>NC_064641.1:558855022-559181808 GCF_023864345.2 Schistocerca serialis cubense | reverse complement strand
TATTATTAGTAACTACGCTCCAGTCCCTAAAACTAGTTACAGAAATGTGAATCAGACGGATTACTTTTCCCAGGTCGTAGCAGCCGTAGCCCGCTTGTGAACAGATTCTCAGTTTTATTGAAACAGAGTTTCGTCGTAAGGTTATCGTGGGCAGTTTTATTTCATTTCTCATAATACAGTGCATAATTTTCGTAAGGTTTCTTTTAGTGTTGTTAAAACGATAGTAAACATGAGAGAGAAATGAATCATCAACGATATATGTGAATTCTCTAATGTTATCTATAACAGTGTGACAATGCACATGCAGTTTATTCATTACGTGCATGCAGAAAACTTGTTCTGAATTAAAGCTGTCAAACAAGGTTTTATGAAGAATAAAGTGCCACTACCACACGCAGTTAGTGTTGAAAATACCTTTCTGAGATATTTTGGGACGATGCGCCCTCCCCATACATAAAACAAATGTTTCGAGATGCATCTACTGCCTGGCCGTCTATTAAACCTGAAAAGAACAAAATGTCGCAGAAGTTAGCCCTTTTTCCACATGAGAATATTTTGGGGTGAGAAGTGAAGGGAATTACGTTCAAAGTTCCATTACACTGATAACTTCTGAGAGACAGACAGTTACAGCTTTTCTTTTGCACTGCACGACGTTTTCAACAAACAGATAGCACAATAGAGTAGCTCAAATGGAAAGGAACACTCCCTATTTAAATTTATGCATCCTACACTGTTGGCAGTTCTGTGTAGGTGGCAGTTATTTCGGTGATTACAAAATAGAGTCAAATGTATGCGCTGGGTAGCCGAGGCAGCTAGTTCTTGGCGATTCGGCCAACCAAGTAAATGAATGTACTGAACATGCTGCAAACCACTACAGGGAGCCTGTGTGTCAGAATTCTCATCCAGTCTGGCGCAACGTTGTTATGATAGAAAGATGAGTCACAGAGAAGAGGATTTGGTGGTCTATTGGATTGAAGATAGGTTCATATACTTATGGTCTGGGTTCGATTCCAACTTCTGCTGATGATTTTTGATAAGGGGAGACAAATTCTACTCTCTTCTGGCTACGCCAAGTGAAGAAAGCATAGTGGCATTGTGGTCTGAAATTCACGTTAAACATGATATTCCTTCTCTAGCAAGTAGTCGTTTGGTTGAACCACAATAAAGTCAGGAGTCGCGTCACGTAGAAACTCAATCAGCAGTAATCTTTCTTATACTAGTTATTTATTTCTAGAGACGAAACAAACGCTATGTAGGGTCACAGGACAGTTATTCCATCTTTTATTTGAGCTTCTGTACGTCGATAAAGTTTGTTCGGAAGTGGGAATGCAACTCAGACCGCCCTTAACGCGGAATTCGATCCCTTCGTGACAATACAGCTCGACTACAATTTGTTGTTTGTTCAAAACTGCAGATTCCGCAACATCTCCACATACTGCGCGTGAACTGGTCCGGCACTACATTTTTCATTATGTATTATCAAGCTCTAGCATGAGGACAACTATCTGCCGGTGGATAATGATTTAGATTTTTAATGTGTTTCATTCGTTGTCAACACTAACGGTATCTGACGTTTTTGATGCTCAGTGAGACACAGAACTATTTGCGAGATCACTGTAAGTTCAAGGATTTTATTGCGAGCTGCTGGTGGAGAAAAATTCGGTAGCTGACGTCTCTTTGTCTGCAGCCAACAACGATACAGGGTGGCGCAGATGGATCGGGTGGTTTTGAAGTGGACTGTACGTCTGGAGGGGGGGAGCCAGGTGTTCGGCGACTTCGTCCTGTGGTGGGGGGGGACGGGAAGTTTCAGTTGCAGGCTGGCAGTCAGTCGCGATGGCTACGTGGTCCGTTCAGCATCGTGTTTTCGCAGTGGAAGAGTTCATACGCAATAACGAGTCAATTGTTGCTGTGACGCGTGCCTTTCGCCGGCGTTTCAACATCCCACCTCGCGGTAGTGTTCCTAAGCGAGATACGATATTGAGTTGGGTGCATAATTTCCGCACTACTGGTTCATGTGCTCCAAAATGGACGCCTAGACCGCCAACAATAACAATGCCTGAGAACGTGGAGCGTGTGAGACGCGATGTCACTGCGAGCCCACGTCGATCAACGAGACGTCGTGCTCAAGCTCTTGGAATGTCACGTCGGAGCCTTCAAAGGATTCTTAACGAAGAACTGAAATTCCACCCCTATAAAATCCTGTTGGTACAGAAGATTCTCCCAACAGACCATCTTCAAAGGCTTCAGTTTAGCCAACAGATGTTGGAGTTATTGGAAGATGTAAACCTGATTATCATGATGTCTTACGAGGCTCACTTTCACATTAACGGATACGTAAACAAGCAAAATTGCCGTTACTGGGCCGACACTAACCCAAGAGATCTACACCAACGGCCTCTCCATAGTGACAAAGTGACGGTTTGGTGTGGGGTTTCTAAGGTAGGGATAATTGGTCCTTACTTTTTTGAAAATGAAAGGGAGCAGGCGGTTACTGTTAATTCGCAGCGTTATGTGAACATGATTGAAGATTTTCTTCTCCCACAACTTGAAGAGAACAATTACGACATGGGCAATATGTGGTTCCAACAAGACGGGGCAACTGCACATACCGCTAGGATATCAATGCAAGCTGTACACGCTCTGTTCCCGGGCCGTTTGATTTCCCGTAATGGAGATGTCCATTGGCCCCCTCGCTCGCCGGACCTCACGGTATGTGACTTTTTCTTATGGGGCTATTTAAAAGCAAGAGTCTACATGAACAAACCCCGGACCATTCAGGAGTTGAAGGCAGCAATTCACACCGAAATCACATCAATTCCTGGTGATGTGCTTGAGCGGGCAATGCGGAACGTTAAGGACCGACTCCAAGAATGCGTCGCTCGAGAAGGAGGGCATTTGATGGATGTAATTTTTAAAAACTAACATTACTATTTTTTTGTTAATAAACTTCCATTGTAACTACACGTTTTGCACTTTATTTCAATCCAATACCTTTACAATTGACAGTTTGACAAGTATTTTAAAACCACCCGATCCATCTGCGCCACCCTGTACGTGTGGGGTTCGATTCCCAGTCAGCACTGAACTCTTCATCATATTATTTCTAGTTCAAACATGCTCACATGTCTCTGCTGGTGTAACAAACCTATATTTAACGTTCGTTTTCTCTAGAGTATAACAGCGGTAGGTGCCAGGTTGGAGTTTTGGGAAGGAAAAAATTAATGTTTCGTCTCGTCATTTCAGTTAAAACATCTAGCTACTGCCGAGAAAATCCGATATGTCACGGTTTATTGTGCTTCGTTAACAATCCGATTAGGTTCTAGGTTCGAATCCCTGCCAAACACAAAGCTGTACCTCACGGCATTTCAAGTACGTTACTTGTGACGAAGCAATATTTAACATCTCTCGTAGTTCGTTAACAAGGACAATAGATGCTGGTAGGAATTCACGTCCGTTAAAATGTTTACGTTATGTAATTTAAAGTTGATATTTGCTAACTGATACTGTCTAAAATCGTGGTATATCACTCTCTGTATGCCTAGTCAGGAATGACTGTTAGTTTCCGTCACTCACGAAGTCTTTGTTTAGTCTGCATGTCCTGGGTTTGAATCCATATGCAGAACGAGACGGTTCGCCGTGTCATTTGAAGTTCATACATATTCTCAACTAGCAGCTCGTGAATAACTTAAATTTTTAATGTCATTTTGTGTTAAACACTAAGTACGGTATGTTACTTTGAAGAGAAAATCATAAATACGACGAACTTTCTACGTGCATTACTTATCTGACGTAATAATGAGAGTGGTAACATTTCAGGTATGTCATGTATTGTAATAAATGTGAGCTTACAAGCCTTACGGACAGTCTTATCTGTGATAACGGGTTCCCTGGTATTTGTAGTACCTTGGTATTACTCTACATCTTGAGTTATTGCGATATAGAACAGTGTTTTCTAGTGGCGAATGTTGGAACCATTTTCAATATTCAAACGACTGTTCTGAGGAGCGATTAGAGGACCTACTAGACAGCTGCGTTATGTGGGTTGCATGCGAATCATGCGAAATGCAATTCAGGTTGTTCGGATACTTTTGAGCACGACTGTACCTTTAATTGCAGACAGGAAACAGACACCATTTGTGACACTACGTGTTGTGTACATCAACCGCGACTTTGACAACGGCATGTGGACAACAGTTATTATGAGATGAAAAAGCAAAAATCTGAGCATATAAGGAAACGGGATTCTCTAGTGGTCAAATCGCGAAGAAGTTGAACCGCTCAGGTACAGTGATCGATAATTTCTTTAGAGGGGGCGCACGATGTGGCTGAACGTAAAATATGGGCTACGTCGAAAATTATTTGAGGCACCGAAATTGTTCCTTTTGCGCAAAGAAAGGGCCACAAACTGTTATTCTTCTCAACTCATTGTTGATTTACAATTGTTAGTAACTGCCAAACGTATACGACAAATTTTGTCAAATGACAGACATTTTGAATTCAAGAAACGACTGTAAAAACATGCCCTAATACACAAATATAAGCCCAATAGATTTTAGTTTGCTAAAAGACATATATCATGGACTTCAGAATGGGATAAAGTAATCTTCATTAATGAGAAGTAGTTCAGCTTAAGTGGGCTGGATAGAAAAATTTTGGAAATTTTTGGTAAGTTCCTATGGGACCAAACTGCTGAGATCATCAGTCCCTAAGGTTACACACACTTAATCTAACTTAAACTAACGTACGATGAGCACAACACACACGCTCATGCCCGAGTGACGACTCGAACCTCCGGCGTGGGCAGTCGCGCGAACCGTGGCAAGTCGCCCCAGCGCGGCTGGCTGGATAGATTTTAATATTTTTGGCAGCAGATGACAATAAGCACAAAATTTAGTGGTGGAAGTGTTACGAACTGGGCAGCCTTCTGCGCTAAAGATAAATCACACATTACATGGGTGAAAATTACAATGAACTGTAACATATACGCTGAGATGCTGGAGCCAGAACAGATTAGAATGTATGAGGACCTAAGCAACAAATGTCTACTGTTTCAACAAGATACTGCAACGACGAATGTTTCTGCTACAACCGGAAAGTGGTTTGAAGGTAAGCACATCGATGTCTTGTTCTGGCCTGCAGTTATCCCGGATATGAACCCTGTCTAGCTAGCGCATATTTTTGTTCATATTATTCGAAAATTTTTTTCCTGAATAACTTAGAGTGTAAATTTTGTTACTAAAACCCTTTAGCATGGTAACCCATCAGTCATGGTTACCTTCAAGAAATACAATATGCAGTGGCTGTGAAGGATGGATTCCGTCGGAAACTACGTGCAACGCACCATATATAAAATCAATTATTATTATTTGCTTTTCTTTTCTTCTCAAGCGTAACGGCGTAACGCACACAGATTTTTTTTTTTTTTTACACCAGAAGTGGTACGCGTTTATTCACGAAGCATCGTCATTGGTCGTCCTGGAAATATAGTATATGATTTTCGGATAGCCTATTATTCGGATAGCCTATTATGGAAAACCCTTTATACTTTGGGCTTACTTTACTACAGGTACGATTCAAACGACAAACTGCCTATTGGCTTCTGTCTCGGGTTCTTTGGCCGACGTTCATCTAATGACTTTTCTGACGTTTCGCCAGCACGAGTGGCTGGCATTGTCAAAGCATCACCCTCCATTGCCGGTGGTGAACTGGAGCCAAGCTCGCGGGCGTAGACTATATGTACCTGGCGCGCCAACGTCCGAGGTCTTCTCCGCGGTCATTTCCGGTGCGGTTCTCCTCTTGCTACCTGCGACGGTCGTTCGCTGCAGTACGGGAAGCCAGGATCCGTTGACCTTAAGTCTTTCCTCTTTCTTGTTCAAACTGTTCCCGTGTTTTTGTATTTCTACAGCTTCTCTGAACAAGCGCGTGTGATAGTGCTTCTCTACAGCCAGAACTTCCGTGTCGGCGAATTTTATTACGTGGTCGGTCTCATTGAGTGCGTGCTCTGCAACGGCCGATTTCTCCACCTGCCCCAACCTACAATGTCGCTTATGCTCGTTGATCCTGGTGTTGATGGATCGTCCAGTCATTCCGACATAAACTTTTCCGCATGTGCATGGTATACGGTATATTCCCGACATTGCAAGTGGGTCTCTTTTCTCCTTCGACGATCTAAGACACTCTTTGATCTTCCTTGTCGGTTTGAAAATCGTCTTTACGCCATGTTTGCGCAATATACGGCCGATTCTGTCCATCACTCTGGGAATGTATGGCAGAAAGGCCGTACCCGACATTTCTTTTTCTGGTTCCTTACTTCGCCGAGTGTTTGGCTCTGTTACACTTCTAATAGGACAAGAAACTGCCATTTCTAGATGTGCTGGTCACAAGGGACGGCGAAAACCTGGGACACAGCATGTATCGAAAACCGACACACACGGACCGATACCTGCACAAACTGTCAAACCACCACCCGAGCCAGAAAAGAGGCATGATTAGTACGCTCGTAACGAGAGCAGGACGAATATGTGAGCCGCAACACCTCAAACGAGAAATGCGACACCTGGAAACTGTCCTGAGGAGCAATGGGTACTCCAAAAATTATATTAGAAGTGTAACAGAGCCAAACTCTCGGCGAAGTAAGAAACCAGAAAAAGAAATGTCGGGTACGGCCTTTCTGCCATACATTCCCAGAGTGACGGACAGAATCGGCCGTATATTGCGCAGACATGGCGCAAAGACGATTTTCAAACCGACAAGGAAGATCAAAGAGTGTCTTAGATCGGCGAAGGAGAAAAGAGACCCACTTGCAATGTCGGGAATATACCGTATACCATGCACATGCGGAAAAGTTTATGTCGGAATGACTGGACGATCCATCAACACCAGGATCAACGAGCATAAGCGACATTGTAGGTTGGGGCAGGTGGAGAAATCGGCCGTGGCAGAGCACGCACTCAATGAGACCGACCACGTAATAAAATTCGCCGACACGGAAGTTCTGGCTGTAGAGAAGCACTATCACACGCGCTTGTTCAGAGAAGCTGTAGAAATACAAAAACACGGGAACAGTTTGAACAAGAAAGAGGAAAGACTTAAGGTCAACGGATCCTGGCTTCCCGTACTGCAGCGAACGACCGTCGTAGGTAGCAAGAGGAGAACCGCACCGGAAATGACCGCGGAGAAGCCCTCGGACGTTGGCGTGACAGGTACATATAGTCTACCCCCGCGAGCTCGGCTCCAGTTCACCACCGGCAATGGAGGGTGAAGCTTTGACAATGCCAGCCACTCGTGCTGGTGAAACGTCAGAAAAGTCATTAGATGAACGTCGGCCGAAGAACCCGAGACAAAAGCCAATAGGCAGTTTGTCAACAAGTGGCCACGAAAGCCTTAACAATTTTCTAACGATTTAAATACCAAACCCGAACAAATAGAGACTGTAACTTAATGTGAGAACTTAAATCTTGTGAACAGGTAACTTGTAAAAAATCTTCTTAATAAAAAGAAATAAGAAAGAGATAAGTAACATGAAGTAGAGGGTCGAAAATTCAGAAAAAATTACATTTTTGCAAATGAATTTAGACAGTTCATTATGTGTAATGCAATTCACAATACAGTTTTGCAGCTTAGTAATTCAACTTATCTTCCGTAATAAGCAGGAATCAGACATATAATCCTCCTGTTGAAGCAACTTCTACGAATGCAGACGGCGGATGTCTTCGAGAATCTCCGACATTTCGATAGGTGCTCACCATGACACGTTCAAGTCACCTGTTTGGCGAGAGAGCACTATGTAAGGAAACTGAAAAACTTGGTGCGTGGGGCATATGCTCAAAGGCAAAACATGTGCACCCACACACACACACACACACACACACACACACACACACACTCATACACACACACACTGTAAGGACTAGCGCCACCACAAAACCGAAGATGAGTGAGATGAGAAATTATCGATAGCGAATTGTGGTTCAAGATGGTTTCATTTTGTTCCTCTGTTGTTAGACCAGGGAAAGAAGAGCATATCAAGCAGGAACCTGCTTTGTTTATCTATGGACGTAAGCGCTGTGATAATGCTTTCCATAGCACGCTGTCCGGTTGAAGAGGAGTAGCCATCTCTGCAAAGGGCATTCATAGGAGTTGTAGGGCCAAATATAGGTTTAAGGAAGGTAGCTGCGAAGAAGCCATAGGCAACAGAAGAAATAATTAAACTGATCATCAGAAGTAGGAAGTACTAAAACGTTCAGGGAAAGACGGAAAACAACCCCACCCTCAGCTCAGTAACCCTTCTGTGCCACCCATGCACCTTCGTCAGGCATGTTAAAAATGGGTCTGTCATACTGGCTTCACTGCTGCTCTAGCGTCTGGGGGAGGCAACCTCACTGGTGTCGAACGGGTTTCCTCCCCTCGGGCACTAGAGTAGCCTTGAGGCACCATTGAACTGAATGGGTGTTGAAGTCTCTGACGAGTACATTTTTGATCAGAAAATGTGCATGGGTGGCACTGAGAGTGTTGCAGAACTGGGGGATCTTTGCCCTTTGCCGTTTTATTCAGGCCCATTTCAGTGTTTCACCTTTCCATGATCACGCCACAGGAGGACGCGAAGCAAGAGCGCTGGGAAACCGTAAACACATTTTGCAGCTTCAGATTACGTTAAGATTTCGGCGAATGGTTTCGAACGGTCCCTAGTGTTCCCACTCTGTATTCCATGGATTTGCAGACCCACGATGTCCTTAGAGAAGGGCTGCATCGTTTGAGGGTGTTATCAGTGCCTTATGCTGTCGAGAACATCGTCCTATTGTTTATCGCATTGGGAACTGTCATTTTCGGCCGCAAAAGGTGGGAATCAACGTCCCAAGGAAAGGGGTAGTGATTTCATTGACGCCCTTTACGCCACCTTCTGTGGGGCTTTTCGTGCAGAATCTGA
This sequence comes from Schistocerca serialis cubense, assembly GCF_023864345.2. Taxonomy (NCBI): domain Eukaryota; kingdom Metazoa; phylum Arthropoda; class Insecta; order Orthoptera; family Acrididae; genus Schistocerca; species Schistocerca serialis. The sequence continues at coordinate 559,172,882 of NC_064641.1, read as the reverse complement.
CCGCGATGTCTGAAATTTTTTCCTCAGCCACCCATACGAAAACTTTGTGATTTAAACTCCAGGTGTCGTGGTTCTGATCTCCATCACAGAGACATTAGGAGAAGAAGAGGTGAAATATGGGTAAGTGGGTGCGTGACCACGTTCCCATCGTGTGACACGTCCGCGATGGCGTTAGGCAGAATGGTGATGAAATTTGTTGCCAATGTGACATCACTAACTTTACTCTTTATATGAACTTCTGAGCTGCGGCCTTTTCTACGCCTGTGTTGAGATCTTGCTGTCTGAAGCGTTGACGAGCCCGAGGATGACAAGAAGCGCGCCACGCTTTTGCGCCTTTACGGAGAATGGCTTTAAGCGAGTTTCAAGCTTAAGTGTCGCAATGGGAGACAATAACAAGGTTTCCAAAAAGTGATACTTCTTTGTGCATTATCGAATCGTCCGGAACTGACCGCCGAACAAAATGTCCAGGTCATAATGTATTCCGAAGGAAAATATTTGCTGTAAGATTAGTGCTCCTGGAGTGCTCGTTTCTAGCTGTGAAATTTTGCCATTTCATATCTGAACTCCTTCTTACCTCTATGGCCTCGTGTTATGCTTACCTCTATGGCCTTGTGTTATCTTTCATACACAAAATGTAGCAACAATACAGAACTTTTAAAACTTAAAGATTAAATAATTACCTCGAATAGAAAGGAAATTTGGTATATGTAGTTTTTCTCATAGCGGAATACAGAATGTGGACGGCGACTCATCAATGCGGTTGAGACTTAAAAGACCGGGAATACAAACCGCAACACTTCTGATGTTAACAGCGAGAGTATAAATTATTATTACTCTCGAGTCATACATCTACAAACATACAGAATATAATAACAGGACTAAGAAAGTAAAGTATCTTCGTAAGAGACGCGGTCAGAACTTCTAAACCTCCAAGGCACATGCCTTTATTAGCTTACCTAGGTATCTACAGTCTTCGAAGACAGCCTCATTGCACTTCTCTACAACACTAATCACCGATCTCCACAGAATCCGAAAGCAGTACTGTTAGACGCATCTTCTCAGCCACCCTAAGACTATGTTAGATGCATCTTCTCAGCCACCCTAAGACTGAAGCGTTAACTGTAATAGATTTTCTAAATTCGAAATTAAAGATTGTGGCTTACTTACTTTGACTTTCTGTCAAAGCGTTCGTCTTTAAGTGATTTGGAATCCATCTTATTTTCAGCATTTAAATGTTATAGAAGGAGGTTCTTGTGGCACCCGCGACAGTAAGTCACCCGCTTCATGTGTTTGTCAGAATATATTCAGTCTGTTTTCATGTTTTAGTTGTTCGTGTTTACTATTTCTAAGGTGGAGATGGGAAGCCAGGCTGTAATTTGCCTAAATCGGTGTGTATGGTGAGAAGGAACCTGCCGGAAATGGCTAGGAAAAACAATAACGGGTGTGGCCGTCTGCGTGCGTCCTGTTTTAACACTAGCAGCTGAATCGGCGAGTGCTGTGACAACCAAGTGAGCGTGCTTCGACAGCTGCGGGGACCCCTCTTGCACAGAAGCTGATGATTCGCTGTCACCATACCATGGATGTGGATGTTCTACATACTGTCCCACAGGTGACTGTTATGAAAGTTGAAGATACCACTCCACGTAAAGGTGGCCTCATCTGTGAATAGGATGAATGACACAAATCCCATAATCGTAGTTGCCTGGTGAAGAAACAACGGACAAAATTGCTCCAGAAGTGGAAAGTCTGTCGCTAGTAAGCCCTGCACACGCTGTAAGTGATACGGTTAGTAACAATTGTCATGGAGAATATTCCACTTGGTCGTCTGGCTTACCCTGTAATGACGGGCCAACTGCCTGCTACTGACACAACGGACGCCTTCCACACTGTTATTCACATTTTCCTCTCCAAGACCGCTGTCCGAGCATTTCTGGTGCGTCCTTCGTGATTTCCTGCTTCCTGAAACGATACTATCTCAGACAAATGGCGAAACACTGTTGCAAACATTGAATGCTGTGGTTGTTTTTTTTGGGGGGGGGGGACTCGTGATACAACCTTGGTTCCCGCCACCCATTGCAGTTTGCCTTTCCGTAAGTAAACAAAAGTCAGCAAGCTCTCGATTCGAATACGTAACCATGCATACTTAACGGTGGCTGCATGGAACAGCGCTTACTAGACCACAGTCTCTGTAACAAATTACGATTTACTAAATGGTCTCTATAACGGAAACCAAGCATTTCCGGACATTAGACTTTTTTGTTCCGTATTCTTTCATCGATCAATTCTTAGAGTTTGTACATGGCGGAAAAAATCACCCCGTATATGCCTCCATATGAGCCATAAATTTTCGTATCTTATCTTCGTGGCCCTTATGCGCAATGTATGTTAGAGGCAGCAGAATCGTTCTGCAATCAGCTTCAGTGCCAGTTCTCTAAATTTTCTCAGTAGTGTTCCTCGAAAAAAATGTCGCCTTCATTCCAGGGATTCCCCTTTGAGTTCCCGAAGCATCTCTGTAACACTTGCATGTTGTTCGAACCTACCGGTAACAAATCTACCAACTGGCAATGAGTTGCTTCGATGTCTTCCTTTCATGTGACCTTGTGCGCATTCCAAACACTCTAGTAGTATTCAAGAATAGGTCTCAATAGCGTCCTGCATGCGGTCCGCTTTACAGATGAACCACACTTTCCCCAAATTCTTCCAATAAACCGAAGTCGATCATTCGCCTTCCCAACCACAATCCTCGCATGCTCGTTCCATTACATGTCACTTTGTAAAGTTATGCCCAAATATTTAAACGATGTGATTGTCGGAACATTTTGGGGTTGTTTTACTTAATCAACCCGCATTAACATACATTTTTTCTATATTTACAGTCAGCTGCCATTTATCAGACCAAGTAGAAATTTTGTTTGTCATCTTGTATCCTCCTACAGTGACTCAATTTCGACACCTTCCCACACACCAAGGCATCACCACTCGCAGATTGTTGCCCACACTGTCCACCAGATCATTTATGTATATGGAAAATAGTAGCGGTCCTGTCACACTTCCCTGCTGCACTCTTGTGCTATTGATGATGATCCATCAATTCCAGGGGACCGTTAAACTCGGCAGCCCACCTTGGTGCTATTCTAAAGAAGTAGCCTGTTTCTTGGCACTGAGTTTCACTCTGCGTCTTCCGTCGTCATCATCATCATCATCATCATCATCATCATCATCACCATCCAGCACAAACATGACACCACACCACACCACACCACACTACACACACACACACACACACACACACACACACACACACATACATACACACACACCAACATAAACAAACACATTACAATCACCAACATTACCACGTACACTTAAAAAAACACAACTCCCACACTTCGCGAAGGGAGGGTGAGATATTTCACTAAGGATGAGAAAAACCTTATCAATAGGCGGCTGAACTTGCACTTCGGGTTCTCCCAGCTGCGACGTGTCGAATGACACGGTTGATTTTCCCCACCTCCAAACGTGCTTGTCATATGTCACGCTCATGCCTCCAGTAGGCGGAAGAGCGGGCATATGACTGACAGGTGTGCCGCCACGGCCAAGGAAGGGATAGGAGTGGACTACAGCAGTGCATCCGCGTGGCGAATCCGCTTGAGCTGCGTTCGTCTACGTCACTTGCTTCGCACGCGGAAGCACATGGCTGGCAGTTCACTCACTCGGTATCACTCGGCGCTCACTCACGGAGTGATACGAAACAGCCACATGCTCTTCCCACGCGGGTAAGAAAAATAGACTCTACCTGATAGTAATGTACCTGGAAAGCGTTCAAATGCATTTAGAACTAGAATTTCTTTCGGGTTCACTTCTGCTGAGCTGGGGGGCCAACATGTCAAATGGAACTCGACACCTGTGCGGCTGGTCCCGGCGGAGGTTCGAGTCCTCCCTCGGACATGGGTGTGTGTGTTTGTCCTTAGGATAATTTAGGCTAAGTAGTGTGTAAGCTTAGGGACTGATGGCCTTAACAGTTAAGTCCCATAAGATTCCACACACATGTGGACATTTTGAACTCGAAATTTTTCTGGAACCACTCCATCACTCTCCCGGCCTTGTGACATGCCACTGTCACCGGGAAACATCACTGTCACGAAGGGGTGTACGATACTCCTTGGCCGCCGTGGTGCCTTGCACGGGCTCCACTGGGCCCGTGGATGCCTACGCAAATGTCCCCAGAACATAATGGAGCCAACTTGTCTCCGTCCCGCAGTACAGGTGTCAAGGAGCTGTTCCCTGGCAGACGAGGGATCTGCACCCTCCCATCGCCATGCTGAAGATGGTAGCTGAATTCATCAGAACATACAATGCTCCGCCACTGCGCCAACGTCCAGTGCCCATGATCACGTGCCCATTTCAGTCGAAGCTGCCGATGTCATGGTATTAACATTGGCACATGGATAGCCGTCGGCTGCGGAGGACCATCGTTATAAGTGAGTGGTTGGTGCACTGTGTGTTCAGGCACATTTGTTCTCCGCTCAGCATCAAAGTCTGATGTTAGTTCCGCCACAGTTGGCTGTCCTGTGTCCCGCTCGGCCCAGTCTATGACGTCCGACATCTGTAATCATGGATGACAGCCCAACCCCACGACGTATGGACGAGGTGTCACCTTCTTTATCCTTAGCTTGTTTCAGTTCATCAGTCACTTTTGTCACCTCAGTGTACTCAAAAAACACAGCCATTTTTATACACTGAATTAATCAGTAAATTTGTTTTCAGCTGAATTCGTATGTCGTTTATGTACAGTACGATGAACCAAGCGTGTCACCAACAATACCTTGAGCGTAGTTGTTTCTGCCTGGCACTCCAAATTAACCATTATAATGCACAGTAGTAATGTTGCATATTTGTGTGTCACAATGTCTTCAGATAGAGCGCTGACTTCGTCGGCTAAGCCATTGTCACCAATGCGACTATTGACAAACGACGATAATTTCATCATAAATCTAACCGCTGCCGTTGTCGTTACCATTTCTCCACCAGTCATTTAAGTCATTAACAGCTATACATAAGCATCCATAAATTTGTGAAAATGCTTCAGCGAACTCTTTACTCAGTGTGCGAACTGGATAGATTACTCCGCTGTTCTGGCGCCGTTGAAGTTCGAGCACCAAATTCAGCAGCAATATTGTTCAATAAAGTTCCTTTATCCATCCTATGCAGTGCATGTAGGCCGGCCAGGGTGGCCGAGCGGTTCTAGGAGCTACAGTCTGGAACCGCGCGACTGCTACGGTCGCAGGTTCGAATCCTGCCTCGGGCATGGATGCGTGTGATGTCCTTAGGTTAGTTAGGTTTAAGTAGTTCTAAGTTCTAGGGGACTGATGACCTCAGAAGTTAAGTCCCATAGTGCTCAGAGGCATTTGAACCATTTTTGCATCTAGTTTTTTGCCCACGGACAATACACCTTCCTTCTCCTTGATCGTATTTTACACTCGCAGCATCCGAGGAAAACACAGTATTGTTTGTTGACTGTCAACCAGTTAACTGACGCCTTGCCAGAATTGGTGTATGGCGGTTGACTGAATTATAAATTAGGGGTTGTTGTCGGCGGTCGTTCTCATTATTACTTGTAGAATATCGAATACTGTACAGGTAGAATACAGGAAAAAATGTGCGGATGGAGCAGCGACCCGGATTAATGAAGGGCAGATAAACGACGTTTCACATGACTGCCAACATGGGAAATGCAGATTCGAGTACATGATATGGAGAATCACTGGTGTATGTTTTACTCATCTCAAGCGGAAGGGTGTTTTGTAAATATAACAACCATATGAGTTTAAAGGACTGTGTCAATATGAATAAAAGCCTCCTGCATCCCTCACAGCAGTGCAGACGGACCAGCAGGTAGAGAAGTGGCGCGGCATCGGCAGACAATGCGGCTGCGCGCTGTGGACTGGAAGAGTGAGGGGGCGGAATAATTCAGCAGCGCTGGGCGCCCATTTACAATTCGGATGCGACGGCTGTCCTGCTGCCGATCCGCGGGCCGCTGCCTCGCTGTTCGGCACGGCCGGCAGGGCTGCCACCACCTGCTGGGAATGCCGCAGGTGCCACGCGTTTACTTTTAAATCCGCCGGAGAAGCTTTATGGAGGCGGCTACGTACCAGTGTGAGTCTTTATGTACCGTTTTGCTAAGAGGTACATAGATGAAAAGCCATCATCTCTACAGCTTAGAGACAGGGTAATATTAGCAACTGTAAATTACCTGAAACCTGAATTAAATAGCAATGACGTACTAAATTCAGATGGTAATAAACTAGTTTGATGCATAGGTTCGTAAGTTTTTGTTTTTTATGTTGGTATTTCGTTTGCTATGCGTTTATTTATCGATTGTAGTTTTTTTTATTTGTAGTTCACTGTTGCTATGTAAGTTTACATATTGTCATTTGTAGATGGTAAGTTGAGCTGTGGACTCCAGAAGATGGAGTGCCAAGTGGAGAAATCGGAACATGTCCGACATACCGTGTTGTTTGAGTTCAATGGGGGAGTGACAGCAGCGGACGCAGCCAGAAACATTTGCGCCTTGTATGGGGGCCTTTCGATAGAGCACGGAAAGAAAATGAATTTCTCATTTTAAGGACCGTCGTTTTGACATTGGTAACAGAATGACATTGGGGTTTGATGAAGATCGTTTAAAAGTATTAATCCAGAAGCAGCCAAGTCAGTGTACTCGAGAACTGGCAAATGTCATGAATTGTAATCATTCCAGGATCATGCGACATCTGCATGCAACGGGGAGAGTTCAACAACCGGGTGTGTGGATACCGGATGCTCTAAAATCACAAAAATTAGCCGGTAGCCATATGACATCACTACTTGCTCGTCATCAATTGGTGCGTGAACAGCACCGATCATTCGTATCCTATAACGTTACTGGTGGCGAGGTGTAGTGTCTTTATGCTAACGTAACGAAAACAAAGCAATCGTTGAGCCCAAACACAGCAGCAACTTTCCGTACAAAGACATGCGCGCATCCACAAAAAATATTTTTTTACATCTGATGGAAAAGTGACGGTGTGCTGTACAACCAACTGTTTCTCCGAGTGTAACGATCGCTGCAGACATCTACTGTCAACAACTGGACCAGGAAACTGCGTCAAGTGATGTTATTCCACGCTAACGCCCCCCCCCCCCCCTCCGCGTTCTGGTGGGCTGACAAAAAATACTATACAGGAGTTGAGTTGGGAAGTAATTCCGTACCCACCTTGTTCAGCTGACCTGGAACCCTCAGATTTCACCTTCTCCGCTCTCTATCGAACGACCTTAAAGGAACTTCCTTTTCGGATGGGAATGCTCTCCAAACAAGGCTCGACGAGTTCTACGCCTCAAAACCGAGTGATTTCTACAGTCATGGAATCGGAAAGTCATCCCAGCGTTGGCAGACTGTTGTAAATAATTCGGGATAATACGTTATTGATGACTAAAGTCTCTGTTATGTGTATGATAAATACAGCATGTACACGTAACAGAGACTTTAGTCATCAATAACGTATTCTCCTTCATTATTGACAACAGTCTGCCAACGCTGCGGGTACTTTCCGATTCCAATACTGTAGAAATCACGCGGTTATGAGGCGTAGAACTCGTTGAGCCATGTTCGGAGCGCGTTATGTTTATTAAAGTTATGGAGGAACGCTATGAACTTACGCACCAACCTACTAAATTTATCAACAAGAAGGCGGCTTGCAACGCATATCAAACTGGCTGGGTGTATCCTACTTGTCTTAATATGCAAGTGAGCAGCATTTCAACACGACCGCAGTAAGTAGGTAATGCTATCTACATTATGTGTATAATAAAGGTAACACAGCAAGTTTATCGTTCTGAACTGACATTGGGATATTTAGCTTTTTTTTTGTGTTTGTCTCGCCTAAGAAGAGGTGTAAGAAGCCCGTACCAGAATTTTAAAGTTGCCCGATGGTGTCTTATTGAGAGTGCAGTGTACCGTTCTGAGATATTGCAACCAGTGCTAGTGAGGGTCCCTCGACTTTCATTCTGATAGGGTTCAGGAGGGGCGTACTCAACGCCGTGCAGGATTTCAATGGCCCCACATGTTTAGCACGATAGAGAACGGACACATGGTTCTGTCAGCGATGCGGGATTGTGCAGCCACGCTATGTACTGTGAACGAGGAAATGGTCTTCGACATAAGAGTTTTCTGGGTTTGGCACCGCGTCATAATGTAAAACTACTGCTGCTGTAGAAAAGCCAACGTTTAGGCCACGATTGCAGCGGCCTTCTTCTAGGTTTAATGGTGCGTTCTAGCTATGCAGTTCCCTTTATATTTTGTTGTTGGTGTTCACTGCGCATGCCATTACGTCATAATTTTAAAAAGGTAGTTAGTTTATTGGTCACTTAAGGAAGAAGGAGAGGGAACTTTATTTTAATAGGTTATTGCGGTGGAGGGAGAACGGGACCTCTGTTGTCCATTGGCTCTTGTGTTATGTACCATGATTGGTGGCCACCGTCGAATGAGAAGTTTGCTGCTGTTTACCAACGGGTGGACGTCGGCCGCGCGGCGGCAGTTACTCGCCGGTAGTGCCCGTGCCTCGTGTTGACAGTGCGGTCTGTTGGGCTCTGATTGCTGGCAGCCAGGCTGGGGCAAGCCTGAGTCCATCCTCCCTGTTCATGTTGTTAGGGTGTTTAAGTATTTCGATTGCCACTCTGATTTTGCGTTTCGTCATCATTGGCTGCTTGGCCAACACACAGGCTCCGCTGAATTTTATTTCTTTTCCGCAGTCATGGTGGTGTTCTACCACAGCGGATTTTTTTGTGTTGCCCTAGACGAATACAACGCTCGTGCTCCCGAATGCGCGTTGCTATTGGCCTACCAGTCTCGCCGATGTATGGCCTCTCCACATTCGCATTCCACCTTGTAAACGCCTGCAGTGTGTAATGCATCCACCTTGTCCTTGGTGGAGCCTAGCACGTCCTGGATCGTACGACCACTATAGAAGACAGGCTGCACCCCAACGCGGCGAAGGTGTTTGCCTATTCAGTCAGTAACGTTTTTCACATAGGGTAAGCGTACTGTTGGCTGCTGTTTGTCCATTTCCTGATTATCTTTCTTGCTTGTGTTCGTCGACAAGGCTGTGTTTATCGACTTGTCGCTCAGGTGTGATGTTTTGAGCATCACTAAGGCGCTGCGCACGGATTGCCAAAGAGCGGATGACAGAGTTCTTCTGCGCTGGGTGGTGGTAGGATTGGGCGTGCAGATACCTGTCGGTATGTGTAGGCTTACGATATACTCTGTGCCTCAGTGTGCCCTCCGTTCTCCTGTACACTTCGACGTCTAGAAATGGGATAGCACCATTCTTTTCTACTTCCAGTGTGAACTGTATCTTCCCGTGTATACTGTTCAGATATTCGTGGAACTTGTGTAGCTCCGTTTCACCATGAGGCAATATAGCGAACGTGTCGTCCACGTATCTAAACTAGCAACGTGGTCGTAAAGAAGCTGAACCGAGGGCCGTTGCTTCAAAGGCTTCCATGAATATGTCGGCTGCCAGCGGAGATAGGGGAGACCCCATTGCTACCCCGTCTGTCTGTTAGTAGTATTTTCCTTGCCATTTGAAATACGTTGAAGTCAGGCACAACTCAACCAGGTCGCATATGTCTGGCGGGACATGCTCCTGCAGGATGTGGGTGGTTTCATCTACTGGCACGTTCGGAAATAGTGATTTCACGTCAAAGCTGACCATGATGTCCGTAGGTAAAATTGTTTCTCCCTTTAGGCGTTCTATAAAGTGTGTCGAGTTCTTCACATAAGAGTCCGTCTTGCCAACTAGACTTCTTAGTTTACAAGCTAGGTACCTTGCCAAATTGTAAGTAGGCGAATTGATCCCACTCACTATTGGCCTCAAAGGACAACTTTCCTTACGTATCTTTGGAACACCGTAAATTCTAGGAGAGACTGGTACTCTGGGAATAAGACCCTTGGCTGTGTCAGCGTCAATTCTCGAGTCCTTAATCGCGGCCTGCGTCTTTCGAATTATCTTCGCCGTAGGGTCCGGCCTTAGTTCTTTGTAGATGGGATCATTTAATAATTCTTTCATCTTGTCTTCATACTGCAAGGTGTCTAAGATGACAGTAGCATTGCCTTTGTCTGCTTTTAATATCACAATTTCGTAGTTGTTCTTCAGTTCCCTGATAGCTGCTCTTTCCTCTCTGTTAAGGTTGTGTTTCTGTGGCTTGGCACGTAGTAGAACTCGAACGGTTTCCTGTCAAATTTTCTCAGTTTCTATCGCAGATGTGTGCCGGAGTGCTGTTTCCACGGATTCGATAATTTCTTCCGTGGGAATCCGCTCAGGTTGAAACACGTATGTTGTGTGGCGGCGATGGCGAGGCATTGCAGAGTCTCTGACCAGAGAGCTATTTATCGTGGCTAGTCTGCGCTTGACCGCGCGAGTGTTGTGAGCAGTAGTCAGTGAGCAGTCGAGTGCAGTAGTCTGTCGGTAGCAGTAGGCCAGTGCAGTCTGTGGGTAGTCTGTCGGCAGTGCAGTTGTCTGTTGCACTCTGTCGGTAGCAGTAGTCGAGTTCAGTTGCGAATGGCAGTCTGTTAGCACTAGTAGTCGAGTACGGTCGCGAGCGGGACGCAGTCGCAGGCGTCGACATGGGTCTCTGGTCAAGATGCAGAATGAGGTATATTGTTAATTAAGGTAACTAAGCTGCATTGCGCACATCAGATAATTTAAAGTTTATTCATTGTAATTAATTTTCAACAACTGCCCTGATAATAATTTTGATTTCAACAAAAGAACTATTTAATTGAACGAACGATTTCCTTCCATTTCCTTTAAAGAAAAGTTTCAGTTGAATTAAAAAAAAAAAAAAAATTATTACTTGCGATGCATTTCCTCAAAGCCGTGGCCAACAATAAGAGCAGAACTTTGACATGCAGTTATACTGAGGTAAGAAATTAATTCTGATTTTTGCACAGGGCCAAAGACCGACATTTCGGTCTAATTGAGTTTACATTGTCACTGAAGTCTCATTAGCATTGAATTGTTTTTCATTATTTTCGTGAGAGCTTACACCTTGAGTCAGATTGCGATTCTCATTCTTATTGTCATTAAATTTAATTGCTAGGGAGGTTACGCTTGGCTACCATTCATTTATTATTTCTGTCTTTCACTATTTTTTTGTGGGGAGGTTACAGTTGGCGACACCCAGTCCAGGATCGTATTTCGTTGAGAATCTTTTGAAAAACAGTCAGATATCTGCTCTTATTTGCTTAGATATAATTAGGATTTGGCGCAACGCTTTTACTAATCTTGTGACTTTCTTTCTACAGATCAACGGCAATTCGTTGCTCTGTTGTATTTGTGTTTGTTGCCTTTTGCATTTGTGCATATTTGTTTTGTGAATAATTGTGACTATTGTAAAAATGCCGCGAAAGACTGTGAATAGTGTATTGCGAGGTATTATGAACGAAATTACCGACTTAAATAATGTAACCGATAGTAATTGTGACACGCAGTGTAATGATGACAATCCTGCGTTCACTGACAATCAGTGCATTCCAACCACTAATGATGACTTTTACCTTAATGATGAACAGGCGAACTCAATTGTCTCCCGTATTAATTTGACGACAATTGATGACGCGGGGCGCTCTACTGTAATGAGCGCTACCCAGCTTAACACACCCGGTTTGGAAAATTCAAATAACGTACAGACAAATTTCTCTAATGAAAATGGACAATGTACTGAAAGTACGACGGATTCATTTAATTCCGAAATAGGGACTGACAGTGTATGTTTAACTGGGAAACCTTTTTGTAAATCTCAGAATAACCAAATGGTTACAGAAAATGAGACAATTCCAGATCCACCACTAAACAGTACAGAGAATATAAACGCTAATTTTGACTTGGTACGAATTATGACAAGTTTGCTACAACAGCAGAGTGAGAAAATAGACAACAATTCCAAACAACTCAAACAGTACTTCAAGGAAAAATTAGACAACAATGACGAAAATCTCAAACAACTTAGTGAACAGCTCAAACAACAGAATGAAAAACAAACTGAAGATTTTAGACAACTTAGTGAACAGAACAAACAGTTAAATGAAAAATTAGACAACAGTTCCAGACAGCTTAGTGAACAAATTAAAGACGTTGTCGCGCAGTGACACGATACTAAGGAACAGTTGCGCGAGGAAATCGAGGCTTGTTCAAGAAAAAGTAGCGAAGAAATTAGGTCTGTTGCTCAAGAATTAAGGGAAATGCAAACAGCCACAACAGAAACACTTAGAGCGGAAATTAGTACACTCGCTAAACAATGCTCTGAAAAAGCTACACAATTACGCGACGAGTTTAAAGCAATGACAGCAGAACTTTCGCTCACAATGGATGAAAAGATCGACGCGAAATTCGACCAACAGAACACTCAGATTGACGAACGTTTTAATCACCATATACAAAACAGTGATACGCGTTTCCGTAAATTTATTCAGGATCAAAACAAAGTCGACAAGTAATGGAAACAATCACAGCACAGAGACAAGAAGACAAACGTAAATTGTTCGCGAAAGTGAAGACGTATGTAGACAACAATATTGATACAGTGTCCGACGAAATTAATTCCATCAAACAGTCAAACACAGAATTACACGACGAAATTTCCGATCTTAAGTCGAAAACAGACACATACACAACAGATTTTCAAACAGTGACTGACAGACTCGAACAATTAGAACTAACACAGGATTCAGATGTCGTCAAAGCTGACTTTAAAAAACTGAACGAAACTACACGTAAATTGCAAAAACAGATTAATGCGTCTGACAATAAAACCGATGATCAGGTAAAAATACTGACTGAAAAATATGATGAATTAGCCAGTCGTATTGACGTTATTGAAAGTAATAATGACAGCAAATCAGACGATACTTCACCGGTTTCATTTAACCAAACACCTGAATTTCAAAATTTACAGCAGACAATTAATGAGATCGATTCGTCTAATAACACGTTGCGTAGAAAGTTATCGAGTTTACAACAAGAAGTAACAGAGATGAAAAGTGTTTCAGTTAATAACACATCACAGCAGACGCCACTTTGCGAACATCTGTCAGACTCGCGCAACGCGTATAATTTGGGTAATCTACAGAGAGTACGGGACTTAGATTCCGAACAACCACAGTTCAATAGATTCTCTTACAATCCTAAACCTGTTCCATCACACAGAGACGATAATTTTGATTACAAACATTTTCTGTCAGTGAGAAAGTTTAAAGTGTTTAAAAACGACAGAACACAGATTCACCCACTGGATTGGATACAACAGTTTAGCTTTGCTTTTCCACCGACTTGGCCCGTAACACACAAACTTGAATTTATTTGCAGCTTCTTGGAAGGCGAACCGGCAACTCGTATGAGACCGATCGCGAGGCAATATTACTCGGTAGAAGAATTTCAGAATGCCTTTCTGTCAGCGTACTGGTCGAAGACGACACAGCGCGGAATTAAAGATCAATTAATTAGTTTACCAAATTATGAAAACACAAATTTTCCCAATGTGACGCAATTTTTTGAGCACATGGTCCAGCAAAATCAGTATTTAAGTGAACCCTATAGTGAATCCGCACTCATTCAATTATGTATCTCTAAATTACCACGGTCATTAAGAGTGTCACTTTTAACAGGTCAGCAAAAAGAAAATATTTCAGCATTCAGAGATTTGTTACAGCTCTTGGAAGTACAACAATCTGATTATTCTTTTGTAAACAAAAACTTTTCGTATAATAACCAAGGTCAACAAACTTACAGTGAAAATGAAATGTCGTGTGACGAGGGCCTCCCGTCGGGTAGACCGTTCGCCTGGTGCAAGTCTTTCGATTTGACGCCACTTCGGCGACTTGCCCGTCGATGGGAATGAAATGATGATGATTAGGACAACACAACACCCAGTCCCTGAGTGGAGAAAATCTCCGACCCAGCCGGGAATCGAACCCGGGCCCTTTGGATTGACAGTCTGTCGCGCTGACCACTTTTTTTTTTTTTTTGTAATATTCACTAATAGCATGAAATTATGGGAACACATATGCGATGGAGAAAAGAAATATAAATTCTGGGTAAAGAAAAAGAAAGGAAAAAGGAAAACCAAAAAGAAATAAAATCCGCGCAATCTGCGACGCGCTCTCCCATCCGCGGAGGTCAGAAGTAGAATAGATCGTAGGCGGTTGAAACTCAGACACCGCCGGGGGAAGAGGGGTGGATGCCCTCTGTGCCAGGCACCCCCCATCTCAGTGGAGGTCTAACAAAGACCGCTCGAAGATAGTTAGCAAATAAAGTTCGGTAACGTGGCGTGTTTTCGAGAGCTGCATGGGCTGTTCGTAAATAGGTCCAGAAGTCGAGGCGGGATTTAGGTCCCTCATGAAAGAGATAAGCGACCGCCCACCCTTTGACCCACGTAATAGCATGACATTTGGCGGCGGGAAAATGTCGGTCCTCCGGGTATAGAAACATTCGAGGCTCGACTGTGTCTGGTGGCACCCGGAGATAGCAGGCAATGATTTGCTGCACGAAGCGCCATACATCTTGCGATGAGGCGCATGTCAGACGGTGTTCATCAGTGTCCAGTTGCTGGCAAAGGAGACAAAGAGGGGATTCTGACAAGCCAATGTTGTGCAGGCGCTGCTTCGTGGCAAATTTCCTGTTGACTATGTGATACCACAGTGCCCGGACGTTCGTAGGGAGGAAGGGCTAGTGGACGGTAGTCCACACTATGGGCCACTGGATGGAGGGGTGTTTGGTCTCCATCACATTCCGGGGAACACAGCGCAGCAACAGGCTGTAAAAATCCTTAGTCCTAGGTGGGCGTGTATCTGGGAGACTGGTATGTATGTAACTGTAGTCGACGAAAAAGGTCGAAATATGGGACAAATGAGGCACGATATGGCCGACAGACACCGGTGGTGAGGTGGAAGCAGGTAGGAGGACCTCAAGCAAGCTGCGTGATAGAGATGTACCCTGGCCCATCCACTGTTTTCTCATGGTACTCATGTACAAGGCTGCAGCTCGCATACGGACATTGAAAAGCCCGACGCCACCATACCGTGAGGGCAGGGTTAGTGTCTCATAACGGACTTTAAACATTGAACCAGCCGTGAGATAATACCCAAAAGCCGCCTGAAGGTTGCGCCCAAGTGCAGTTGGCAGAGGGAGAACTTGCGCAATGTGAACCAATTTTGATGCCACATAAAGATTAAGAAACGCAACCCGTTGAAGTGTGTCCTGGCGGCGCAAGAGGTTCTGGCGGACGTCGTTGCGGATGACGTGTAACAGGCGACGGAAATTCGTTGCCGCCGTGCGTGTGACCGTGGGGGTAAAGGTAATGCCCAGGTACCGGAAAGTCCGCACAAGCGGCAGTGGTGCCACTTCACCCTCCTGGAGGCCTCGTCCAATGTGCATTGCAGAAGATACTCAGCTACCGGGGGCGGACAACTTACAGTAATTATGATCAGGGACGTAATTTCAATAGGAAAAGTAACAGACGCTTTAGGAACGACAACTACCAGAACTTAAATCACAGACAAAATTCTGATTATCAATATCGTCAAAATTTTCAGCAACAGGAACCACCTTTTAGTAACAATAGACGTTTTCCACCACAACAGCATGAAAGTCAAGCGGTTAGCATACCTAACCAACAATGTAATGCACAAGGTCAACCAGGCTTTAATGGTTCAAATGGCTCTGAGCACTATGGGACTCAACTGCTGAGGTCATTAGTCCCCTAGAACTTAGAACTAGTTAAACCTAACTAACCTATGGACATCACAAACATCCATGCCCGAGGCAGGATTCGAACCTGCGACCGTAGCGGTCTTGCGGTTCCAGACTGCAGCGCCTTTAACCGCACGGCCACTTCGGCCGACCAGGCTTTAATGTTCCGCCGCGTGCACGTATAGTCCCAGATCCAACAAATAGTAACGCACGGCAGCAAGGAAACAACTACGTACAGAGAAGACGGCATTTCAATTCCTATCGCAATGCACCGTATAGGAATGACTATCACGACAGACGTAAAAACGATGAGCACAATTATCAGCGTACATATAATACCAGTCGGTCTTACCAACAGCAAAATCATGCGCAAGAACATATTCTCATGAATGAACCCGACAGTAGGTACCATCCAGAACGTAATACGTCTGGAAGAAGTAATAGAACAGTTCAAATAGTAGAAATGCCACAACATCCAGCTGAAAATAGTAACACATCAGACAGAATCTGACTAGATACTGTACAAGTCGCATCTTCCCGTAACACAAGCACTACCTTTGACACGCAAAATGTAGTTCACGAAAATGTAATTACTTTTGATGATATCAGAGATACTCTTTTGCAGGAAAGACCATTTGTTCAGAAAACTATTTCACATCCTGTCATTGAAATTAAAGTAGGTTCATCGAAATTTTCAGCAGTAATTGATTCCGGATCACCTATATCAGTAATAAATGAAGAAACTTTTAAAGAGTGTGACAAAGAGAATACCTATCCGACATTACCATTAGGCAAAACAAAAGTGAAAGGAGCAGTATCGAGTAAAGGAGTAGACGTTAAATTACAGACGCATTTATCATTTTGTATTGGAGGTCATACTTTCCACTCAAATTTTTGGATTGTTCCTTTATTGACAACGGATGTTATTTTAGGTACGAATTTTCTGGTACAACACGACGCAGTTATTGATTTTCAAAATTCCTATTTAATGCTAAAGGATGAAAATGTGCAATTGGCTTTAGAGTTTCAGCATTCATTGTCTGCGGAAGAACAATCAATTAATCGCACAGAGGTCATTTCCGTATCTCGTAACATAGACTGTAATCCCACATTGTTCACGGATACGTACGTACATAACTATAATACTCCAGACGAAGCTGACTACGACGTAATGCAAATGATTTCTGATAAAGTTAAACAAAGCAGTGCAAATACAGACGACGAACGCACGCAGCTACACAAAATTCTTTTGCAGCAAGCTCCAGTTTTCGACAACATTCCTGGTACTATGTCCGGCTTTATGTATGAATTTCAGGTGAAACAGCACGACACATTTAAAGTGAAGCACTATCCCATTCCATATATCCACAGAGAACAAGTTAAAAAAGAATTGCAGGATATACTTGACCAAGGAATTATAGAACCAGCAGTTAGTCCGTACATAAACCCGCTGCATATTGTTAAGAAAAAAGATGGCTCACTTCGCCTTGTACTTGATTCACGTCACATTAATGACATTATTATTAATGAAACAGATCGACCACAGACACTAGAGGAACTTCTACAGAAATTTCACGGTACTGCTATTTATTCCACTTTAGATCTGAAATCGGGATTTTGGCAAATTCAACTTCATCCGAATTGCAGAAAGTACACAGCTTTTCTCTGTTTTGGCGACTGTTATCAATTTTGTAAATTACCGTTCGGCTTAACTATTTCTTCTGCAGCTGATAGAGAGTTACAATTCTAGAGGCAGAAAATTCGGTTTTGGATAGTGAATCATGGAATCTGTTACACCAGTAACTGGCCGTGTCGGAATACCACGGTTTCTACGACGTTGCATATTCGAGAAATGTATCTTGGGGCAAACTCCGATGGCTGCAGTGTTACGCTATGGGAAACATTGAAATGCGATACTATCAGAATGCAGCATAGAAGACATAGACAGAAGTAATATTCTGGTGGATGTTTTTCCACAGTGACTAATTTTGTGAGCTAATCACATCATCCGTTACAGCACACTCCTGGGGCTGGGAAATGAGACCACAATGGTCTGGTGGAACAAACTATCACAGGTGCAACGCATGGGCTCAGACATTTACTTTGAAGAGGCACAAACAGATTTCCTTTACCTCTGGTAACCTCAAAAGAATGACGTTATAATCCAGAATCCGCATTAAACATCACGTTCCTTCATTACCAACTGGGCAGAGCCAGTTTACGTAGGGAAATGACATAGGCGAAAGTCACGGTAAACAAAACTACTGTCGCCAGTAAACTTAATTACATTAGAAAATTTTATTTTACTTGATGAACCGATAGCCATTTAAAGGAACAGGGCTCTTATTTTACTTGTACTTGATTGAACTAGAGACGCTGAAAAATGTGGTGCTGGACTGTGATTCGAATTCGTATCTCCTCCTTCGACGATCTGAATACCTCGGAACAGTATATTTCAGTCATTTCGTTCCTTTTCCCAAGACTGCAGTGTTCTCTAGGTCTTCTCCAAAAGTAAGTATGTGGGTCCGAATCCTGATCCAGTGCAAAATGGTTCAAATGGCTCTGAGCACTATGGGACTCAACTGCTGTGGTCATAAGTCCCCTAGAACTTAGAACTACTTTAACCTAACTAACCTAAGGACATCACACACATCCATGCCCGAGGCAGGATTCGAACCTGCGACCGTAGCGGTCGTGCGGTTCCAGACTGTAGCGCCTTTAACCGCTCGTTCAATCCGGCCGGTGATCCAGTGCAAAAATATTCATAAAATCATTTCATGCCCCATGTGAACACCGGCCTGCTAGTGAAAATTAACATGCATTTTTAATGTCTGTTCAGGTGTGTCAACAATGGCAATAGGTGTCGTTGTTTCTGGTCATACACACACACATCTTACGGTTGGTGAGTAAGCAATTGATACTTAAGCTGTATTCGAGGATGATAAAGAAGGACAGTATGTGTGCAGTTCGATTGTCGCTCAGGCACAAAAATTTGTATCCTTATTTTAGACTGAAACACCTAGCAAATGGTAAGAAAAACCGATACGTATCATTTGATTTTACTTAGTTAACAATCCGATTATGTGTTGGGTTCGTATCTCCATCACAGGACTTCACATCATGCACCTCATCTTTAAATGCATGCACACTTTGTTATTTGTGAATGGAGGTATATCAGACATCTTTTGTGGTCAGTTAACATGGACGAAAGGGTCTTGATAGGAGTCCTGGTTTATTACAAAAACTGTCATCTTTTATTTTCAAGTTCAGATTTCGTTACTGATATTGGCGAAAATTTCGGTAGTTCATGTCTCTCCGTGGCTAGTCAACAATATGATATGATTAGATTTGATTGGATTAGTACTTGTTCCATAGATTATGAATACGACATTTCGTAATGATGCGGAAAGTGTCATTTTAACGAAAGATTTCTTTACATACCATGATTCAATTTCTTTACAACAATATTTTGCTCTCTCTCTCTCTCTCTCTTTCTTTTCTATTTTTATCTCTCTCTCTCTCTCTCTCTCTCTCTCTTTCTCTCTCTCTCTCTCCCTCACACACACACACACACACACACACACACACACACACATTCTTTTTGTATTTTTATATGTTTGTTGTGCTCGACTATCGGCGAGGCACGAAAACGTCCATCAATGAGTTTCTTAGTTTTGAGTACACTTACGAAATATGAAAACAACTATGAGAGTTACTGATTTATGAAGCTTAATTTACAGTCAGTTCTGAGTATTATTAGTAACTACGCTCCAGTCCCTAAAACTAGTTACAGAAATGTGAATCAGACGGATTACTTTTCCCAGGTCGTAGCAGCCGTAGCCCGCTTGTGAACAGATTCTCAGTTTTATTGAAACAGAGTTTCGTCGTAAGGTTATCGTGGGCAGTTTTATTTCATTTCTCATAATACAGTGCATAATTTTCGTAAGGTTTCTTTTAGTGTTGTTAAAACGATAGTAAACATGAGAGAGAAATGAATCATCAACGATATATGTGAATTCTCTAATGTTATCTATAACAGTGTGACAATGCACATGCAGTTTATTCATTACGTGCATGCAGAAAACTTGTTCTGAATTAAAGCTGTCAAACAAGGTTTTATGAAGAATAAAGTGCCACTACCACACGCAGTTAGTGTTGAAAATACCTTTCTGAGATATTTTGGGACGATGCGCCCTCCCCATACATAAAACAAATGTTTCGAGATGCATCTACTGCCTGGCCGTCTATTAAACCTGAAAAGAACAAAATGTCGCAGAAGTTAGCCCTTTTTCCACATGAGAATATTTTGGGGTGAGAAGTGAAGGGAATTACGTTCAAAGTTCCATTACACTGATAACTTCTGAGAGACAGACAGTTACAGCTTTTCTTTTGCACTGCACGACGTTTTCAACAAACAGATAGCACAATAGAGTAGCTCAAATGGAAAGGAACACTCCCTATTTAAATTTATGCATCCTACACTGTTGGCAGTTCTGTGTAGGTGGCAGTTATTTCGGTGATTACAAAATAGAGTCAAATGTATGCGCTGGGTAGCCGAGGCAGCTAGTTCTTGGCGATTCGGCCAACCAAGTAAATGAATGTACTGAACATGCTGCAAACCACTACAGGGAGCCTGTGTGTCAGAATTCTCATCCAGTCTGGCGCAACGTTGTTATGATAGAAAGATGAGTCACAGAGAAGAGGATTTGGTGGTCTATTGGATTGAAGATAGGTTCATATACTTATGGTCTGGGTTCGATTCCAACTTCTGCTGATGATTTTTGATAAGGGGAGACAAATTCTACTCTCTTCTGGCTACGCCAAGTGAAGAAAGCATAGTGGCATTGTGGTCTGAAATTCACGTTAAACATGATATTCCTTCTCTAGCAAGTAGTCGTTTGGTTGAACCACAATAAAGTCAGGAGTCGCGTCACGTAGAAACTCAATCAGCAGTAATCTTTCTTATACTAGTTATTTATTTCTAGAGACGAAACAAACGCTATGTAGGGTCACAGGACAGTTATTCCATCTTTTATTTGAGCTTCTGTACGTCGATAAAGTTTGTTCGGAAGTGGGAATGCAACTCAGACCGCCCTTAACGCGGAATTCGATCCCTTCGTGACAATACAGCTCGACTACAATTTGTTGTTTGTTCAAAACTGCAGATTCCGCAACATCTCCACATACTGCGCGTGAACTGGTCCGGCACTACATTTTTCATTATGTATTATCAAGCTCTAGCATGAGGACAACTATCTGCCGGTGGATAATGATTTAGATTTTTAATGTGTTTCATTCGTTGTCAACACTAACGGTATCTGACGTTTTTGATGCTCAGTGAGACACAGAACTATTTGCGAGATCACTGTAAGTTCAAGGATTTTATTGCGAGCTGCTGGTGGAGAAAAATTCGGTAGCTGACGTCTCTTTGTCTGCAGCCAACAACGATACAGGGTGGCGCAGATGGATCGGGTGGTTTTGAAGTGGACTGTACGTCTGGAGGGGGGGAGCCAGGTGTTCGGCGACTTCGTCCTGTGGTGGGGGGGGACGGGAAGTTTCAGTTGCAGGCTGGCAGTCAGTCGCGATGGCTACGTGGTCCGTTCAGCATCGTGTTTTCGCAGTGGAAGAGTTCATACGCAATAACGAGTCAATTGTTGCTGTGACGCGTGCCTTTCGCCGGCGTTTCAACATCCCACCTCGCGGTAGTGTTCCTAAGCGAGATACGATATTGAGTTGGGTGCATAATTTCCGCACTACTGGTTCATGTGCTCCAAAATGGACGCCTAGACCGCCAACAATAACAACGCCTGAGAACGTGGAGCGTGTGAGACGCGATGTCACTGCGAGCCCACGTCGATCAACGAGACGTCGTGCTCAAGCTCTTGGAATGTCACGTCGGAGCCTTCAAAGGATTCTTAACGAAGAACTGAAATTCCACCCCTATAAAATCCTGTTGGTACAGAAGATTCTCCCAACAGACCATCTTCAAAGGCTTCAGTTTAGCCAACAGATGTTGGAGTTATTGGAAGATGTAAACCTGATTATCATGATGTCTTACGAGGCTCACTTTCACATTAACGGATACGTAAACAAGCAAAATTGCCGTTACTGGGCCGACACTAACCCAAGAGATCTACACCAACGGCCTCTCCATAGTGACAAAGTGACGGTTTGGTGTGGGGTTTCTAAGGTAGGGATAATTGGTCCTTACTTTTTTGAAAATGAAAGGGAGCAGGCGGTTACTGTTAATTCGCAGCGTTATGTGAACATGATTGAAGATTTTCTTCTCCCACAACTTGAAGAGAACAATTACGACATGGGCAATATGTGGTTCCAACAAGACGGGGCAACTGCACATACCGCTAGGATATCAATGCAAGCTGTACACGCTCTGTTCCCGGGCCGTTTGATTTCCCGTAATGGAGATGTCCATTGGCCCCCTCGCTCGCCGGACCTCACGGTATGTGACTTTTTCTTATGGGGCTATTTAAAAGCAAGAGTCTACATGAACAAACCCCGGACCATTCAGGAGTTGAAGGCAGCAATTCACACCGAAATCACATCAATTCCTGGTGATGTGCTTGAGCGGGCAATGCGGAACGTTAAGGACCGACTCCAAGAATGCGTCGCTCGAGAAGGAGGGCATTTGATGGATGTAATTTTTAAAAACTAACATTACTATTTTTTTGTTAATAAACTTCCATTGTAACTACACGTTTTGCACTTTATTTCAATCCAATACCTTTACAATTGACAGTTTGACAAGTATTTTAAAACCACCCGATCCATCTGCGCCACCCTGTACGTGTGGGGTTCGATTCCCAGTCAGCACTGAACTCTTCATCATATTATTTCTAGTTCAAACATGCTCACATGTCTCTGCTGGTGTAACAAACCTATATTTAACGTTCGTTTTCTCTAGAGTATAACAGCGGTAGGTGCCAGGTTGGAGTTTTGGGAAGGAAAAAATTAATGTTTCGTCTCGTCATTTCAGTTAAAACATCTAGCTACTGCCGAGAAAATCCGATATGTCACGGTTTATTGTGCTTCGTTAACAATCCGATTAGGTTCTAGGTTCGAATCCCTGCCAAACACAAAGCTGTACCTCACGGCATTTCAAGTACGTTACTTGTGACGAAGCAATATTTAACATCTCTCGTAGTTCGTTAACAAGGACAATAGATGCTGGTAGGAATTCACGTCCGTTAAAATGTTTACGTTATGTAATTTAAAGTTGATATTTGCTAACTGATACTGTCTAAAATCGTGGTATATCACTCTCTGTATGCCTAGTCAGGAATGACTGTTAGTTTCCGTCACTCACGAAGTCTTTGTTTAGTCTGCATGTCCTGGGTTTGAATCCATATGCAGAACGAGACGGTTCGCCGTGTCATTTGAAGTTCATACATATTCTCAACTAGCAGCTCGTGAATAACTTAAATTTTTAATGTCATTTTGTGTTAAACACTAAGTACGGTATGTTACTTTGAAGAGAAAATCATAAATACGACGAACTTTCTACGTGCATTACTTATCTGACGTAATAATGAGAGTGGTAACATTTCAGGTATGTCATGTATTGTAATAAATGTGAGCTTACAAGCCTTACGGACAGTCTTATCTGTGATAACGGGTTCCCTGGTATTTGTAGTACCTTGGTATTACTCTACATCTTGAGTTATTGCGATATAGAACAGTGTTTTCTAGTGGCGAATGTTGGAACCATTTTCAATATTCAAACGACTGTTCTGAGGAGCGATTAGAGGACCTACTAGACAGCTGCGTTATGTGGGTTGCATGCGAATCATGCGAAATGCAATTCAGGTTGTTCGGATACTTTTGAGCACGACTGTACCTTTAATTGCAGACAGGAAACAGACACCATTTGTGACACTACGTGTTGTGTACATCAACCGCGACTTTGACAACGGCATGTGGACAACAGTTATTATGAGATGAAAAAGCAAAAATCTGAGCATATAAGGAAACGGGATTCTCTAGTGGTCAAATCGCGAAGAAGTTGAACCGCTCAGGTACAGTGATCGATAATTTCTTTAGAGGGGGCGCACGATGTGGCTGAACGTAAAATATGGGCTACGTCGAAAATTATTTGAGGCACCGAAATTGTTCCTTTTGCGCAAAGAAAGGGCCACAAACTGTTATTCTTCTCAACTCATTGTTGATTTACAATTGTTAGTAACTGCCAAACGTATACGACAAATTTTGTCAAATGACAGACATTTTGAATTCAAGAAACGACTGTAAAAACATGCCCTAATACACAAATATAAGCCCAATAGATTTTAGTTTGCTAAAAGACATATATCATGGACTTCAGAATGGGATAAAGTAATCTTCATTAATGAGAAGTAGTTCAGCTTAAGTGGGCTGGATAGAAAAATTTTGGAAATTTTTGGTAAGTTCCTATGGGACCAAACTGCTGAGATCATCAGTCCCTAAGGTTACACACACTTAATCTAACTTAAACTAACGTACGATGAGCACAACACACACGCTCATGCCCGAGTGACGACTCGAACCTCCGGCGTGGGCAGTCGCGCGAACCGTGGCAAGTCGCCCCAGCGCGGCTGGCTGGATAGATTTTAATATTTTTGGCAGCAGATGACAATAAGCACAAAATTTAGTGGTGGAAGTGTTACGAACTGGGCAGCCTTCTGCGCTAAAGATAAATCACACATTACATGGGTGAAAATTACAATGAACTGTAACATATACGCTGAGATGCTGGAGCCAGAACAGATTAGAATGTATGAGGACCTAAGCAACAAATGTCTACTGTTTCAACAAGATACTGCAACGACGAATGTTTCTGCTACAACCGGAAAGTGGTTTGAAGGTAAGCACATCGATGTCTTGTTCTGGCCTGCAGTTATCCCGGATATGAACCCTGTCTAGCTAGCGCATATTTTTGTTCATATTATTCGAAAATTTTTTTCCTGAATAACTTAGAGTGTAAATTTTGTTACTAAAACCCTTTAGCATGGTAACCCATCAGTCATGGTTACCTTCAAGAAATACAATATGCAGTGGCTGTGAAGCATGGATTCCGTCGGAAACTACGTGCAACGCACCATATATAAAATCAATTATTATTATTTGCTTTTCTTTTCTTCTCAAGCGTAACGGCGTAACGCACACAGATTTTTTTTTTTTTTTACACCAGAAGTGGTACGCGTTTATTCACGAAGCATCGTCATTGGTCGTCCTGGAAATATAGTATATGATTTTCGGATAGCCTATTATTCGGATAGCCTATTATGGAAAACCCTTTATACTTTGGGCTTACTTTACTACAGGTACGATTCAAACGACAAACTGCCTATTGGCTTCTGTCTCGGGTTCTTTGGCCGACGTTCATCTAATGACTTTTCTGACGTTTCGCCAGCACGAGTGGCTGGCATTGTCAAAGCATCACCCTCCATTGCCGGTGGTGAACTGGAGCCGAGCTCGCGGGCGTAGACTATATGTACCTGGCGCGCCAACGTCCGAGGTCTTCTCCGCGGTCATTTCCGGTGCGGTTCTCCTCTTGCTACCTGCGACGGTCGTTCGCTGCAGTACGGGAAGCCAGGATCCGTTGACCTTAAGTCTTTCCTCTTTCTTGTTCAAACTGTTCCCGTGTTTTTGTATTTCTACAGCTTCTCTGAACAAGCGCGTGTGATAGTGCTTCTCTACAGCCAGAACTTCCGTGTCGGCGAATTTTATTACGTGGTCGGTCTCATTGAGTGCGTGCTCTGCAACGGCCGATTTCTCCACCTGCCCCAACCTACAATGTCGCTTATGCTCGTTGATCCTGGTGTTGATGGATCGTCCAGTCATTCCGACATAAACTTTTCCGCATGTGCATGGTATACGGTATATTCCCGACATTGCAAGTGGGTCTCTCTCGGCGAAGTAAGAAACCAGAAAAAGAAATGTCGGGTACGGCCTTTCTGCCATACATTCCCAGAGTGACGGACAGAATCGGCCGTATATTGCGCAGACATGGCGCAAAGACGATTTTCAAACCGACAAGGAAGATCAAAGAGTGTCTTAGATCGGCGAAGGAGAAAAGAGACCCACTTGCAATGTCGGGAATATACCGTATACCATGCACATGCGGAAAAGTTTATGTCGGAATGACTGGACGATCCATCAACACCAGGATCAACGAGCATAAGCGACATTGTAGGTTGGGGCAGGTGGAGAAATCGGCCGTGGCAGAGCACGCACTGAATGAGACCGACCACGTAATAAAATTCGCCGACACGGAAGTTCTGGCTGTAGAGAAGCACTATCACACGCGCTTGTTCAGAGAAGCTGTAGAAATACAAAAACACGGGAACAGTTTGAACAAGAAAGAGGAAAGACTTAAGGTCAACGGATCCTGGCTTCCCGTACTGCAGCGAACGACCGTCGTAGGTAGCAAGAGGAGAACCGCACCGGAAATGACCGCGGAGAAGCCCTCGGACGTTGGCGTGACAGGTACATATAGTCTACCCCCGCGAGCTCGGCTCCAGTTCACCACCGGCAATGGAGGGTGAAGCTTTGACAATGCCAGCCACTCGTGCTGGTGAAACGTCAGAAAAGTCATTAGATGAACGTCGGCCGAAGAACCCGAGACAAAAGCCAATAGGCAGTTTGTCAACAAGTGGCCACGAAAGCCTTAACAATTTTCTAACGATTTAAATACCAAACCCGAACAAATAGAGACTGTAACTTAATGTGAGAACTTAAATCTTGTGAACAGGTAACTTGTAAAAAATCTTCTTAATAAAAAGAAATAAGAAAGAGATAAGTAACATGAAGTAGAGGGTCGAAAATTCAGAAAAAATTACATTTTTGCAAATGAATTTAGACAGTTCATTATGTGTAATGCAATTCACAATACAGTTTTGCAGCTTAGTAATTCAACTTATCTTCCGTAATAAGCAGGAATCAGACATATAATCCTCCTGTTGAAGCAACTTCTACGAATGCAGACGGCGGATGTCTTCGAGAATCTCCGACATTTCGATAGGTGCTCACCATGACACGTTCAAGTCACCTGTTTGGCGAGAGAGCACTATGTAAGGAAACTGAAAAACTTGGTGCGTGGGGCATATGCTCAAAGGCAAAACATGTGCACCCACACACACACACACACACACACACACACACACACACTCATACACACACACACTGTAAGGACTAGCGCCACCACAAAACCGAAGATGAGTGAGATGAGAAATTATCGATAGCGAATTGTGGTTCAAGATGGTTTCATTTTGTTCCTCTGTTGTTAGACCAGGGAAAGAAGAGCATATCAAGCAGGAACCTGCTTTGTTTATCTATGGACGTAAGCGCTGTGATAATGCTTTCCATAGCACGCTGTCCGGTTGAAGAGGAGTAGCCATCTCTGCAAAGGGCATTCATAGGAGTTGTAGGGCCAAATATAGGTTTAAGGAAGGTAGCTGCGAAGAAGCCATAGGCAACAGAAGAAATAATTAAACTGATCATCAGAAGTAGGAAGTACTAAAACGTTCAGGGAAAGACGGAAAACAACCCCACCCTCAGCTCAGTAACCCTTCTGTGCCACCCATGCACCTTCGTCAGGCATGTTAAAAATGGGTCTGTCATACTGGCTTCACTGCTGCTCTAGCGTCTGGGGGAGGCAACCTCACTGGTGTCGAACGGGTTTCCTCCCCTCGGGCACTAGAGTAGCCTTGAGGCACCATTGAACTGAATGGGTGTTGAAGTCTCTGACGAGTACATTTTTGATCAGAAAATGTGCATGGGTGGCACTGAGAGTGTTGCAGAACTGGGGGATCTTTGCCCTTTGCCGTTTTATTCAGGCCCATTTCAGTGTTTCACCTTTCCATGATCACGCCACAGGAGGACGCGAAGCAAGAGCGCTGGGAAACCGTAAACACATTTTGCAGCTTCAGATTACGTTAAGATTTCGGCGAATGGTTTCGAACGGTCCCTAGTGTTCCCACTCTGTATTCCATGGATTTGCAGACCCACGATGTCCTTAGAGAAGGGCTGCATCGTTTGAGGGTGTTATCAGTGCCTTATGCTGTCGAGAACATCGTCCTATTGTTTATCGCATTGGGAACTGTCATTTTCGGCCGCAAAAGGTGGGAATCAACGTCCCAAGGAAAGGGGTAGTGATTTCATTGACGCCCTTTACGCCACCTTCTGTGGGGCTTTTCGTGCAGAATCTGACCGCGATGTCTGAAATTTTTTCCTCAGCCACCCATACGAAAACTTTGTGATTTAAACTCCAGGTGTCGTGGTTCTGATCTCCATCACAGAGACATTAGGAGAAGAAGAGGTGAAATATGGGTAAGTGGGTGCGTGACCACGTTCCCATCGTGTGACACGTCCGCGATGGCGTTAGGCAGAATGGTGATGAAATTTGTTGCCAATGTGACATCACTAACTTTACTCTTTATATGAACTTCTGAGCTGCGGCCTTTTCTACGCCTGTGTTGAGATCTTGCTGTCTGAAGCGTTGACGAGCCCGAGGATGACAAGAAGCGCGCCACGCTTTTGCGCCTTTACGGAGAATGGCTTTAAGCGAGTTTCAAGCTTAAGTGTCGCAATGGGAGACAATAACAAGGTTTCCAAAAAGTGATACTTCTTTGTGCATTATCGAATCGTCCGGAACTGACCGCCGAACAAAATGTCCAGGTCATAATGTATTCCGAAGGAAAATATTTGCTGTAAGATTAGTGCTCCTGGAGTGCTCGTTTCTAGCTGTGAAATTTTGCCATTTCATATCTGAACTCCTTCTTACCTCTATGGCCTCGTGTTATGCTTACCTCTATGGCCTTGTGTTATCTTTCATACACAAAATGTAGCAACAATACAGAACTTTTAAAACTTAAAGATTAAATAATTACCTCGAATAGAAAGGAAATTTGGTATATGTAGTTTTTCTCATAGCGGAATACAGAATGTGGACGGCGACTCATCAATGCGGTTGAGACTTAAAAGACCGGGAATACAAACCGCAACACTTCTGATGTTAACAGCGAGAGTATAAATTATTATTACTCTCGAGTCATACATCTACAAACATACAGAATATAATAACAGGACTAAGAAAGTAAAGTATCTTCGTAAGAGACGCGGTCAGAACTTCTAAACCTCCAAGGCACATGCCTTTATTAGCTTACCTAGGTATCTACAGTCTTCGAAGACAGCCTCATTGCACTTCTCTACAACACTAATCACCGATCTCCACAGAATCCGAAAGCAGTACTGTTAGACGCATCTTCTCAGCCACCCTAAGACTATGTTAGATGCATCTTCTCAGCCACCCTAAGACTGAAGCGTTAACTGTAATAGATTTTCTAAATTCGAAATTAAAGATTGTGGCTTACTTACTTTGACTTTCTGTCAAAGCGTTCGTCTTTAAGTGATTTGGAATCCATCTTATTTTCAGCATTTAAATGTTATAGAAGGAGGTTCTTGTGGCACCCGCGACAGTAAGTCACCCGCTTCATGTGTTTGTCAGAATATATTCAGTCTGTTTTCATGTTTTAGTTGTTCGTGTTTACTATTTCTAAGGTGGAGATGGGAAGCCAGGCTGTAATTTGCCTAAATCGGTGTGTATGGTGAGAAGGAACCTGCCGGAAATGGCTAGGAAAAACAATAACGGGTGTGGCCGTCTGCGTGCGTCCTGTTTTAACACTAGCAGCTGAATCGGCGAGTGCTGTGACAACCAAGTGAGCGTGCTTCGACAGCTGCGGGGACCCCTCTTGCACAGAAGCTGATGATTCGCTGTCACCATACCATGGATGTGGATGTTCTACATACTGTCCCACAGGTGACTGTTATGAAAGTTGAAGATACCACTCCACGTAAAGGTGGCCTCATCTGTGAATAGGATGAATGACACAAATCCCATAATCGTAGTTGCCTGGTGAAGAAACAACGGACAAAATTGCTCCAGAAGTGGAAAGTCTGTCGCTAGTAAGCCCTGCACACGCTGTAAGTGATACGGTTAGTAACAATTGTCATGGAGAATATTCCACTTGGTCGTCTGGCTTACCCTGTAATGACGGGCCAACTGCCTGCTACTGACACAACGGACGCCTTCCACACTGTTATTCACATTTTCCTCTCCAAGACCGCTGTCCGAGCATTTCTGGTGCGTCCTTCGTGATTTCCTGCTTCCTGAAACGATACTATCTCAGACAAATGGCGAAACACTGTTGCAAACATTGAATGCTGTGGTTGTTTTTTTTGGGGGGGGGGGACTCGTGATACAACCTTGGTTCCCGCCACCCATTGCAGTTTGCCTTTCCGTAAGTAAACAAAAGTCAGCAAGCTCTCGATTCGAATACGTAACCATGCATACTTAACGGTGGCTGCATGGAACAGCGCTTACTAGACCACAGTCTCTGTAACAAATTACGATTTACTAAATGGTCTCTATAACGGAAACCAAGCATTTCCGGACATTAGACTTTTTTGTTCCGTATTCTTTCATCGATCAATTCTTAGAGTTTGTACATGGCGGAAAAAATCACCCCGTATATGCCTCCATATGAGCCATAAATTTTCGTATCTTATCTTCGTGGCCCTTATGCGCAATGTATGTTAGAGGCAGCAGAATCGTTCTGCAATCAGCTTCAGTGCCAGTTCTCTAAATTTTCTCAGTAGTGTTCCTCGAAAAAAATGTCGCCTTCATTCCAGGGATTCCCCTTTGAGTTCCCGAAGCATCTCTGTAACACTTGCATGTTGTTCGAACCTACCGGTAACAAATCTACCAACTGGCAATGAGTTGCTTCGATGTCTTCCTTTCATGTGACCTTGTGCGCATTCCAAACACTCTAGTAGTATTCAAGAATAGGTCTCAATAGCGTCCTGCATGCGGTCCGCTTTACAGATGAACCACACTTTCCCCAAATTCTTCCAATAAACCGAAGTCGATCATTCGCCTTCCCAACCACAATCCTCGCATGCTCGTTCCATTACATGTCACTTTGTAAAGTTATGCCCAAATATTTAAACGATGTGATTGTCGGAACATTTTGGGGTTGTTTTACTTAATCAACCCGCATTAACATACATTTTTTCTATATTTACAGTCAGCTGCCATTTATCAGACCAAGTAGAAATTTTGTTTGTCATCTTGTATCCTCCTACAGTGACTCAATTTCGACACCTTCCCACACACCAAGGCATCACCACTCGCAGATTGTTGCCCACACTGTCCACCAGATCATTTATGTATATGGAAAATAGTAGCGGTCCTGTCACACTTCCCTGCTGCACTCTTGTGCTATTGATGATGATCCATCAATTCCAGGGGACCGTTAAACTCGGCAGCCCACCTTGGTGCTATTCTAAAGAAGTAGCCTGTTTCTTGGCACTGAGTTTCACTCTGCGTCTTCCGTCGTCATCATCATCATCATCATCATCATCATCATCATCACCATCCAGCACAAACATGACACCACACCACACCACACCACACTACACACACACACACACACACACACACACACACACACACACACATACATACACACACACCAACATAAACAAACACATTACAATCACCAACATTACCACGTACACTTAAAAAAACACAACTCCCACACTTCGCGAAGGGAGGGTGAGATATTTCACTAAGGATGAGAAAAACCTTATCAATAGGCGGCTGAACTTGCACTTCGGGTTCTCCCAGCTGCGACGTGTCGAATGACACGGTTGATTTTCCCCACCTCCAAACGTGCTTGTCATATGTCACGCTCATGCCTCCAGTAGGCGGAAGAGCGGGCATATGACTGACAGGTGTGCCGCCACGGCCAAGGAAGGGATAGGAGTGGACTACAGCAGTGCATCCGCGTGGCGAATCCGCTTGAGCTGCGTTCGTCTACGTCACTTGCTTCGCACGCGGAAGCACATGGCTGGCAGTTCACTCACTCGGTATCACTCGGCGCTCACTCACGGAGTGATACGAAACAGCCACATGCTCTTCCCACGCGGGTAAGAAAAATAGACTCTACCTGATAGTAATGTACCTGGAAAGCGTTCAAATGCATTTAGAACTAGAATTTCTTTCGGGTTCACTTCTGCTGAGCTGGGGGGCCAACATGTCAAATGGAACTCGACACCTGTGCGGCTGGTCCCGGCGGAGGTTCGAGTCCTCCCTCGGACATGGGTGTGTGTGTTTGTCCTTAGGATAATTTAGGCTAAGTAGTGTGTAAGCTTAGGGACTGATGGCCTTAACAGTTAAGTCCCATAAGATTCCACACACATGTGGACATTTTGAACTCGAAATTTTTCTGGAACCACTCCATCACTCTCCCGGCCTTGTGACATGCCACTGTCACCGGGAAACATCACTGTCACGAAGGGGTGTACGATACTCCTTGGCCGCCGTGGTGCCTTGCACGGGCTCCACTGGGCCCGTGGATGCCTACGCAAATGTCCCCAGAACATAATGGAGCCAACTTGTCTCCGTCCCGCAGTACAGGTGTCAAGGAGCTGTTCCCTGGCAGACGAGGGATCTGCACCCTCCCATCGCCATGCTGAAGATGGTAGCTGAATTCATCAGAACATACAATGCTCCGCCACTGCGCCAACGTCCAGTGCCCATGATCACGTGCCCATTTCAGTCGAAGCTGCCGATGTCATGGTATTAACATTGGCACATGGATAGCCGTCGGCTGCGGAGGACCATCGTTATAAGTGAGTGGTTGGTGCACTGTGTGTTCAGGCACATTTGTTCTCCGCTCAGCATCAAAGTCTGATGTTAGTTCCGCCACAGTTGGCTGTCCTGTGTCCCGCTCGGCCCAGTCTATGACGTCCGACATCTGTAATCATGGATGACAGCCCAACCCCACGACGTATGGACGAGGTGTCACCTTCTTTATCCTTAGCTTGTTTCAGTTCATCAGTCACTTTTGTCACCTCAGTGTACTCAAAAAACACAGCCATTTTTATACACTGAATTAATCAGTAAATTTGTTTTCAGCTGAATTCGTATGTCGTTTATGTACAGTACGATGAACCAAGCGTGTCACCAACAATACCTTGAGCGTAGTTGTTTCTGCCTGGCACTCCAAATTAACCATTATAATGCACAGTAGTAATGTTGCATATTTGTGTGTCACAATGTCTTCAGATAGAGCGCTGACTTCGTCGGCTAAGCCATTGTCACCAATGCGACTATTGACAAACGACGATAATTTCATCATAAATCTAACCGCTGCCGTTGTCGTTACCATTTCTCCACCAGTCATTTAAGTCATTAACAGCTATACATAAGCATCCATAAATTTGTGAAAATGCTTCAGCGAACTCTTTACTCAGTGTGCGAACTGGATAGATTACTCCGCTGTTCTGGCGCCGTTGAAGTTCGAGCACCAAATTCAGCAGCAATATTGTTCAATAAAGTTCCTTTATCCATCCTATGCAGTGCATGTAGGCCGGCCAGGGTGGCCGAGCGGTTCTAGGAGCTACAGTCTGGAACCGCGCGACTGCTACGGTCGCAGGTTCGAATCCTGCCTCGGGCATGGATGCGTGTGATGTCCTTAGGTTAGTTAGGTTTAAGTAGTTCTAAGTTCTAGGGGACTGATGACCTCAGAAGTTAAGTCCCATAGTGCTCAGAGGCATTTGAACCATTTTTGCATCTAGTTTTTTGCCCACGGACAATACACCTTCCTTCTCCTTGATCGTATTTTACACTCGCAGCATCCGAGGAAAACACAGTATTGTTTGTTGACTGTCAACCAGTTAACTGACGCCTTGCCAGAATTGGTGTATGGCGGTTGACTGAATTATAAATTAGGGGTTGTTGTCGGCGGTCGTTCTCATTATTACTTGTAGAATATCGAATACTGTACAGGTAGAATACAGGAAAAAATGTGCGGATGGAGCAGCGACCCGGATTAATGAAGGGCAGATAAACGACGTTTCACATGACTGCCAACATGGGAAATGCAGATTCGAGTACATGATATGGAGAATCACTGGTGTATGTTTTACTCATCTCAAGCGGAAGGGTGTTTTGTAAATATAACAACCATATGAGTTTAAAGGACTGTGTCAATATGAATAAAAGCCTCCTGCATCCCTCACAGCAGTGCAGACGGACCAGCAGGTAGAGAAGTGGCGCGGCATCGGCAGACAATGCGGCTGCGCGCTGTGGACTGGAAGAGTGAGGGGGCGGAATAATTCAGCAGCGCTGGGCGCCCATTTACAATTCGGATGCGACGGCTGTCCTGCTGCCGATCCGCGGGCCGCTGCCTCGCTGTTCGGCACGGCCGGCAGGGCTGCCACCACCTGCTGGGAATGCCGCAGGTGCCACGCGTTTACTTTTAAATCCGCCGGAGAAGCTTTATGGAGGCGGCTACGTACCAGTGTGAGTCTTTATGTACCGTTTTGCTAAGAGGTACATAGATGAAAAGCCATCATCTCTACAGCTTAGAGACAGGGTAATATTAGCAACTGTAAATTACCTGAAACCTGAATTAAATAGCAATGACGTACTAAATTCAGATGGTAATAAACTAGTTTGATGCATAGGTTCGTAAGTTTTTGTTTTTTATGTTGGTATTTCGTTTGCTATGCGTTTATTTATCGATTGTAGTTTTTTTTATTTGTAGTTCACTGTTGCTATGTAAGTTTACATATTGTCATTTGTAGATGGTAAGTTGAGCTGTGGACTCCAGAAGATGGAGTGCCAAGTGGAGAAATCGGAACATGTCCGACATACCGTGTTGTTTGAGTTCAATGGGGGAGTGACAGCAGCGGACGCAGCCAGAAACATTTGCGCCTTGTATGGGGGCCTTTCGATAGAGCACGGAAAGAAAATGAATTTCTCATTTTAAGGACCGTCGTTTTGACATTGGTAACAGAATGACATTGGGGTTTGATGAAGATCGTTTAAAAGTATTAATCCAGAAGCAGCCAAGTCAGTGTACTCGAGAACTGGCAAATGTCATGAATTGTAATCATTCCAGGATCATGCGACATCTGCATGCAACGGGGAGAGTTCAACAACCGGGTGTGTGGATACCGGATGCTCTAAAATCACAAAAATTAGCCGGTAGCCATATGACATCACTACTTGCTCGTCATCAATTGGTGCGTGAACAGCACCGATCATTCGTATCCTATAACGTTACTGGTGGCGAGGTGTAGTGTCTTTATGCTAACGTAACGAAAACAAAGCAATCGTTGAGCCCAAACACAGCAGCAACTTTCCGTACAAAGACATGCGCGCATCCACAAAAAATATTTTTTTACATCTGATGGAAAAGTGACGGTGTGCTGTACAACCAACTGTTTCTCCGAGTGTAACGATCGCTGCAGACATCTACTGTCAACAACTGGACCAGGAAACTGCGTCAAGTGATGTTATTCCACGCTAACGCCCCCCCCCCCCCCTCCGCGTTCTGGTGGGCTGACAAAAAATACTATACAGGAGTTGAGTTGGGAAGTAATTCCGTACCCACCTTGTTCAGCTGACCTGGAACCCTCAGATTTCACCTTCTCCGCTCTCTATCGAACGACCTTAAAGGAACTTCCTTTTCGGATGGGAATGCTCTCCAAACAAGGCTCGACGAGTTCTACGCCTCAAAACCGAGTGATTTCTACAGTCATGGAATCGGAAAGTCATCCCAGCGTTGGCAGACTGTTGTAAATAATTCGGGATAATACGTTATTGATGACTAAAGTCTCTGTTATGTGTATGATAAATACAGCATGTACACGTAACAGAGACTTTAGTCATCAATAACGTATTCTCCTTCATTATTGACAACAGTCTGCCAACGCTGCGGGTACTTTCCGATTCCAATACTGTAGAAATCACGCGGTTATGAGGCGTAGAACTCGTTGAGCCATGTTCGGAGCGCGTTATGTTTATTAAAGTTATGGAGGAACGCTATGAACTTACGCACCAACCTACTAAATTTATCAACAAGAAGGCGGCTTGCAACGCATATCAAACTGGCTGGGTGTATCCTACTTGTCTTAATATGCAAGTGAGCAGCATTTCAACACGACCGCAGTAAGTAGGTAATGCTATCTACATTATGTGTATAATAAAGGTAACACAGCAAGTTTATCGTTCTGAACTGACATTGGGATATTTAGCTTTTTTTTTGTGTTTGTCTCGCCTAAGAAGAGGTGTAAGAAGCCCGTACCAGAATTTTAAAGTTGCCCGATGGTGTCTTATTGAGAGTGCAGTGTACCGTTCTGAGATATTGCAACCAGTGCTAGTGAGGGTCCCTCGACTTTCATTCTGATAGGGTTCAGGAGGGGCGTACTCAACGCCGTGCAGGATTTCAATGGCCCCACATGTTTAGCACGATAGAGAACGGACACATGGTTCTGTCAGCGATGCGGGATTGTGCAGCCACGCTATGTACTGTGAACGAGGAAATGGTCTTCGACATAAGAGTTTTCTGGGTTTGGCACCGCGTCATAATGTAAAACTACTGCTGCTGTAGAAAAGCCAACGTTTAGGCCACGATTGCAGCGGCCTTCTTCTAGGTTTAATGGTGCGTTCTAGCTATGCAGTTCCCTTTATATTTTGTTGTTGGTGTTCACTGCGCATGCCATTACGTCATAATTTTAAAAAGGTAGTTAGTTTATTGGTCACTTAAGGAAGAAGGAGAGGGAACTTTATTTTAATAGGTTATTGCGGTGGAGGGAGAACGGGACCTCTGTTGTCCATTGGCTCTTGTGTTATGTACCATGATTGGTGGCCACCGTCGAATGAGAAGTTTGCTGCTGTTTACCAACGGGTGGACGTCGGCCGCGCGGCGGCAGTTACTCGCCGGTAGTGCCCGTGCCTCGTGTTGACAGTGCGGTCTGTTGGGCTCTGATTGCTGGCAGCCAGGCTGGGGCAAGCCTGAGTCCATCCTCCCTGTTCATGTTGTTAGGGTGTTTAAGTATTTCGATTGCCACTCTGATTTTGCGTTTCGTCATCATTGGCTGCTTGGCCAACACACAGGCTCCGCTGAATTTTATTTCTTTTCCGCAGTCATGGTGGTGTTCTACCACAGCGGATTTTTTTGTGTTGCCCTAGACGAATACAACGCTCGTGCTCCCGAATGCGCGTTGCTATTGGCCTACCAGTCTCGCCGATGTATGGCCTCTCCACATTCGCATTCCACCTTGTAAACGCCTGCAGTGTGTAATGCATCCACCTTGTCCTTGGTGGAGCCTAGCACGTCCTGGATCGTACGACCACTATAGAAGACAGGCTGCACCCCAACGCGGCGAAGGTGTTTGCCTATTCAGTCAGTAACGTTTTTCACATAGGGTAAGCGTACTGTTGGCTGCTGTTTGTCCATTTCCTGATTATCTTTCTTGCTTGTGTTCGTCGACAAGGCTGTGTTTATCGACTTGTCGCTCAGGTGTGATGTTTTGAGCATCACTAAGGCGCTGCGCACGGATTGCCAAAGAGCGGATGACAGAGTTCTTCTGCGCTGGGTGGTGGTAGGATTGGGCGTGCAGATACCTGTCGGTATGTGTAGGCTTACGATATACTCTGTGCCTCAGTGTGCCCTCCGTTCTCCTGTACACTTCGACGTCTAGAAATGGGATAGCACCATTCTTTTCTACTTCCAGTGTGAACTGTATCTTCCCGTGTATACTGTTCAGATATTCGTGGAACTTGTGTAGCTCCGTTTCACCATGAGGCAATATAGCGAACGTGTCGTCCACGTATCTAAACTAGCAACGTGGTCGTAAAGAAGCTGAACCGAGGGCCGTTGCTTCAAAGGCTTCCATGAATATGTCGGCTGCCAGCGGAGATAGGGGAGACCCCATTGCTACCCCGTCTGTCTGTTAGTAGTATTTTCCTTGCCATTTGAAATACGTTGAAGTCAGGCACAACTCAACCAGGTCGCATATGTCTGGCGGGACATGCTCCTGCAGGATGTGGGTGGTTTCATCTACTGGCACGTTCGGAAATAGTGATTTCACGTCAAAGCTGACCATGATGTCCGTAGGTAAAATTGTTTCTCCCTTTAGGCGTTCTATAAAGTGTGTCGAGTTCTTCACATAAGAGTCCGTCTTGCCAACTAGACTTCTTAGTTTACAAGCTAGGTACCTTGCCAAATTGTAAGTAGGCGAATTGATCCCACTCACTATTGGCCTCAAAGGACAACTTTCCTTACGTATCTTTGGAACACCGTAAATTCTAGGAGAGACTGGTACTCTGGGAATAAGACCCTTGGCTGTGTCAGCGTCAATTCTCGAGTCCTTAATCGCGGCCTGCGTCTTTCGAATTATCTTCGCCGTAGGGTCCGGCCTTAGTTCTTTGTAGATGGGATCATTTAATAATTCTTTCATCTTGTCTTCATACTGCAAGGTGTCTAAGATGACAGTAGCATTGCCTTTGTCTGCTTTTAATATCACAATTTCGTAGTTGTTCTTCAGTTCCCTGATAGCTGCTCTTTCCTCTCTGTTAAGGTTGTGTTTCTGTGGCTTGGCACGTAGTAGAACTCGAACGGTTTCCTGTCAAATTTTCTCAGTTTCTATCGCAGATGTGTGCCGGAGTGCTGTTTCCACGGATTCGATAATTTCTTCCGTGGGAATCCGCTCAGGTTGAAACACGTATGTTGTGTGGCGGCGATGGCGAGGCATTGCAGAGTCTCTGACCAGAGAGCTATTTATCGTGGCTAGTCTGCGCTTGACCGCGCGAGTGTTGTGAGCAGTAGTCAGTGAGCAGTCGAGTGCAGTAGTCTGTCGGTAGCAGTAGGCCAGTGCAGTCTGTGGGTAGTCTGTCGGCAGTGCAGTTGTCTGTTGCACTCTGTCGGTAGCAGTAGTCGAGTTCAGTTGCGAATGGCAGTCTGTTAGCACTAGTAGTCGAGTACGGTCGCGAGCGGGACGCAGTCGCAGGCGTCGACATGGGTCTCTGGTCAAGATGCAGAATGAGGTATATTGTTAATTAAGGTAACTAAGCTGCATTGCGCACATCAGATAATTTAAAGTTTATTCATTGTAATTAATTTTCAACAACTGCCCTGATAATAATTTTGATTTCAACAAAAGAACTATTTAATTGAACGAACGATTTCCTTCCATTTCCTTTAAAGAAAAGTTTCAGTTGAATTAAAAAAAAAAAAAAAATTATTACTTGCGATGCATTTCCTCAAAGCCGTGGCCAACAATAAGAGCAGAACTTTGACATGCAGTTATACTGAGGTAAGAAATTAATTCTGATTTTTGCACAGGGCCAAAGACCGACATTTCGGTCTAATTGAGTTTACATTGTCACTGAAGTCTCATTAGCATTGAATTGTTTTTCATTATTTTCGTGAGAGCTTACACCTTGAGTCAGATTGCGATTCTCATTCTTATTGTCATTAAATTTAATTGCTAGGGAGGTTACGCTTGGCTACCATTCATTTATTATTTCTGTCTTTCACTATTTTTTTGTGGGGAGGTTACAGTTGGCGACACCCAGTCCAGGATCGTATTTCGTTGAGAATCTTTTGAAAAACAGTCAGATATCTGCTCTTATTTGCTTAGATATAATTAGGATTTGGCGCAACGCTTTTACTAATCTTGTGACTTTCTTTCTACAGATCAACGGCAATTCGTTGCTCTGTTGTATTTGTGTTTGTTGCCTTTTGCATTTGTGCATATTTGTTTTGTGAATAATTGTGACTATTGTAAAAATGCCGCGAAAGACTGTGAATAGTGTATTGCGAGGTATTATGAACGAAATTACCGACTTAAATAATGTAACCGATAGTAATTGTGACACGCAGTGTAATGATGACAATCCTGCGTTCACTGACAATCAGTGCATTCCAACCACTAATGATGACTTTTACCTTAATGATGAACAGGCGAACTCAATTGTCTCCCGTATTAATTTGACGACAATTGATGACGCGGGGCGCTCTACTGTAATGAGCGCTACCCAGCTTAACACACCCGGTTTGGAAAATTCAAATAACGTACAGACAAATTTCTCTAATGAAAATGGACAATGTACTGAAAGTACGACGGATTCATTTAATTCCGAAATAGGGACTGACAGTGTATGTTTAACTGGGAAACCTTTTTGTAAATCTCAGAATAACCAAATGGTTACAGAAAATGAGACAATTCCAGATCCACCACTAAACAGTACAGAGAATATAAACGCTAATTTTGACTTGGTACGAATTATGACAAGTTTGCTACAACAGCAGAGTGAGAAAATAGACAACAATTCCAAACAACTCAAACAGTACTTCAAGGAAAAATTAGACAACAATGACGAAAATCTCAAACAACTTAGTGAACAGCTCAAACAACAGAATGAAAAACAAACTGAAGATTTTAGACAACTTAGTGAACAGAACAAACAGTTAAATGAAAAATTAGACAACAGTTCCAGACAGCTTAGTGAACAAATTAAAGACGTTGTCGCGCAGTGACACGATACTAAGGAACAGTTGCGCGAGGAAATCGAGGCTTGTTCAAGAAAAAGTAGCGAAGAAATTAGGTCTGTTGCTCAAGAATTAAGGGAAATGCAAACAGCCACAACAGAAACACTTAGAGCGGAAATTAGTACACTCGCTAAACAATGCTCTGAAAAAGCTACACAATTACGCGACGAGTTTAAAGCAATGACAGCAGAACTTTCGCTCACAATGGATGAAAAGATCGACGCGAAATTCGACCAACAGAACACTCAGATTGACGAACGTTTTAATCACCATATACAAAACAGTGATACGCGTTTCCGTAAATTTATTCAGGATCAAAACAAAGTCAAGTAATGGAAACAATCACAGCACAGAGACAAGAAGACAAACGTAAATTGTTCGCGAAAGTGAAGACGTATGTAGACAACAATATTGATACAGTGTCCGACGAAATTAATTCCATCAAACAGTCAAACACAGAATTACACGACGAAATTTCCGATCTTAAGTCGAAAACAGACACATACACAACAGATTTTCAAACAGTGACTGACAGACTCGAACAATTAGAACTAACACAGGATTCAGATGTCGTCAAAGCTGACTTTAAAAAACTGAACGAAACTACACGTAAATTGCAAAAACAGATTAATGCGTCTGACAATAAAACCGATGATCAGGTAAAAATACTGACTGAAAAATATGATGAATTAGCCAGTCGTATTGACGTTATTGAAAGTAATAATGACAGCAAATCAGACGATACTTCACCGGTTTCATTTAACCAAACACCTGAATTTCAAAATTTACAGCAGACAATTAATGAGATCGATTCGTCTAATAACACGTTGCGTAGAAAGTTATCGAGTTTACAACAAGAAGTAACAGAGATGAAAAGTGTTTCAGTTAATAACACATCACAGCAGACGCCACTTTGCGAACATCTGTCAGACTCGCGCAACGCGTATAATTTGGGTAATCTACAGAGAGTACGGGACTTAGATTCCGAACAACCACAGTTCAATAGATTCTCTTACAATCCTAAACCTGTTCCATCACACAGAGACGATAATTTTGATTACAAACATTTTCTGTCAGTGAGAAAGTTTAAAGTGTTTAAAAACGACAGAACACAGATTCACCCACTGGATTGGATACAACAGTTTAGCTTTGCTTTTCCACCGACTTGGCCCGTAACACACAAACTTGAATTTATTTGCAGCTTCTTGGAAGGCGAACCGGCAACTCGTATGAGACCGATCGCGAGGCAATATTACTCGGTAGAAGAATTTCAGAATGCCTTTCTGTCAGCGTACTGGTCGAAGACGACACAGCGCGGAATTAAAGATCAATTAATTAGTTTACCAAATTATGAAAACACAAATTTTCCCAATGTGACGCAATTTTTTGAGCACATGGTCCAGCAAAATCAGTATTTAAGTGAACCCTATAGTGAATCCGCACTCATTCAATTATGTATCTCTAAATTACCACGGTCATTAAGAGTGTCACTTTTAACAGGTCAGCAAAAAGAAAATATTTCAGCATTCAGAGATTTGTTACAGCTCTTGGAAGTACAACAATCTGATTATTCTTTTGTAAACAAAAACTTTTCGTATAATAACCAAGGTCAACAAACTTACAGTGAAAATGAAATGTCGTGTGACGAGGGCCTCCCGTCGGGTAGACCGTTCGCCTGGTGCAAGTCTTTCGATTTGACGCCACTTCGGCGACTTGCCCGTCGATGGGAATGAAATGATGATGATTAG
This sequence comes from Schistocerca serialis cubense, assembly GCF_023864345.2. NCBI lineage: Eukaryota > Metazoa > Arthropoda > Insecta > Orthoptera > Acrididae > Schistocerca > Schistocerca serialis. Next base: position 559,130,948 of record NC_064641.1, on the reverse strand, counting down.
GACAACACAACACCCAGTCCCTGAGTGGAGAAAATCTCCGACCCAGCCGGGAATCGAACCCGGGCCCTTTGGATTGACAGTCTGTCGCGCTGACCACTTTTTTTTTTTTTTTGTAATATTCACTAATAGCATGAAATTATGGGAACACATATGCGATGGAGAAAAGAAATATAAATTCTGGGTAAAGAAAAAGAAAGGAAAAAGGAAAACCAAAAAGAAATAAAATCCGCGCAATCTGCGACGCGCTCTCCCATCCGCGGAGGTCAGAAGTAGAATAGATCGTAGGCGGTTGAAACTCAGACACCGCCGGGGGAAGAGGGGTGGATGCCCTCTGTGCCAGGCACCCCCCATCTCAGTGGAGGTCTAACAAAGACCGCTCGAAGATAGTTAGCAAATAAAGTTCGGTAACGTGGCGTGTTTTCGAGAGCTGCATGGGCTGTTCGTAAATAGGTCCAGAAGTCGAGGCGGGATTTAGGTCCCTCATGAAAGAGATAAGCGACCGCCCACCCTTTGACCCACGTAATAGCATGACATTTGGCGGCGGGAAAATGTCGGTCCTCCGGGTATAGAAACATTCGAGGCTCGACTGTGTCTGGTGGCACCCGGAGATAGCAGGCAATGATTTGCTGCACGAAGCGCCATACATCTTGCGATGAGGCGCATGTCAGACGGTGTTCATCAGTGTCCAGTTGCTGGCAAAGGAGACAAAGAGGGGATTCTGACAAGCCAATGTTGTGCAGGCGCTGCTTCGTGGCAAATTTCCTGTTGACTATGTGATACCACAGTGCCCGGACGTTCGTAGGGAGGAAGGGCTAGTGGACGGTAGTCCACACTATGGGCCACTGGATGGAGGGGTGTTTGGTCTCCATCACATTCCGGGGAACACAGCGCAGCAACAGGCTGTAAAAATCCTTAGTCCTAGGTGGGCGTGTATCTGGGAGACTGGTATGTATGTAACTGTAGTCGACGAAAAAGGTCGAAATATGGGACAAATGAGGCACGATATGGCCGACAGACACCGGTGGTGAGGTGGAAGCAGGTAGGAGGACCTCAAGCAAGCTGCGTGATAGAGATGTACCCTGGCCCATCCACTGTTTTCTCATGGTACTCATGTACAAGGCTGCAGCTCGCATACGGACATTGAAAAGCCCGACGCCACCATACCGTGAGGGCAGGGTTAGTGTCTCATAACGGACTTTAAACATTGAACCAGCCGTGAGATAATACCCAAAAGCCGCCTGAAGGTTGCGCCCAAGTGCAGTTGGCAGAGGGAGAACTTGCGCAATGTGAACCAATTTTGATGCCACATAAAGATTAAGAAACGCAACCCGTTGAAGTGTGTCCTGGCGGCGCAAGAGGTTCTGGCGGACGTCGTTGCGGATGACGTGTAACAGGCGACGGAAATTCGTTGCCGCCGTGCGTGTGACCGTGGGGGTAAAGGTAATGCCCAGGTACCGGAAAGTCCGCACAAGCGGCAGTGGTGCCACTTCACCCTCCTGGAGGCCTCGTCCAATGTGCATTGCAGAAGATACTCAGCTACCGGGGGCGGACAACTTACAGTAATTATGATCAGGGACGTAATTTCAATAGGAAAAGTAACAGACGCTTTAGGAACGACAACTACCAGAACTTAAATCACAGACAAAATTCTGATTATCAATATCGTCAAAATTTTCAGCAACAGGAACCACCTTTTAGTAACAATAGACGTTTTCCACCACAACAGCATGAAAGTCAAGCGGTTAGCATACCTAACCAACAATGTAATGCACAAGGTCAACCAGGCTTTAATGGTTCAAATGGCTCTGAGCACTATGGGACTCAACTGCTGAGGTCATTAGTCCCCTAGAACTTAGAACTAGTTAAACCTAACTAACCTATGGACATCACAAACATCCATGCCCGAGGCAGGATTCGAACCTGCGACCGTAGCGGTCTTGCGGTTCCAGACTGCAGCGCCTTTAACCGCACGGCCACTTCGGCCGACCAGGCTTTAATGTTCCGCCGCGTGCACGTATAGTCCCAGATCCAACAAATAGTAACGCACGGCAGCAAGGAAACAACTACGTACAGAGAAGACGGCATTTCAATTCCTATCGCAATGCACCGTATAGGAATGACTATCACGACAGACGTAAAAACGATGAGCACAATTATCAGCGTACATATAATACCAGTCGGTCTTACCAACAGCAAAATCATGCGCAAGAACATATTCTCATGAATGAACCCGACAGTAGGTACCATCCAGAACGTAATACGTCTGGAAGAAGTAATAGAACAGTTCAAATAGTAGAAATGCCACAACATCCAGCTGAAAATAGTAACACATCAGACAGAATCTGACTAGATACTGTACAAGTCGCATCTTCCCGTAACACAAGCACTACCTTTGACACGCAAAATGTAGTTCACGAAAATGTAATTACTTTTGATGATATCAGAGATACTCTTTTGCAGGAAAGACCATTTGTTCAGAAAACTATTTCACATCCTGTCATTGAAATTAAAGTAGGTTCATCGAAATTTTCAGCAGTAATTGATTCCGGATCACCTATATCAGTAATAAATGAAGAAACTTTTAAAGAGTGTGACAAAGAGAATACCTATCCGACATTACCATTAGGCAAAACAAAAGTGAAAGGAGCAGTATCGAGTAAAGGAGTAGACGTTAAATTACAGACGCATTTATCATTTTGTATTGGAGGTCATACTTTCCACTCAAATTTTTGGATTGTTCCTTTATTGACAACGGATGTTATTTTAGGTACGAATTTTCTGGTACAACACGACGCAGTTATTGATTTTCAAAATTCCTATTTAATGCTAAAGGATGAAAATGTGCAATTGGCTTTAGAGTTTCAGCATTCATTGTCTGCGGAAGAACAATCAATTAATCGCACAGAGGTCATTTCCGTATCTCGTAACATAGACTGTAATCCCACATTGTTCACGGATACGTACGTACATAACTATAATACTCCAGACGAAGCTGACTACGACGTAATGCAAATGATTTCTGATAAAGTTAAACAAAGCAGTGCAAATACAGACGACGAACGCACGCAGCTACACAAAATTCTTTTGCAGCAAGCTCCAGTTTTCGACAACATTCCTGGTACTATGTCCGGCTTTATGTATGAATTTCAGGTGAAACAGCACGACACATTTAAAGTGAAGCACTATCCCATTCCATATATCCACAGAGAACAAGTTAAAAAAGAATTGCAGGATATACTTGACCAAGGAATTATAGAACCAGCAGTTAGTCCGTACATAAACCCGCTGCATATTGTTAAGAAAAAAGATGGCTCACTTCGCCTTGTACTTGATTCACGTCACATTAATGACATTATTATTAATGAAACAGATCGACCACAGACACTAGAGGAACTTCTACAGAAATTTCACGGTACTGCTATTTATTCCACTTTAGATCTGAAATCGGGATTTTGGCAAATTCAACTTCATCCGAATTGCAGAAAGTACACAGCTTTTCTCTGTTTTGGCGACTGTTATCAATTTTGTAAATTACCGTTCGGCTTAACTATTTCTTCTGCAGCTTTTATTCGCGGTTTGAACACTATACTTCCGACAGAACTTAAGGACAGAATTACGACGTACGTAGACGACATTCTTATCGCAGAAGCTAACTGGTGTGAACACAATCTGATTCTTGAACAACTGTTGCAAACTTTTCATGCACAAGGACACACAGTTAACCTTAGTAAATCGCATTTTGGTAAAACTTCTATAAAATTTCTTGGACACGTAATTTCAACAGAAGGTATTGCACCTGATCCAGAAAAACTTCAAGCTCTACGTGATATTACTGTTCCTACAACGAAAAAGCAACTACGCAGTTTTTTGGGCTTAATTAACTTTTTTCGCAAATTTATTCATCATTCTGCTTTAGACACACCTAGATTATGCCATTTAACGGGTAAAAACAGTATTTGGTCTTGGGATAAGCAAGCACATTCTGAATTTGTGAACCTGAAACATGCTTTGTTGAATGCTCCACTTTTATCGCACCCAGATCTTACCAGAAATTTTTCCATTTCCACCGACAGTTCTAACACCGCTTTAGGCGTAAACATTTTCCAGGAAATTGAAGAAGATGGTTCAACAGTAATTAAAAACATCGCATTTGCAAGTCGCATTCTGTCACCTGCTGAGCGAAATTATTCTGTTACAGAACTTGAAACATTATGCGTTGTATGGGCTTTCACGAGATTTAGGCATTTTCTTTATGGCAGCCATACCACCGTTTACACAGATCACAGAGCGATACAATTTTTACTTTCAGCTAAATTTACGCACGACAGGTTAAGTAGATGGAAACTTTATTTACAAGAATTTAATTTTACGATTGTCCACATTCCCGGCACACAAAATGTTATAGCAGACGCACTATCGCGTTCTCTCAGCAACAATCAGCAAGACGTAGCAACTAACTTCTGCAAAGCAAATTTCAGTGTCATGTACATTCAGCAAGTTGCATTTGAAAATTTTATTTCGTCGTCATTACAGGACATAGCAAAAGAGCAAAATAAAGACAACGTGTGGAAAGAAATTAAACACCTCTGGCAAGATAAGAATAATGTTACGATTAGACACCATTACACTGTACGCAATGACATTCTGTTTCGCCGCTCTCATCCTGACAGCAACAACTGGTTATTATGCATTCCTGACGAACTGGTTAACAAATTAATCTGGTACACTCATTTAAGTTACGCACATTACGGAGCAAGAAAATGTTTTCTTATACTGAGACAGAACTGTTATTTTACCAACATGGAGAAACGTATACGACGAGTTTTAGCGTCTTGTAAAATTTGCCAGAAAGCTAGGTCAGACACCATTTCACATATTCCTCCTTTATATCCCATTGTACCTGCTAAATTAAGACACATGGCCGCTGTAGACATTTTTGGTCCGATTCCGAGAACTAATAGAGGTTTTTGCTACATCTTTGTCGCTGTTGAACTCACTTCAAAATTTGTTACTTTCACTCCGTTACGCAAAGCTACAGCTAAAACTGTTTCGAAAGCATTTGTAAAATATTTTCTATTTCATGTAGGGCATGTGTTGAAAGTAATTTCCGATAATGGATCACAATTTCGTTCTGCTACATGGACACGTATGTTACGAGCTAGAAACATTTCTCCGATTTATATATCCAAGTACCATGCTTCTTCGAACCCCTGTGAAAGATTAATGAAAGAAATTGGTAAACTGTGTAGAATATACTGCCACAAAAGACATATTAATTGGGATACACACGTACTCTCTTCCAAGATGTAATTAATTCCATTCCAAATGAGTCCACTATGCTATCTCCGTCTGTTATACTGAAAAATGTTGAACCACCTAACAAAATCACAGAATTAGTAAACTTCCCTACAAGTCGTCGCCTACGTCACCATGAAATAATTAACATTGCACTGAACAACATCAAACGTGCCGCAGAGCGCCGGAGAAGACAGCAAAAACAGGTTAGTACACGCCGTGACTTTCACATTGGACAGAAAATATTAGTACGTACACACTATTTATCCAGCAGAATAAAAGGTAAGTGCAGTAAATTTGAACTTCTATACGCAGGTCCATATCGGATTCGCAGCATCCCTCACCCCAGTGTTGTACACGTCAAAACTTTGAGAACCAGAAAATCGAAAGGCAATCACCATATCTCAAACGTTAAACCGTTTATTGAATGAAGCCACTTTATGATGTAACATGCTATGATGCCATTTACTAATCTTTATGACCACTTATGCAATTATATTCACATGACTAATTACTGATGATTATCGTATTTTTCTTGGCAAGTGCCCGTCAAGGTAAGGTTAGCAGGTCGCTTTTCTTGTCGTTACACATCAGACAGTGCACATTTTCCAGATGAATTTACACATTTTATGAGCACTTATGCAACTATAATTACATGGTTAACTACTGATGATTATCGTATTTTTCTTGGCAAGTGCCCGGAAAGGTAAGGTTAGCAGGTCGCTTTTCTTGTCGTCATATATCAGACTGTGCACATTTTTTTTCCAGAGACACTTACGTATTTTATGAATAATTATGCAACGCTATCTAATGACATGTTAATTTTGTTACATTTTTCTCCATTAAAGGCTTTAATTCTCGCCTCTATTAACTACACTACATACAAACTGAACACAACGAACGTCACGTTTTTTTTTCTTTCTTATATATATATACGATTATTTCAAGTTTTGTTCGTATGCATTATGAAATGGTGAAGACATAGCAAACACCAGTCGACTTTGACATTTTTTGCCTTATGACATCTCAAGATCGTGACTGTTTTACATTTTTTGCTGCTGCATTGTGATATTCTGTGTACATTTTTGCATTTGAACACTGTCAATGTCTTTGACATATTACGTTTTCTGTCATGTTATGCTGTATGCTTAATTATGTTACCTTAAACCAGTCATTATTTAGTGAGTATATGATGTAAATGCACGACATTAATCTCTGTTCATCATTTTCAGAAAAAAATAACGTGTAAAGGAAATAAATTACACAGAAATGGGAACTTCACCTACGGAATGATCGAAAGAAGATGCAATAACTTTATGAGGAAGAGTAAATGGATCAGGATTAACAAGCATTAACAAGAATATACTATACACATCGTAGAATAGCAGTCTTAACTAATTCTTTCTTTCAGAATACAAGGTGACTGATGCAAGCTGTCAGACAGAACTACACATCTTAGTTTTAAGTGATGAAATATGCTAGAGATAAGTAATAGTTGTGTAATGAATAATGAAGTGATTTTTGCAGATGATAATGAATGCTGATGAAGAGTAATGATGAAGGATATGCTACTATGAATAATGAAGTTTTTCTTTACAGGTGATGATGATAATGGATTTATGATGATATGGATAATGAAGTTTTCTTTGCAGATGAGGATAATGTTGAAGTTATATTTATGCTATGTAGTTATTTAAGTATTTGTTGCAGTTCGTTTTGACAGCAGGTGTTATATTGCATAATATAATGACTGAAGGTTTTGGAAAGGACAGCTATGGAACACATTTTTTATACACATTTCACTACCTGTTAATTCGAAGTTCACTACTTTTCAGCATAAAATGCATTTCTCTTTTCAGCTTTTATACATTTTTTGCAGGAGAAATTACTTATGAGATTAATGTGCTATAAGCAGTTGTTCATTAAATCTATGAAGGTGATTACATATACTCTACTTGTTTCACAACCTTGCTACAGCTGACTCATGACGAATGAAGTTACACATTTTTCATTTACAGGAACAACCTATAAGATTTTTTTTTTCTTTTTTCTTCTTGTTTTCTCTTATAATTACCCAAAGCAATGCATTGCTAGCACAAAAACAAAATGTATTACCAGTCCTAAATAATGTTACTAGTTTAAGAGAATTCTGAATAATACTGATCAGCTCTGAATAGTATGTCACTTCAGTAATGACTTCTTAATGATACAAAAAAAAATAAAAAAAATAATAATGCTTTGTAACTGGCTAATAACTGCCACTGTTTATTGTAATGAAACTACTTATAATGCCCATGATTATTAATGCTATGACTGTAATTAACTGATTTTTAATAATGACTTCTTAATGATCTGAATAACACTGAATGATGAACAATGTTTTATACTATTCAATACTTGCTGGCCACTAAGTGCCAATAATTAATATAACTAAATGAATTATGACTTTTCATATTTTGCTAACTGGCCACTGAGTGCCAATAATTAATGTCACTAAATGAATTATGTTATTAATTATACCATTAATTAGCTCCTGTTTTCAATTATGATTTTTCATGTTCTATAACTGGCCTCTGAGTGCCAATAATTAATGTCACTAAATGAATTATATTATTAATTATGCCATTAATTAGCTCCTGTTTTCAATGATGCCTTTTCATGTTTTGGTACCTGGCCAATGAGTGCCAATAATTTGTATAACTCAATGTATTATGTTAATGCTAGGCCAATAATTGACTTTTTTTTTCAATGAAGACTTCTGATGAACATTATTCTGTCATACTAAATATGCTTTGTAACTGGCCAAAGACTGCCGCTGTTTATTGTAATACGATTACCCATGATGCCAATAATTTAATTTTATGAATATTATTCTGTAATACTAAATACATGGTACAGAAATGTTCAATAACTAGGCTATGAATGCCGCAAACTACTAATGTAATTCCTAATGAAGACTAGTATGTGACGTAATGTCCTTCACCTTCTGACCTCACTACCCTGAATTACTGCAATATCCATTTGTCCTGTACATCCTCCTGATCATGGAGCACTATATTTGGTTTTTGCACTAATTCTACGTTGGTGTGCCTTGTAAGAGCGTGGTGTTGACACGACATGCTGTCCACCACCGTGAGCGATGGAGACGTTATTATGGTCCCACTGTTTGGTGTACCTGATGTACCGCCAAAACGATAACATGGAAGATTACTACGGCATTTCAGTGTCTTGGCTACGCTGATAAATACTAATGGAAAAAGAACTTCAAATTGTGTCACTTGGTGTTGTACTTCTGTGGAAAGATGTGGACTTTCAGAGCAGCTATGTGCAATCTAAAGTGCTACAACCATGATGCAATCCTTCCCTTTCCTATCCTATTTCTTGTCACATAGTGAAAATCATTTTTTGCTAACATCATTTATGTTCATGGCCTATACATTTTTTTCGATTTGCTGAACTCCAGTGCAAGTACACTTATGTCACTTGTCGACATGATTTTTTTGCCATTATGTTTATTTCTTGTGAAAATGCTAAAGACATTTTTCGATTTGTTCTGAAGTACAGTATATGTGCACTCTTGTCTTTTATATTATATATACATTTTTCTGATTTGCTGATACGCTCTGTACTACATTGTATACATTTTTTGTCATTGTCCTATGTTTTGTACTCGGAGCATGTGCACCACATTTAATTCATGTACTATATCTGTATATATGCTGTAACTGTAAAGTTAATTAGTTAAAAAAAAAAATTTCTTGCGATGGCAAGTCCAAATGACTCACCATCGCTGCCAAATTTTTGCCCCCCCCCCCAGTGGAGGGTTATGAAACACGTATGTTGTGTTGCGGCGATGGCGAGGCATTGCAGAGTCTCTGACCAGAGAGCTATTTATCGTGGCTAGTCTGCGCTTGACCGCGCGAGTGTTGCGAGCAGTAGTCAGTGAGCAGTCGAGTGCAGTAGTCTGTCGGTAGCAGTAGGCCAGTGCAGTCTGTGGGTAGTCTGTCGGCAGTGCAGTTGTCTGTTGCACTCTGTCGGTAGCAGTAGTCGAGTTCAGTTGCGAATGGCAGTCTGTTAGCACTAGTAGTCGAGTACGGTCGCGAGCGGGACGCAGTCGCAGGCGTCGACATCGGTCTCTGGTCAAGATGCTGAATGAGGTATATTGTTAATTAAGGTAACTAAGCTGCATTGCGCACATCAGATAATTTAAAGTTTATTCATTGTAATTAATTTTCAACAACTGCCCTAATAATAATTTTGATTTCAAAGCAATTTCTTTAACAAAAGAACTATTTAATTGAACGAACGATTTCCTTCCATTTCCTTTAAAGAAAAGTTTCAGTTAAATTTCAAAATATATATATATATTACTTGCGATGCATTTCCTCCAAGCCGTGGCCAACAATAAGAGCAGAACTTTGACATGCAGTTATACTGAGGTAAGAAATTAATTCTGATTTTTGCACAGGGCCAAAGACCGACATTTCGGTCTAATTGAGTTTAATTTGTCACTGAAGTCTCATTAGCATTGAATTGTTTTTCATTATTTTCGTGAGAGCTTACACCTTGAGTCAGATTGCGATTCTCATTCTTATTGTCATTAAATTGAATTGCTAGGGAGGTTACGCTTGGCTACCATTCATTTATTATTTCTGTCATTTAAAATTTCTGTGGGGAGGTTACAAGGTGTGACGGCAAAGTTTAGTCCTTTAGCTAGTGCTTCCGTAGCTGCGTTGCTGATGGGATGAGAAGAAAGGTTCACCACTGTTCGAGATGTATCCAGTCGAGGCGTAGTGTTCCGTGTCGTCTTTGCTAGTTGCTCAAATTTCTTCTTCTGACGAATGGCGGCGGTTTCACTAGCTGCATACGATTGCAGGTGAGTGATTCTGTCGACGTTATTCCAGTCGGTGGGCGATAACGTAGATGATAGCACAAAGATGTATTTGCAACAACTGTTTGTTGTTGAAGTCAAGTTCTCTCCGCACCTGCTGAATACGCTCCTTCAGAAGAGATTTACTGGCTCGCCTGTAGATGCTTCTTGCTTTGTGAGTGTCGATGTTAAATTTGAACAGAAGAAATTTAGGTACAATGTCCTGATCCCGACACCTCTTCAAGTAGATAAGATCGTTGAGAAGTTTCCCTTTCTTCTTCCTGAATGTTTCCAGTTTGCGATGTTGCTGTGTGTTTCCTGCCCATACAGGTTGCTAATATAATTGCGTAGGTTTCCGCGGCCAGAGTCAGTCGACATAAAAGTTTTCTGGGTTTGGTACCGTGTCATAATGTAGAACTACTGCTGCTATAGAAAAGTCAACGTTTAGACCACGATTGCAGCGGCCTTCTTCTGGGTCTAATGGTGCGTTCTAGCTATGCAGTTCCCTTTATATTTTGTTGTTGGTGTTCACTGCGCATGCCATAACGTTATAATTTTAAAAAGGTAGTTAGTTTATTGGTCACTTAAGGAAGAAGGAGAAGGAACTTTATTTTAATAGGTTATTGCGGTGGAGGGAGAACGTGCCCTCTGTTGTCCATTGGCTCTTGTGTTATGTACCATGATTGGTGGCCACTGTCGAATGAGAAGTTTGCTGCTGTTTACCAACTGGTGGACGTCGGCCGCGCGGCGGCAGTTACTCGCCGGCAGTGACCGTGCCTCGTGTTGACAGTGCGGTCTGTTGGGCTCTGATTGCTGGCAGCCAGGATGGGGCAAGCCTGAGTCCATCCTCCCTGTTCATGTTGTTAGGGTATTTGAGTATTTCGATTGCCATTCTGATTTTGCGTTTCGTCATTATTGGCTGCTTGGCCAACACACAGGCTCCGCTGAATTTTATTTCTTTTCCGCAGTCACGGTGGTGTTCTGCCACTGCGGATTTGTTGTGTTGCCCTAGACGAATATAACGCTCGTGCTCCCGAATGCGCGTTGCTATTGGCCTACCAGTCTCGCCGATGTATGGCCTCTCCACATTCGCATTCCACCTTGTAAACGCCTGCAGTGTGTAATGCATCCACCTTGTCCTTGGTGGAGCCTAGCACGTCCTGGATCCTACGACCACTATAGAAGACAGGCTGCACCCCATCGCGGCGAAGGTGTTTGCCTATTCGGTCAGTAACGTTTTTCACATAGGGTAAGCGTACTGTTGGCTGCTGTTTGTCCATTTCCTGATTATCTTTCTTGCTTGTGTTCGTCGACGAGGCTGTGTTTATCGACTTGTGGCTGTGCGTAACCTTTTAAGCTCAGGTGTGATGTTTTGAGCATCACTAAGGCGCTGCGCACGGATTGCCAATGAGCGGATGACAGACCCAGAAGAAGGCCGCTGCAATCGTGGCCGAAACGTTGTCTTTTCTATAGCAGCAGTAGTTTTACATTATGACGCGGTACCAAACCAAGAAAACCTTTATGTCGACTGACTCTGGCCGCGGAAGCATACGTAATTATATTAGGAAATTGTCTTGTTTATAACAAGTATCCACACGGTCAGTGTGGAGAAGTCTTCAGCACCAATGGACTGTCAGCACGATGATCATTGTCGTGCCTTCTTTTGGTGCGGCAGAAGAGAGCGGGATACCGATGTGGTGGTGAGCCCAACGAGCACACTGGACACAAGAGTGGCACCACGTCGTCTTTTCAAACGAGTCCGGTTCTACATGTACCAATAAAGGACGAATGTTGGCAGATTGCATTCGTAATCGTTGGTAGACCAACACTTTCCTTTTGGTAGATAAACACTTTCCTAGCGGACTTCACAATCCGTGGGCAGATGGGCTAGCTTGCTGCCTGGATAATTCTGATGAATGGGGCAGAAATGCTCTGAGCCGCCATGGCGAAAGCATCCACTCTGTCACTGCAATGAGCCGCGACGGGTAGCCGCGCGGTGTCAGACGTCTTGTCTCGGTCCGCGCGGCTTCCTCCGTCGGAGGTTCCAGTTCACCCTCGGGCATGGGTGTGTGTGTCGTCCTTAGCATAAGTTAGTTTAAGTTGGATTAAGTAGTGCGTAAGCTTAGGGACCGATGATCACAGCAGTTTGGTCCCATAAGTCCTTACCACAAATTTCCAATTCATATTTTCATTCTTTTTTTTATTTATTTATTTTTTTTTGTTTTTTTTTTATTTTTTTTTTTTTGCGTGGCAATGAGCATACTTACGCTGCGCCCTGATGCTTGCTATCTAAGCTCATTTAAATAATTTCCGTTCTAGCCATGCAGTATCTGTCGTCGACTGCTGCTTACACTGGAAACGCCTCCACACCAGCTGTCGACCAAATGAGAGCATTCTGTCTAACCTACAACTAGCTGTCACTCCACTAGCCGCTGGTGTAAGGGTCGAGCGTAGAATGGGCCTCAACTGGCACCGTCCAGCTGGGACCTGCTGCAGGTTTACATCAACCGATCACGTGCTCCTCGAAGAAGTCTCTGTTTCTTAACCTGCTATGGGGCGCCCCGTGCAAATAAACCACTGCGAGCTCCTAAAGGTGTGAACTGTCCCTCCGCGAATCAGCTGCCGCTGTGCGCCTGAAATCTGCAGACCTGACGTAATCGCTTACACAGTGAGGCGTTTACACTGCTGATGCCGCCTTTTTGCGTCCTTCCTGCTACATCCTGAGCTGGGAAACCACTGCCACCCATAGTTATCGCACGCAACTGTCTGCTTCGGCTATATGATTTCTGCTGAATAAATATATTGCAGTTACCACCGAATTAATGATTCTACGACAGACGAAGAACTGGTTATTCGTGCCTGCTGCTCTGTAAATCATTCCTACCCATAATATCATCAAAGGTATGGTAATAAGTGGTGCTACTGCGCTCACAACTTGATCAGCTGTGGCTCGCACAGCACGCAATTTGGATAGCAGGTGTTACAGTCTGAGGTGTTAAGGCCTATGGCTGTGCCCTGTCTTTAGAGTATCCGGGACGTTACCATGCAGCAAAATACCGTAAGGTAGCATGTTGTGCGTACTGTTCAGACTTGCCTGGAAAGTGACTGCGTTCGACTGTTGCTCTGGCCAGAACATTCTCCGCATCTCTCACCCATTGCAAACATCTGTTCGTGGGTTGCTAAGAGACTGATACGCCTCCACTCGACAGCTGCTACCGGTTTATAGCCGTTGTTGCTACCAGAGATGGCAGCCCTGTATAGTGAATTACACGCCTTGCATACGCACAAAATACCTAAAAATTTATAGAACGGAAAACCAATCCAAGTTAAAATATTTTATTTTTCATTCGATGACTAGTTTCGGTCCGAGATCCATTATCAAATCAACTTAACTGTTCATTTTTGGGACACAGCCTGCACCAGATTAGAGATAGAAGTGATGACATTTTCTGCAGGACCTGACCATCATTTTGCAGGACAATGCTCAAGCACGTACAGCGCAAGCTGTTACTGATTTGTTTGACTGATGAGGCTGATAAGTGCTATGCCACCTACTGCACTCCCCTGGCTTAAGCCCTCGTCAGTTCAACTCGATTTCTAAACTGAAGGAAATATTTCAAGGCATTCGCTTCAGAACTGCTACAAATTCGTCGGGCAATAGACCGCGCCGCTCGAACCGTTGACGGCACGGTAGCTTAGCGTGTTCGGTCAGAGGGTTAGCTGCCCTCTGTAATAAAAAAAAAAACAACTGAGTTAATGGATCAACGACGAAATGAAACGGGTGTCTTGCGACGTCCTCCCCCCCCCCCCTCCTCCCCCCTCCCCCCTCCCCCCCTTACCGCCTCCTCCCGAGCAGATGCAGCGAAATAAAACGAACAAAATGAGACTAAAAAAGAAAACTGTCAACACCTGGCACTGCTAAGAGTATCCTACGACTTCAACATCGCTGACAACGGATTATACACAATGCTGGTGACTACTTTTAAGGTCAGTAAAACTTTGGAACACGTATCTATTTTGTAAGAGCTGTAAATAAATAGTTGCCATTATTAAAGTTCCAACCCTCGTATATTAAATAATTTATACATGTAATAATTTTGTATTCTTCCTGCTATACTATATATATGTAATAAGTAAAATTTCTTCATTTGCTATTTTCATAGCTAACAGTGTATATCGCAGGGACAGGCTGAACAACAGTGGTAGCGGTGTATTTTCTGTCGCAACGAACTCTGTAATATATAATGAGATTCTTAAAGATTCCGAATTTAAAATATTACTAGTGAAGTTAAGCGTCAAATGTGGGACAAACACGGTAATCAGATGCTTTTACAAAGCACTTGATCACTTGCGTTAGTATCTGTTGCGACCGAGCGCGTCAGAAACAAAAAGAAAGTAGTCGGTAACTTTGATCCAACTCTTAATTGAAATAGAAAGGGTTTAGTGTGACATATCGGACAGAGAATTAAACGCAAAGAATAATTGGACCTTTGATTAACATAACTTTATTCGTTCTCGAGCTACGACTGTGCAAGTTGTCGCTCTCTCAATGTTTAGGGCGGTGGGTTCAGGACAATTATATCACAAACATTAACTGTTCAACGATCTACAAATAGCCACAGCAGAAAATAATTAAATACAATTAGTGCTTTATGGGGTGTTTCTACTCTTTGTTTGTTCTATGTAATATGTCTACATAAAATGCAAAATGTCCTTCTCCATGAAATAGTAATCCCAGTTCGAATTGAACATTGACTTATTCGTTTTATTGGTAGCTATGTAGTCCGGTGTTAACTTCCGTCAACTTTAGAACAGAACTAAGGAACGCTGTTGAGTAGCCCAGCATGAAATTCCTTTGAAGCCGATGTCCTCGTTATATAACATCGTCCAGTCTATCTTCGTCTTAAACGCCCAGTCAACCTCCGTCTTAAATGCAAGTAGACTGTACTAATCACTATCAGAGAGAGAAATTACAATAGGCGAATGAAGTTAGATCATCCTTTATCTACTGGAAACAGTTTCCTTAGCACACCCTAAGTTACTGGGTTCAGTTTTCTTTCCGACTGCCGCCCTAGTAAGAGTCCAAGAGCGTATCAAAGGAATCAGCACATACAAAAGGGTCTGTCGGGTTGTTGACCTGTTACCCATAGATTGTTGTCATGATCTTTAGTCGCGAGACATTTGATGCCGCTCATCACGCTAGAAGTGGTGCAAGTCACTTCATCCTGTGCAGGTGTCTTCATCTCTGCAATAGTACTGCATTGTACATCTACCAGAATCTGTTTACTTTAGCCAAGTCTTGATATTTCAAGTCATCTGCAGTCTCCGGCCAAATTTTAGTGCCACCGGCAAACACAAGTGCTATATGAGCTATAAAATAGTCTGTTTGCTTCCTAGCCGCAATGGGCATCCGATGCTGATGTTGATGAACATCATTACCCATCAGTAGCCATTATATGATAAATATTGGATGTTTCCTTCATGGCGTAACACTCTCTATTTTCGAAAGCTGTGGCTTATATGCTTACAATGTAAAGTGTTCGCCTGCAACTTCTTTAAACAATAACAGAGAACAGACCATAGTGTTGTTTAGTTTCAAATGGCCCATTACTGATTGCTGTTAACGTCGTGCACTAACTTATGTGGCACAGTGATTTCCTATGCCATGGTTCTGAACAACTTGAAGTAAATAAGGTACTCCTTCAACACATTTCCAGCAAGCATTGATTTTTCTTTCGCTATGAATTACATTTTCCATAGACACTAATTTAACGTACTTTTAGTTACGGAAAGTACCATAACTTTTAGTAGTGTATTCATATGTCCCATCTGTTTTTAGAGCTCCAGTACAGTACGTCTCGCGCCGTAAAGACTTTTGTAGAAAGTTTATTTGCCTTTGCAAAGAAGAGTAGCTTGGGCGGCAAAAACAAAAATATTTGGGTGGACGCCAACTTTGGTACGTGAGCCGGCCTATGTCTCAACAGCTGCTCCAGCGCAGAAAAATAACCATTTTCTCTAATTACTGAAATAAATTGATGAATGTCTTAAAAGTCTGAGAATACAGATAGCCTGGCTCCAGCTTTAGGATTCCTTTAGGAGCTGTCTGTTGGTTCTACTAATGAGGTCCAGGAAAATTTGCAGCTGTAATTAATAGACGTGCAGTGAATCTCGCCTCAGAGACAATTTGTTTCAGAAAGAAACCTGGCAATTCCATTCGAGTATTTCTTCTTCTTCATCTGACGAAAACTGCGTATTCGTCAACTGTAGGGGCTTCTTATAGTTTAAAAGCATGAAGTCATCGTGATATGCACCGTTGTTGATATTGTTAGAAATTTCTCCCCTAATGTGCAAATTTTTGTTTTCGATGTGCGAAAGGAGAACAAACAGTGTCTTAGGTTTCAATCGTAAAAGCTAAGTAAGTTGATGAACGGTAAAGTAGTGCAGGATGACTTACATAAAATTCAAAAACACGCAATGATATCAGAAAGTGTGAACATATAATCAAAACTTCACAATAATAACATTTTGCGGACACTTTAGAGTGCCAGCAACGCATCGCACGATGTTTTTGATCATCATCATGGATGCCCCTTTGTTTGGTTTTTGTAATTTAAGCGAACTTATATTGGTAAGTGGTGTTCAGAGTGGATGACTGAAATCTATCATTCCTTAGACTATGAGTTCTTATTATTAGGGCACATCATGGACTGTCTGCCGCAATCACATTTTGCAGATACAGCCTACAGGGTGTAACAGGCGTAATTGCAGATTTTTTTTTTTTTTGCATGTACCTTAATGTGTACACGCAACAGTGTGTTGGTTGTTTTTTTTCTGTGCATCGAACAGTCTTCCCTCAAACACGTCATAAATTTTACGACCTGATATTTTCTGTACTCTTGTAACCGAGCCACTAAGTGGACTGCGCTTGTCGGTATCGACTAACCATTCTGTCTATCCATCTTCACTGCAACACCTAACAATGCTGACCAAAAGCGAGTAATTATTAATGGCTTGCTCTAGCTACACGTACTTGGAGGTATCATCCAACCTAAAAACATATGACTTGCAATATCTATAATTATTAGTCTGCAAATAATATTCATACCGATCTAGTGTTGTTCAGTACACCGACCTTAGCCACCGATAGAAATATCTGCACTTTGCAACATGACAGTCTATTGTAAAGGAAAGAGACACTTTATTCAATCACAAACACGCAACCGCGGACGCACAGGCGGCGGCTAAGAGCGGCTCATATTCGTGTTAACACCTGGAATCATCATGACAGGAACTGTTGAAGGGCCAGTCTCACTCTGTGTCGCACAGACTTCCACCAGCCGCTAAGATAACAGCGCTACCGGGAATATCCGTCCATTTGGCAGCACAATGGCTGCTCGTTTCTCACGGCCTCTTTTCGCGTCCAGTGCAAAATTAAAGTTTACACCATAATTAATGTTGAACCGTGTGTCACTGAAGAGCCAGTAGGCTCATTTGAAGCATAAAAGATGGACGATTACGCGTGTGAAGACGCGCCTTCGATATTTGTATCAGTTTATAAGTTCATCATCATCATTATCATCAGCCTATTCAATCATTAAATGATGTGGCCTCTGCGAGTCGTGGATGCAGGTAGGCTTTCAGCAGCCTTCTCCAAGTGGGACGGTCTTGGGCAGTTCTCTGCCAGGTGTTACCAGCGATCTTCTTGACGACTTTGTCCCATCTGTCTGGTGGTCTTCCTCTAGGCCTCCGGTGCTCTCTCGGACTCCACTCCAGTACTAGCTTCGTCCATCTGTTGTCTTTTCTTCTTGCGGCGTGGCCAGCCCACTGCCATTTCAGGATACCTACTGTCTCTAAGATGTAATTAACCTTCGTCACAGCCCGGATGTCATCTGCCCTTTTCCTGTCCTTTCTTGTATAGCCCAGCATAGATCTCTCCACGGCTCTCTGTGCTGTCCTAAGTTTCCCTTTTGTAAATGAGTTCAGTGTCCATGTCTCGCAGCCATACGTCATCACAGGAAGAATTCATTGATCAAATACTGCTTTCTTCAGATTTACTGGCACTTTTGATTTGAATACTGTTGAATTCTTCCCAAATGCTTGCCAGTCAAGCTTGATGCGTAGATAGATTTCTGGCCTTATTTCTCCCTTCATATTTATAATCTGGCCAAGGTAGACATATTCACTGGCCTCTTCTAATAGACTGTCCTTGACTTTCACATCTCCAGATGGGACCCATTTGTTGGACATTACTTTTGTTTTGGAAAGGTTCATGTTCAAGCCAACCAGTTGACAATCCGATGCAAGATCTGTAACTAAGTTTTGGAGCTCTGCGAAGTCTTTGCCCAGTAAGGCAATATCATCAGTAAAACTCAAGTTGGTAAGCCTTCTTCCATTAATTCTAATTCCCTTACCTTCCCAGCTCAGCTTTGACACAGCCATTTCCAATAAAGCAGAGAACAGTTTAGGGGAAATGGGATCGCCTTGCTTGACACCCCTCATGATGCGGAATTCTTGAGTTGATTCGCCGATGTTAACATAAGCTGAAGAATTCTCGTAGATTTTCCTGAGCACTTCAATGTATGCTGCTCCCACTCCTGGCTCACTCAAAGCTTGGAGGACAGCTACATGGCTAACGGAGTCAAATGCCTTTTCAAAGTCAGCAAAGTCAATGCAGAAAGGCAGTTGGTATTCATTCGCTCTGCTTATCACTTCACTAACGGTCAGAATGTGGTCAATAGTGCTAAAATTTCTTCGGAATCCTGCTTGTTCTATGGGTTGAGCTGAGTCTAGGATGTAACTAATTCGGTTTAACACGATCTTTGTGAAAATTTTGTACAAAATTGAGAGCAAGGTGATAGGACGGTAGTTTTTAATATTGTGAATACTTCCTTTCTTGTGTATCAAAATAATCTCAGCCTTGTTCCACGATAGTGGGATTGAAGCATAGTGCAGGCACGAAGTAAATACTTTTGCCAAGTGATTTATTGTTACCTCTCCTGCCAGTTTGAGGATGTCAACACTGAGCTCATCATCACCCGGCACTGTTCCCTTCTTCATGCTATCTAGAGCACACTTGACTTCCGATGGGAGTATATCTGGAACACTAGGTACATCATTTAATTTAGATACACTCAAATGTTCCCTTGGATTGCTATACAAGTTGCTATAAAAGTCTATGATGAACTTCAAAACCTCCTCCTTTTCAGTGATTCGACTGTCGTTTCCATCGAGTGCTATAATCTGCTTCTTACCGATTGTGAGTTTGCGTTTGGCTGACTTTAAACTTGTCTTGTTCTCCAAGCTTGCACGTAAGGTGTCTTTAGTGAATTTATGTATGTCACTTTTCATTTGTCTTCGCATTGCCTTACATAGTTCGGAATACGCTACCATGTCACGATCGGTTTGGATTTTCATTTCTCCCCTCTGTTGTAAAAGGGTTTCAGTTTTGGCACTGAATTTCTTTGGTTGTTTATTTTTTTGGCGTAGGCCACCGACTTCTTGTGCACTTGAAACAATCATTTCCGCCAAATCACCATCTTTAGTTACGTGTAACTTGCTTTGGAGGACTTCTGGGAATTTCGAGGAATGTTCTTCCAGGTTTTTGAGGTTGATTACCCTTCTCTTCCCTTTCATAAGATTGTTCCTTTCATTTCTTGTTGTGTGACGTTAATGTTAAATTTTCCGGAGTAATAGTTTATAAGTTATTGTAAGTTAAATGTTATAAATAATTCCTGAACTGTAAAAGTGGAATACGACCACGTTTTTCTGTCCGTTTTCGTACGGTCACCAGCAGTGGCCCGTTCTCGTGCAGCCACTTTATTCTTTGACGATAGAGTTGGCGCATTACTGCACCCCTCCTCTGTGCTTCCATCGTCGGAGGATGGCACGGAACTTAAAGTTCCACCGCCACACCTTCAACGTGCTATGCTCGGCTGTCATTCAGCTGTTGTTTTGAATCTCCTCTCATTTGTCCACCGAGACAGTTGAGCCGGATCTGAACCGGTGACGCTGTGTATTAGTCAACTGCCACAAAAACGTAAAAATTAATGTCTTGGCAACGCATTATGTGATTGCAACAAACAAGTTGTTTATGGATACATCTCGTAGAACTGTATTGATTTGTGATAGTAGATTTATTGAAATTCTTCATGTATTTAAATGAAAGGCCGAAAAGTTAATTTCGCGCAATTGAAAACAGCTTTTCTTACAAAATAAACAGAGAAACATTAAAAGTAGCGGCAGTCATGTAAACTTTAGATATATAGGAAATTATTTAATGTATAATTTCAATTGTTTGTTAATATTTATACTTATAAATCTGAAAACAGAAGAAAACCATAAAAATTATTGTTTATAAATGAACTATGGCAGATAAAAGAGAAATAACCACAGCACAATATTTATCGAAAAATTTCCATGTGATATGATGTATCATATGTGTATAAAAGATTAAAATTAAGAATTTCAGCAATTTGCATGTTCAACAGCTTAACTGACTTCAGTGGTGTTTGACCAAGGTTCCCTGGGTGAACGGCGGCATTTTGGAGGAAAATCTTTGTTTGGACGCCTTTGGAGGCGGTCAGGCGTTGTTTGTGTTCCGACAAAGTTTTATCAGATGAGCGGTGAAATAGCCGCTAGCTCGCGTGTGAGAATTATTCAGAGTTTCCACTTTCGGACGTAGAAACTTTTCGGTATCTGATGGACTTCTTATTTTTCGGGCTCCATCTGATACGAGCCGCATTTAAAATGTTTTAATGTGTAGCCATTGTGGTATTTATAGTCTGAGATACTGCGGAACTTCAACTGTTTTCTAAAGATAACTCATGCAATTTATTTTGGTTTAATCTACTGCCTCTGAGATCTGAAGAAATTCGGTCAGGCTCTGAAATTAATTTGTTGTGAACTGTGACTTTTGATTTTTCTCTGTTCTTATTGGAAATAAACTCGAATTTGTGAAACTATTAAAGATTTGTGAGTGCATACGTGAATATTGCATAGAAAATCCTGCCTACATTTATATTAAATACTTTTGTGGAACAATGGGTACATTGCGACGAATGCAAGTTGACGCCCCATGCAAGAAACGTGGCCAAACTTGAAAGTCCAACCACATTTATAGGGTCCCATTTAAGTGTGTATGCTGTGTATGTGTTGGTAAACCTCGTGCAACAGCATATTGGGGTTTCGAGCTGATATAGATGTTGTGAACAGTTTAGAACTTTGATTTTCTGCGAGATGATGAGAGGGATGGTATTTTATTTCTTCGCCTGCACCACATGAACATTCCCGTACAACCTGTACAGTACCAACGTGTACCTGTTACACCCCGTATATTTTCTTGTAATTCGACACCTGCCATTTTTTGTTTTATTTCCACCGTGGAAATATATGTAATTCTCCTGTTGGGTTCATTAGACATCTGTTGTCAATCAGAAGTTTTATTGTTAGTTAGTTGGTGATTACTTCAATCCATGATTAGACTTTCTACAAGTCTTCCATTCTTTTACAAAGCTTTTTTAGACAGACTCTGTGTCATATGCCATGTAGTATACACATGACAGACTCAATCCGATTTAACATAACAACACAAATAATAACCAATAATGGCGTAACAGTATTAGTTATGTGGTCTTGTTCATTTTGGCTCCTGTTCGTTTTGATAACGATTTGATTAGGAGGGAAAAGAACCAATTCCTTGCAAACCGTTCTCATATGAACATAATCCGTAACTGCAACAAGATTTTCTAGACTTCAAGGTATGTACATAGAGCGTACAGAATGGCGGATGGCAAACCGATCTTTTTCAAAAAGGGAACGTCTCCTTAGAAATTCATAGTT
Source organism: Schistocerca serialis cubense (assembly GCF_023864345.2). NCBI lineage: Eukaryota > Metazoa > Arthropoda > Insecta > Orthoptera > Acrididae > Schistocerca > Schistocerca serialis. Next base: position 559,108,945 of record NC_064641.1, on the reverse strand, counting down.
TTGGGCTTGATGATGCCGAAATTTATTTCGATTGTCCTTGCTGTCCTAATTATTTAAACAATTCGTTACCCACCAGTGTAAGAAGGATCCTTCTTCTGTGCACAGCATCATGCCAAAGTCCTTTGTTCTCGTTATAATTGGGTAGTTGTTTCCCCTTGCACTAATGTTGTTGACAGTATTACGATATGTACCAATACACAAGCATCGAAATGGCCGATATCCTGCTTCCATAAGACAAAGTTTAAGGTAACAGAAGGGTAGTTCCACGACTGTATGCAAAAATCTTGAATCGCTCTTGGAGTGTCTGCTTTCAAGCTATTCATTTATATGCTAATTCTAAGTTAGAAGTCTGTTCCAAAGACAGTCTGTACCAGGGATGTTGATAGCTTAATATATTACAGTCTTTTACTAATCGAGTGAAGGCATATCTGCTAGCCTATACTTTGGACGCAGTATCTACAAACCAATCAGAGGCCTACACGGGTCATGTCACGTTGATTGGTGGACAAAGCATTCCGCATTCTGCTTGCCATTGCTGCTCCTTCTGCTTCCTCCATAAGGTTCTGTTCTGAATAACAACAGTTTCTCCATGGACGTTAGTATTTTTTATTGAGGTTAGTTTCTGAAGGAAGTTGCCATGTAAGAGCTACGAGGAATATAGGTTGATAGCGACAGGCATTTTGAAACTTAGCGTAATACTCTTTCTGTTACGTTTCAGCTTTTTAAATATGCCTTCGCTTACGTTCAAACTCAACTGCCATTGATCACTGAGTTAGATTTTGATCGACGCATGTCCCTGGTACACGATCGGTTTTTCATTCGTTCATCCATACAGTAGGCGTACTAGCTACATCCCATTCCTGCTAATTTCGATATTTTCATAATTTGTGAGTGTACCTAGAGTTTTCTTTCGTTCAGTTTTTTATACATCGTGGACTTGTGCACCACGTGGTGCATCACTGAACAAGAATAAACTTTTTATGTTACGTTTTTTAAATGAGTATTAAGAATCGTAAATTTAACTAAAGCATCTACGATTTATTTTCATTCCCGAGTCACTCATCTGCGACTGCACACGTGCTTTTATATTCATTTTCAAATCTGTATTCAATTAGAGCACACATTACTCTGAATCGTACCTTCAGCAGGAACATTAGTCAATGAGATGCAAAACTGCAATCAACAGAAGCTTTTCCAAAACTGAAGTTAACAAACACACTATTCAGTTCTTTGATGCTTAACACCTCAAAAGAAAAGTGATGCTGCCAAGATTGCCTGCTGCTTATTAGATTATGTTCGTCGTGTTCGTTATAAATGCACTTCAGGTTTTTCTGTGGACAGGTGTACATTAGACTATCAGCCTGAAGCACGCATGCTCAATGTACTTCGTTTATCTACAACGAAAATTAGTTTCACGTCTACTGAGAGAGGTTATGAAATTTCTAGAGGTAACTGTAATATTAAATTCGCTCAAATTTCTTCCCTTTGCGTAATGTAAGCATCAAATACTCGTCAATACGTTTGTGAAACCGTTGTCAGATTGCGTTATAAACCATTTCCTGGGTCAAAATTCTGTACAAAAAAGGAAACATTCAGCGCATTTTTATGGATACACATTTTCTTGAACTCCAACCAATTACAAAAAGACTGTAGAAGTCTCACATGATTTACCAACGGAAATACTCCAGTCAATAGGCTTTCGAAAGAAGAAAACTAGTGTTTCCAGAGCACTTATCAACTATTAACACAACTCCTTTTCTGATACGAAATCGATCACTTGATAATGGACGAAGTCCGAGACTGCTGTGAATTACAAACACGTTGTTATGCAACTTGATACACACACACACACACAGTATTCCCGTGGTGGCTTCGCGCGGGTAGCACGAAGTATCTATGGCTGAGCGACTTGTCTGGCGTAGCAGAAATTAATTGTATAGTTATGTACAAATAACTTCCTCGTAATCGGATTTTTTTTTCCTTTACTGTATTTCAGTTCCCCACCGGGGCGGGCTGGCGGCAGCATATGCGCTACTCTTCAGCCGAAAGACATAGAACAAACAACAGAAGACATTTAAAAATAACAAAGGAGAAAACATGGTGAACATAGATATAAAAAAGTGGGAACATCATGGAAGACAATAGACAAGAAAGGGGCGACTGTAAAATGGAGATAAACATCGTAAAAAAGTAGCGCACACAAAAAACAACACACTGGGACAATTAAAAGAACACAAGGCACAGTACGAGCAGAGCATAAAAGTATCGATGGATGGCGTAGCACATAAACACTGACAGTAACAGTAAGCACAAGGTGAGCACACAATTAAAATCACACCTGTTGATGCACAGGAGAAACAGCACTAAACACAACACTGATGTGGCACACTGATGATCAAAACGGAGGATCTGTCAGGCTCAAGAAGTGAGAGGAAGAGAGGGGGCGGAGATGGGCGGGGGGCGCGCTGAAGAGGGCCAGGTAGGGAGGGACTTGGGAGGGAAAGAGGCAAGGATGGGGTGCAGTGTCTCAGGGGGTGGAGGGGGAAGGAGGAAAATCCACTCTGGGAGAAGGAGGGGAGAGGAAAAAGGGGGCCCTGGGGAGGGGGGGAAAAAGGCCAGGTTATAGTTGGAAGGAAGGGTATATGTCATGGCGAAGTTCATCATCTGGGTGGGGGAGGAGCTGGAAATTGCCCTGATGAAGGAGATGGAGGGTGTGGAGGTGGAGAGAGGGAGGGATACAGCGATAGAGGCGTGGCAATGGGCAGGGGGTGGAGAGGAAGGAGGAAACCAGGGGGTGGGGGATCAAGCCTGCGGACTATGTAAAGGATGTGGAGATGTTGGAGGAACAGGAGGTGGTGGGGGAAGGGGATGAGTTCATACAGGAACCGTATGGGGGAAGGAAGGGGGATATGGAAGGCAAGGCAGAGCGCATGGCGTTTGAGGATTTGGAGGGCCTTGTAAAAGCAGTAGGGTGCAGAGATCCAGGCAACGCTGGCATAACAGAGGATAGGATGGATGAGGGATTTGTAGGTGTGGAGGATGGTAGAAGGATGCAATCCCCATATCCAGCCAGCCAGGAGTTTCAGGATGCAGAGGCAGGAATGGGCTTTCTGCTGGACGGTCTGGAGGTGAGGGGTCCAGGTGAGGTGGCAGTCGAGGGTGAGGCCAAAGTATCTCAGGGTGGGGATGAGCTGGATGGGATGACCATAAAGGGTGAGGTAGAAATCATGGAGATGAAAGAAGCAGATGGTGCGGCCTATGATGATTGCCTGGGTTTTGGAGGGGTTGAGATGGAGGAACCACTGGTTACACCAACTGGTGAACTAGTTAAGGTGGGCTTGGAGGGTGTGTTGGGACCGTTGAAGGGTAGAATAGACAGCCAGGAAGGCGGTGTCATCAGCATACTGGAGAAGGTGGACAGGTGGGGGTGGCTTGGGCATATCAGCCATATACAAGAGATGAAGGAGATGGGTGAGGACAGAGCCCTGGGGGACGCCAGCAGTAGAATAAAAGGTATGGGAGTTGGTGTTGTGGAGGGTGACATACGAAGGATGGCATAAGAGGAAGGAAGCGACCAGATGGACAAAACTGATAGGCAGGGCGTAGGTTTGGAGTTTAAAGAGGAGACCAGGATGCCATACAAGGTCATAGGCATTTTGGAGGTCGAGGGAAACAAAAATGGCTGGGCGACAGGAGTTGAGCTGAAGGGAGAGAAGGTGATCAAGATTAAGGAGTTGATCTTCAGCAGAGAAGAAGGGTCAGAAGCCACAGTGGGTATGGGGGAGGAGGTGGTGTTGATTAAGGTGCTGATGGATATGGCGGCAGAGGATGGATTCAAAGACCTTACTGAAGACGGAGGTGTGGCAGATGGGATGATAGGAAGAGGTGGCAGAAGGGGATTTGTTGGGCTTGAGGAATAAGGGGACGCAGGAAGTCTTCCACAGGTCAGGGTAGAAGCTGGTAAATATGGTTCAAATGGCTCTGAGCACTATGCGACTGAACTTCTGAGGTCATCAGTCGCCTAGAACTTAGAACTAATTAAACCTAACTAACCTAAGGACATCACACACGTGAATGCGTGAGGCAAGATTCGAACCTGCGACTGTAGCGGTCGCCTGGTTGCAGACTTTAGCGCCTAGAACTGCACGGCCACTCCGGCCAGCTGAAGCTGGTAGCAAGGATAACGTTATAGAGATGGAGGAGGACTGTCAGGAACGAATACGGGCTTTCTCTAAGGTGGCGGTAGGTGACACAGTCGTGACCAGGGGTCGTGTTGCATTTGGACCAGAGGATAAGTCTTGTGCTGTGATTGGAGTGTTATTGTTGGAGGGGGGCAACTGCCCCAAGTACTGGAAACTAGGAGCAAGTGGGGTGACTGAGGTATCGGCATGTTCCATGACGGTAGGAAAAAGAGAATAATCAAAGTGGGGTGGGGATCATCTGGGATGGAGAAGACCTCAGAAAGGTGGGAATCGAAGTGGTTTGCCTTACTGAGGTTGTCAGGAAGGGGGCGATCGTTATGGAGAAGGGGGTAATAGGGAGCGGAATGGGAACCAATGAGGCGATGGAAGGCGGACCAGTACTTGGAGGAGTTGATAGGTAGGGTGGCGTTGAGTCATTTGCAGGTCTGGCGCCAGCCTCGGCGTTTCATCGCTGTAATAAGGTTCCGTACATGTCGCTGTATTTGCCAGTGGCGTTGGGGTGTCACGAGTGCACAGGAAGGAGCGATAGAGGCGGCGGGATTCACTGAGGAGGAGAACAGCCCGCGGAGGGAGAGTGGGATGGTGGGGGGTGGATGGTTTTAGTAGGAACATGGGCCTCGACGGTGTCAGTAATTACCTTCTGAAGGAAGGACGAGGCGTGGATGATGTCGTTACGATGGGGATAGGTAATAGGGTGGCTTTCGACCTGGGTGGTGATGGATTCCCGGTAGGCACCCCAATTGGCAAGGTGGTAGTCATCTTAATCAGTGTTTCTATTAGTGAATACATACAAAAATCCCTGCAACAGATCTTGAGATCATCCTTCACATACAGACAGACAAACGTAGTACGCGAGTTTAATTTATATGGATAGATGTAGAAGAAGAAATGCAAAAATGGTTCAAATGGCTCTGAGCACTATGGGACTTAACTTATAAGGTCATCAGTCCTCTAGAACTTAGAACTACTTAAACCTAACTAACCTAAGGACATCACACACATCCATGCCCGAGGCACGATTCGAACCTGCGACCGTAGCGGTCGCGCGGTTTCAGACTGTAGCACCTAGAACCGCTCGGCCACGCCGGCCGGCCGAAGAAATGCATACATGCATAGATGTTACATAAGCTTCGCAGCTCTCTGGTGTTGCAGTGACTGTTTATTTTACTGTTTTACCCGCCACATGCCGCCTCCTCTGTAATAGACTAGATCTTAGCTCCCGTCATTGCCACGAGAAGTCCCTCCAAACTGCAATTAAATATAGAACAAACAACGATATCTATATTAACACCATTACTTTAATTAAACTTCCTCGGGGAGTGTTCTACTAGTGGAAACCACATCAAATTTCCTGGAGTAATTCCTAGGATTAACCTTAACATAGACAGAAAAACCTGACAAGAAATCTAAATTTAGTAGCATTACAGACATATTTTTGTAAAATGTGTGTGTTGCTCTACGTGTCCTAAACCACTGGATCAATGTCAACCAAACTTGGTGCACATATCAGTTAGTACACGTTAAAAAGCGTAGTTAGTGTAAGGACAATCGGCATCCAGTACGAGTGAGGACAGGGTCAAAAGGAGTATCATAGAAACGCCTGGAGAAATTTCAACCAAATTTTGTATGTACATGACTCATTGTTTATTGTATATTATTTTTTTAATTACTTGTATAAAAATACCGTGGGGAAAAGCCGTAATATTTAAAGATCTCGATATTTGCTGAGAACGGTATCGAATGCTTTATTTTCGGGGTCGCCAGACTCATCGGTGACAGTCTTGATGACATTCCATCCTTATGGGAGGAGGGGGGAGGGAGGTGCGAAGACAGTGACGTGTCAGTATATCTCTGTAACAACTGAAGCAATTTCTGCCAAACCTAGTGCACGTATCAGTTACTGCCTGGAGAAATAACTGTGGTGGTAGCATGCCCTAGCAACACTATGGCTAAGGGTGTGGGTGGAAAGGATTAACTCAGGAATGCCAAGAGCAATTTTAATCGAATTTGGTATGTACACGACTCAGTATTTGTATCAAGACACTGCGGGTGTAATACGAGAAGGGGTGATATGTAAAAATGTTCGAAAATAACCTTTTATTTCATTCCCCAATTTAGTTTATTTAAAATAAATGTTCAAATGTGTGTGAAATCTTATGGGACTTAACTGCTAAGGTCATCAGTCCCTAAGCTTACACACTACTTAACCTAAATTACCCTAAGGACAAACACACACACCCATGCCCGAGGGAGGACTCGAACCTCCGCCGGGGCCAGCCACACAGTCCATGACTGCAGCGCCCCAGACCGCTCGGCTAATCCCGCTCGGCTTAGTTTATTTGGATTGCTTTAAAAGTATGAAGCGGAATCTGTCTTATTTCTCATGTTCATTGCGTTAATCAACTCTCGAGAAAGAGCACTGCAGCGAATTAATAACTTAGCGCAGTGTTTCGGAACCAAAAATTACGGAAAGTCGCTCAACAACACAAACACCATCCGAACAGGCACTGAAGGCCAACCGGCACCGACCGGCCGCCGCGTCGTTCTCAGGCTTTAGGCGGCACCGGATGCGGATAGAGCGCATATGGTCAGCACAGCACTCTCTCGACTTTCGTCAGTTTTCGAGACCGGTGTTTCTACTTGTTAGCGAGATAGCTAGTCAATTGGCCTCACAAGGGCTGAGTGCACACCGTGTACCAACAACACTCGGCAGACTCAGATGGTGACCCGTCCAAGTGTTAGACAAGCCCGACGGCGCTTAACTTCGGTGATCTAACTTTTACCATTGCGGGAAGGACTTGGCCCACTTAGCGCAACATCACAGATATGTTATAACGTCCTCTCTGGAGTCGAAGCGGTGGATCAGACAGTTGCCAGTGAGTGAGCTTTTTCTGGAAACGACAATCTGTTTTTGTTGTCAATATGCCTCAAATAAAACGGATGTCGTAGGAGAGCTAAATTTGGAAGGTAGGAGACGAGGTACTGGCAGAAGTAAAGCTGTGTGGAGGGGGAGTGAGTCGTGCTTGGGTAGCTCAGTTGGTAGAGCACTTGTCTGCGAAAGGCAAAGGTCCCGAGTTCGAGTCTCGGTCCGGCACACAGTTTTAATCTGCCAGGAAGTTTCATATCAGCGCACACTCCGCTGCAGAGTGAAAATCTCTTTTTGAAAACGGATTTCATTTAGACAGATTCAACGAAAAGGAGAAAAATGTGAAGTTGCTTCGATATTGGCAGTTCTCCTGCGTGCGAGATGAGAAGCACGTTGAACAAAAAGCATGAAAGTAAAAATTCTAAGAGACCAGAAAGTTACATTATTTACGTACAGGAAAAAGAATTTTCTGTTTTCGTTTTATTCTGCTATATGATCACTGTTGTATTGAGAACCTAAATATGCTAGATCTTCTGATTAAAGATCTGCTGTTTTGCATATTTGTCTAATAGTAGGTGTCAAAAATGGATTCTGACCACCCATGCTCGTTTAGAACTATTATTTTTGAGGATAATATTTTGTCTCTTCGAAGGCGAACCTTCCTCCAGTACTCGCCAAGTAACGCAACATTGGGTACATGTCTAGCTGATGTGCGTAGCTTTGTATGTGAACAATAGTTACATCCATTCCGTCTGCATATAATGAGGGCAATAATAGCGGAGGACTATCTACGACGAGTCCAGTTTTACTGCACTGAATACTCCAGACAATGTAGCTTATGTCAGACATGGGATGTCATGCCAACAAGACTTCCTACTTCACCGGTTGGATATATAATTACACAGTTATAATTAAAAATACTAATGACAGTAATAGAAGTGTAATGATGATTCAAACAACATTTGCATATATCTAATGCGATTTGGAATAATGGTACTCACTAATAGCAATATTGATAATAACAGTTATAATAATAAGAGTAATAATAATAATTGTTGTTGTAATAATAATAAAAGCGACAGTAGGTAATTATTATTATGACATTAAAAGGCACGAATATGGTTTTGGGTGTAAAAATGTGATGTGATATGATACGTCGTAGATACTTCTAAGGAAAATTGAAACAGATGGCCACCAGATATGGGCTGAGAAACAGCTGGTGCAAAGAAGAGTTCTTAGTTGTAACTGGTTAAGAGTTGCGCACAAAAACTATTCCACGCAATCGATGTTGTTTCCGGAAATGACTCATTAGCTGCTCTTTGAAACTGGATATTTGTTTCAGTTGTTTGATGTAATGAGGAAGTTCGAAGTCGAATTCCTGTTACAGAGAAGGAGAAGGCAGTTTTGTGATGAAGTGGGACAGAAAGGATTTTGCTCCGATGGGAACGAAAGTTTCTGCCGTATATTTCAGATAACAGCATTAAGATCTGGAAGAGATATGAGAAAATGTACACGTTGATCTGAGAATTAAGGAGACAGAGTACATTGAAAACTCGTTTGTATCCAGTTAGCCAGGACAGATGGTGAAATATGATCAAAATGGCAAACATCATAAATCTATCACACCCACGTTTTTCTAGAAGACCAATTTGCGATTCACTCTTAAGTATTTGATAGAGAGTTCATAGAACCACTTCCAGACTATTTCTCGATCGTTCCATTCTCGACTACCTCCTCAATCTTTCTGTGCATGCTCTGAATTCTCTTATTTTATGAGAATGGGCATTTCTCCCAGTTCTACCAACGTGCAAAGAGACAAAAAAGAAGTTTTGTTTTCGGAAGACGAAACTGGTGTTTGAAATTTCTTGAGAAGGTCCACCTCTGTCCCTTATGCAAGCAATTATTCCACACGGCTTTGATTGATAAGAGTTGTTTGATGTCCTCCTGGCGTATATATTGCCAAATTATTTCCAATTGGCTCTTTAAATCGTCTAAATCCCAAACTGGTTGGAGGGTCCTGCCCACAATGCTCCAAGTTTCCTCAATTGGGGAGAGATCTGGCAACGTTTCTGGCCAAGGTAGGGTTTTGCAAGCACAAAGTCAAGCAGTAGAAACTTTTGCTGTGCACGTAAGCCCCGATGTCTAGGGAGTCTCCAGACACGCCTTCGGCCTGGCATCTCTGGAGTAAAATAATGTTCAGTGATGGGTCCCACATTGAATAGAGCTCCGATGACCAGTGAAGACGCCCCAGACAACAGAGGGATAGCAACCTAACTGTCACCTGTCACACGGCCCAACAAGCAGAGTGAAGGTCTCAGATGTCATTTCTCTCGACAGCAGGACCCCTTCGGTTACCATTTGAGGCACCCTTACAACAAAGCGGTACGTCGACGATATCCTATGCCCCATTTTGTTGTCCTTCGCGGCAAGCCATGCTGGACTTAAATTTCAGCAATATAATGCTAGCGTGCACACAGCGAGAGTTTCTACTGCTTGTTTGTGTGCTTGCCAAACCCCCTCTACCTTGGTCAGCGAAGTCGCCGGTTCTTTCCCCAACTGAGAACGTTTGGAGCATCATCGGTAGGGCCATGCAACCAGCTCGAGACAGAATTTGGCACGATATCGCTTAGGAAGACGACCTAGAATTTTATCAGTCAAACCCGAGCAATATATTTTGCTCTTTTCATTATTTTATCAGACTGTAAACGACAGCGTAAACTGCAAATAATACGAGAACGCTGCTCATTATGTCTCCTAAATGGGTTACAGAATGTGAATTTTCATGCCAAAGACAATACAGGATATGTTCGCAGTAATCAACAATTGTAAGTAAAAGCATTTGTAGAAGTTTCTTTTTCAGGTTCAAAGATAATATTTTATGGAGCGTGGAAAATTTCTAATGCCAACTTGAAAACTGTCGTTGTGTGTTCATCACTGTTTAGGTTCTAATTTATTATTCTTAATTTCTTCAGCGAAAATAGAATAAAGAAAGGCAAACCTACGTATCTAGAATTTGTAGACTTAGAGAAAAATTTTGACGATGTTGACTGGAATACTCTCTTTAAAATTCTGAAGGTGGCAGAGGTAAAATACAGGGAGCGAAAGGCGACTTAAAATTTGTGCAGAAACCAGATGGTAGTGATAAGAATCGAGGGGCATGAAAGGGAAGCAGTGGTTGGGAAGGAATTGAGACAGGGTTGTAGCCTGTCCCCGATATTGTTCAATCTGTATACTATGCAAGTAGTAAAGGAAACAAAAGAAAAATTCGGAGTAGGAATTAAAATCCATGGAGAAGAAATAAAAACTTTGAGGTTCGCCGATGACATTGTAATTCTGTCAGAGACAGCAAAAGACATGGAAGAGCAGTTGAATGGAATGGACAGTGTCTTGAAAGGAGGATATAAGATGAACATCGACAAAAGCAAAACGAAGATAATGGAATGTAGTCGAATTAAGTCAGGTGATGCTGAGGGAATTAGATTAGGAGATGAGGCGCTTAAAGTAGTAAATGAGTTTTGCTATTTGGGGAGCAAAATAACTGATGATGGTCGAAGTAGAGAGGATGTAAAATGTAGACTGGCAATGGCAAGGAAAGCGTTTCTGAAGAAGAGAAATTTGTTAACATCAAGTACAGATTTAAGTGTCAGGAAGTCGTTTCTGAAAGTACTTGTATGGAGTGTAGCCATGTATGGAAGTGAAACATGGACGATAAATAGTTTGGACAAGAAGAGAACAGAAGCTTTCGAAATGTGGTGCTACAGAAGAATGCTGAAGATTAGATGGATAGATCACATAACTAATGAGGAGGTGCTGAATAGAATTGGGGAGGAGTTTGTGGCACAGTTTGACTAGAAGAAGGGATCGGTTGGTAGGACATGTTCTGAGGCTTCAAGGGATTATCAATTTAGTATTGGAGGGCAGAGTGGAGGGTAAAAATCGTAGACGGAGACCAAGAGATGAATACACTAAGCAGATTCAGAAGGATGTAGGTTGCAGTAGGCAGTGGGAGGTGAAGAAGCTTGCACAGTATAGAGTAGCATGGACAGCTGCATCAAACCAGTCTCAGCACTGAAAACCACAACAACAACAACAACAACAACTTCGCCATTGGGGAAATAAATTTGTTTGTCCCACTTGGGACTACCGGTCATAAGAATTTCCGAAATGTTGGCCTAATGAGCGTAGAATGACCAAGCAGGACATCTTGGATTAACCATACATTGCGGACCCATTTTGGTAAAGCACACACGTCCTCAACGATTTTTCGACAGCTATTCTCCACGTGATTAGCTTTGTATGTACAAATATATGTATACCATCAGCATATATGAATTACTGAAGTATACATCCACATCTACATTTATACTCCGCAAGCCACCCAACGGTGTGTGGCGGAGGGCACGTTACGTGCCACTGTCATTACCTCCCTTAGCGTTGTGCCTAATACTGAACTCCGAGGAAAGGATTACACTATCTGTCTTCATTGCGACTTTGTGGTCTCAGAAATCAACGCATTTTTCGCAGCTATAGTACTGCACTTGCAGAAGCCTGCTGAATTTCGCAAGTAAAACGTCGAAGCCAAAACTCTCCAAAAATAAGCAAAATTTCAAGGGTAGCTTCCTGTTTAATGTTACTTTTATTGAAGAACATACGTTACGGTGTTTGCGGAAGCTTGAATTTAAAGAAAGTATGAAAGAAATAACTTAAAAAAACTAGAACACTAACCCTTCATGGTCACAAGAACTTCCCTATTGTATACAGGGTAAACATTAATCAAATCGACCAACTGCAGGGTCGGATTCCTGACTGCAAACACAGGCAAAAGGTGCTATGCACACATGTCCGGAAATAGACGATGTGCGTGGAACGATAACAAGTCGTCCCGGAACACAACACAGACTGCATCTCATCCAAGTAATAACAGATGTTCAGACTGTCCTTCATAGGACCATGCAGGATACACATAATCGTACTTTGGCGGGCCACTTGTCAGGAGTTTGTACTAGGGTCCGTCTCAACATCTTGCAGAACCCGGTCCTCCATATCTGCTGTGCGCACAGTCCGCCACCTCCCTGCACATTCGTCTGTCTGAACGAACCTATGATCACACAAACGCCCAAAAAGGGCTTCAAATGTGATTTGTGCCTGCGAGGGTACTTGCTTTAGTATAGCCGTGCTGCCAGTCGACCATTTCCAACAAAGATTGTCTCGGCTTGTTCCCGACAAGTTCAACGCACCATTCTGCTGCTTAAAGTACGCTGCATCAATCACGCAGCCTCAAACACACAACGAACACACGGCACATGGTCAGAGGAATTGACATTCGTTGGCGCCATCTACCATTGCAAAGATGCATTTCCAGATACATGTTCGTAAGACCATTTTTTAGCATTTCCAATGAGAAATTCGTCTCTGCAGTTTGTCGGTTTTATTAATGTTCATCCTGTATAAATAAGGATAACTACGGGTACTCCTACAATAGTTTTCTCGTAGCTTTAGTGTACTTTATACATACGTTCCAGTTACATGTGGGAACACTAGCAGTGGATGTTATATAAAGCCAGTTGTAAGGCGGGGGGGGGGGGGGGAGGGGGGGAGACATGCAGCAAACAGTGCAGTCGTAAAGAGAGAGAGAGAGAGAGAGAGAGAAGGGGGGACACGCAGAAAACAGTGCAGCCGTTGTCGTAAAGCGGAAACGGAGTAATTTATCTGACAACCAAATGGGCATGATGATTGGCTTTCGGCCCAAGGGTGGAAGCATTTTCGAAACAGCTACGTTTGTGAACTCTTTGAGAACCGCTGTGGTTAAAATATATAGTGCATCGCAAAATAGTGTAATACACAATCAGCGCTGAGGCAACTGTGGTACGCCATTGGCCATAGATGACAGCGGTGAACGATCGCTGCAGAGATGTGTACGAGTGAACAGACGTGTAACTTGCGGAATTAGCTTACCAGATGAACCGATGAGCTAACAGCAATGTCTACTCTACGACCGTTCAGCAAATTTTCCTGTATATGGGCCTCCGCAACAGACCCCTGGTTCATGCAACCGTGCTGACTGCTGCTCACCGGCGATGAAAGCTGGAATTTGCACGCAAACATTGAGTGGCTGCAGGTAGCATTTTCAGATGAATCACGTTTTGTGCTCTATCAGACAGACGGTCGACAGCGTCTGCAGCGTGAAACGTCTGAAAAAAAGTGTCGAGGCCAGAAGAGTGGGCGTTATTGTCTGGGGAATGTTTTCGTGGCATTTCCTGGATGATCTCGTCGTTATGGATGGCACATTAGGTCAACACAAGTACACATTTATCCCTGGAGGCAATGTCCACTTCTACATGCAGTCTTTTTTTCCTCGGTACAGTAGCTTTTCCCAGCAGAGAACGCAATGTATCACAAAGCTCATAGTTCCTGTTTCGAAGAGCGCCAGAATGAGTTTACATTAGTCCCCTGGCCATCAGACTCCATCTACTTAAACTCAATCGAGAATCTGTGGGACCATCTCGATCGGGCTGTTCGCGCCAAGGATCCGCAACCGAGAAACCTAGCTCGGCTGGCCAAGGCATAGTGCTGGCTGGTAGTCAGAGGAGCCGTGACAGCGTCCTTCTCTTCCATCTTTTTGATCAGAACCTAGATAGAACCTTCCTACACGTCGATCAGGGGCCTGAAGATGGCGTAGTAAAACGCTGAAACTGGTAGCCAAATAAAACAAGTTTGGAAACCAGACGGCTGAAAGGTGTTTGATTTGACATCCTGTATCGAACAGCCGAGTCCCGCAACCATCTCTGAAAAGATGGACATACAGAGAGCATCCTATTCTGCTGGGGATTTTACACGCCACTGTTTCCATGCACTGGGAAACACTGGCAGCCGAGGAGTTGTTGAGACTGTTGTGCAACGCACTGCTCTGGAACATTGGACATACCTCCTGGTAAGTTGCGTAACCTCATTATCACCCTGCACGTACGGAGTGCAAAAGGCGGTTATTCAGGCTTTTGACAAGTGGTCACATTTATGTTACTATACAGTGTATACACCATCGAATATCCCAAGAGATGCAGTGGCTGGCAGTCAGAGGATCTGTGACAGCGTTCTTCTCCGCTAGGGATTTCTGAAGTCACCGTTTCCACGCATTGGGAAACGCTTGCGGACAAGGACTGGCTGAGACTGTTGCGCCACTCTCTACTCTGGAACACTGAATTGCTACGCGACAATTCAGCAAAAAAGACGTCACATGGAGAGAAGTGCCGTCATCGTCGTTACCATGCACTATGAGGTAAAAAGCGAGAATGAGCAACAGCGATTGTTGTAGAAGCTGACGAAGCAGTAAAAGGTAGCCAGTACCTCTTAAGGATATAGCTGAGAAATACTACAGGAGCTGACTAAGCAAGAAAAGCAGAACGAGTGGCCTGTTGTCTCGCCCGGTATCACGACGCTGTCGTTGAATTACTGGCCAGTAGGCTCTCATAAACAGACCCCCCAAATCAGGCAGGACCTGTTGAATGGAATGGCCTAATTGTACAGAATATGAACCTAGAAGAAACCGAAGAAAAATGAAAGTAATGAGGACTAGCAGAAATGAGATTACTGATAAACTAAAAATCAAAATTGCGATCCACGAAGCAGACAGAGTAAAGGAGGAAGCAAGAAGGACATGAAAAGCAGACCATCACAGTCCAAGAGGACATTCGTGCCCAAGAGAAGTGAACTAGTGTCAAACATCGACCTTAATTTAAGGAAGAAATATCTGATAATATACCTTTAGAGCACAGCAATGTATGACAGTGCACGATGGAATGTGAGGAAACCAGAAAAGAGAGAATTGGAGCGGCTGAGGTACGGTCCTAGAAGAGCGTGTTGAAAATTAGGTGGACATAGTATAAGGAACAAGGAGGCTCTCTGCAGAATAGCAGGGAAAAGGACATACGGAATAAACCGACAAGAAGAAGAGACTGGATGACACAACTTTTTTTAAGACTTCAGAGAACTCCATGGTACTGTAGATTGTGACTGGAAAAAATCCACCAAATAGTTAATGATGTTGGACAAACTACTACTATGAGATGAAGAGGCTGGCACAAGAGAAGAATTCGGGCAGGTCGCATCGAACCAGGAAACACTGGCTTCGTATTGTCTATTTTAAAGTCCTAACAATTCACTGCGTTTTAACAATGAATGATAAATACAAGTTTCGACTGCGAAATAAGTCCTTTTCAAAAGGTGTACTATATAGCTGAAAACGGCTACGCTGCCGAAACTGTACATAATTGAGGAACTTAAGGACAAAAGTAACTCTCGCTTGATATGTCACTGCCAAGTAACATAGCTCGATGAAATTTGGACCGTATGTAGGAAGAATTGCTGCATTATAGTACAGAAGGTAACTGAAAATAAGTGAGACGAACAGAAATGACACTTTCGTTCAAAAACAATAATTACTCTGAAGTCGCCGCGATTGTTGATGGTCCTTTGGATGTTACGAAAGGCGGGATACGGTTCTTAATAAACGTTATGATCACCAAGGACAGCAGTGCATCCTTTACAGTGTGCTCCCATGCCGGCCACACGGTTGGTAAGGACTTCTTGTGTTAGGGCGTTCCATACCTCCACCAGCGCGGATGACTACTGACGGATGGTCGTTGGTGCATGTGGAAGTGCTGCGGTAAATTTCCCTAACGCATCCCACATGTTCTCGTTGGGATTTAAGTTGGGGGAACAGGCAGGCCAGTCAGTTCGCGGAATATCCTCTCATTCCCAGAGCTCCTGTACCTGCTCTGTTCGACGAGGTCGCGCATTGTCGTCCATCAAAGTGAATTCAGGGCCGAATGCACCCCTGCAAGAGGCACATGGGGAAGGAGTACAGTGTGGAAGTAACGATGACCGGTGCGTATACCATGTTCAAAGATTTGGAAGTCAGTATGCCTAAGCAACATTATGCCTCCCCACATCGTGACACCTGGACCACTGAAATGGACATTTCTAACATTCCTGCGTGCGTTATATGTTCCCACCTCTCGTCACATAAGTCTGGGATCAATATTCAGACAAATTCTCATCCTTTGTTATACTAGTTACAGGTCATGCATGTTGCAGTTTCCCTATGATTCATCCCAGTGTGAAGTCATCAACATGTTGTCTCCTGTCTCCGGTCCATTTTGTATTCAGAAGACCGCCACACTGTCCTTTCCCGTCCCTTCAACTGCCTCTTGTTGCAGGGACCAGCCTCATTCAGCGCTATAGTCACGCTGACCTCAGGCCATGTCACGCCCAGTTTTCTCTGCACTTCCGAGAGACCTCGGGTAACGTGCTCTTGCACTTTCATTCATTTCCGCCGTGTTGTTAAAATGTTATGTTACTTTATCTGTCTCTTCCGTAAGTTCTGCAATGCAGTGTATAAAGGTTGATGCATAAGTTCGTAGCGCTTTTGTTTTTCATTTTAGTATTCCGGTTGCTATTAGTTTACTTATCGATTCTCATTTTCTTTTTAGTTCACTGTTACTATTTGGGTTTACACACTGTCATTATTTTGTCATTTGGTGTTAGAGTGGACCTGTGGATGCTAGAAAATGGAGTGCCAAGTGGAGAAATTGGAACATTTCCGACATACTGTTCTGTTTGAGTTCATCGGAGGAGTGACAGGAAGAGAGACAGCCATAAAAATTTTCGACTTATATGGGGATAGTGCTATTGCACAGAACATGACAAGAAAATGGTTTTCTCGTTTTAAGGAAGATTGTTTTGATATTAGTGACTTTCCACGTTCAGGAAGACCTATGGGGTTTGATGAAGATCATTTAAACGCGCTCATCCTCAATAATCCACGTCAGTGTACCCGAGAACTGGCAAATGTTATGCAATGTGATAATTCCACCATTGTGCGACATTTGAATGGAATGGGACACTTCAAAAATCGAGTGTGTGAGTACCCAATGTTCCAAGTCAAAATCACGAAAATCAGTGGACTGACATACGCGCATCTGTGCTTGCTTGTCATAAATTGGCTCGTGAACAACACCGATCATTCCTATCCTGTGTCGTTACTGGTGACGAGAAATGGTACCTTAATGCTAACGTAAGGAAAAGAAGGGAGTGGTTTGTCCCACACAAAGCAGGGGCACCCCGTACAAAGACCTGCGCGCATCCACAAAAGATAACGTTACACATCTGGTGGAACAGCGGCGGTGTGAAGTGATGGTTCAAATGGATCTGAGCACTATGGGACTTAACATCTGACGTCATCAGTCCCCTAGAACTTAGAACTAACTAACCTGAGGACATCACACACATCCATGACCGAGGCAGGATTCGAACCTGCGACCGTAGCGGTCGCGCGGTTCCAGACTGAAGCGCCTAGAACCGCTCGGCCACACTGGCCGGTGGTGTGAAGTGATTCCATTCCGCGAAAACGCTCGCGCGCATTGTGCTAGGCAGACAAAAAACACCATGCGTGAGCTGGTCTGGGAAGTCGTTCCACAGCCATCTTATTCACCTGACCTTGCACCCTCAGATTGTCACCTTTTCCCGCTCTCTACCGAATGACCTTCCGGCAGAAAAAGCGCTCCGAACATGACGAGTTGCTCGCCTCAAAACCACGCGTTTCTACAGTATCGGAATAGAGTAATTACCTCGACTTTGTCAGACTGTTGTAAATAATGAAGGAGAGTACAGTATCGGAATAGAGTAATTATCTCGACTTTGTCAGACTGTTGTAAATAATGAAGGAGAGTACGTTATTGATGACTGAAGTGTCTGTTAGGTGTATCTGTTGTGTTTATTAATTTTATGGAAATACGCTACTAACTTACGCACCAACCCAATCCAAAAATTTGCAGCACACCAAATAGTGCGCTGGCAATCAACATATATTTGAGAGGTGCGAAGCAGTGTCGGAGCGTCGGGGTGAATTTTCTATAACAACGGAGCTGCTCCTGCAAATAAGGGCGTTTAAACGAGAGGGATAACTGAACGTCGCTCAGCCGGCGGCAGGTCCCGATATTCAATTAAAAGCCGGCGGCGGAAGCGCGCTGAATGGCCGCCGCCGGCCCCCCTATTGACTCCCGTAAGCCCGCTGCCCGCGGCAGCGGCCGCGCCTCCTCCATCACGCCCTCCTCGCGGCTTCGCCTCACCTCATTTACAGCAATGAGAGCAGAGCGCCACTCGCCCGTCGCGGCAGCCATTGTGCAACTCGGACCCGCACCCCACGCCGTCGCCGCCTACTCACTTGGCACACACACCCACGCGAAATTGGGTGTAAAAATGTGCCCTTGAACCTCAAGTCATGCTTGCCTCTACAAGGAGTCAGCGTCAGCTCGCTAATCTGGGTGACGGCATTCCGTTTGAGAGCAATGTTTCTGATTCAAAGAGGGAGAGTTTCGTTGGAAGCCGGACACTAGAGAAATGACGCCGTTCAAAAGTTAGTAAAATGATTGTAAAATTGGGTCACTTTGACCTCTGGAGGAGACTGTTGTCTTTGTCGTCTAATTAAACTGTAGAAATCACAGTCTTAGTAGCATTTATTTATTTAGCGTATGGCTCATAACATCACAGTAAAAATGACAGAAACAACACGATTTAAAAAAAATCACATACGTATAAACAGAGCAATAAATAACAGTTTGTATATAAGGACACCACCAATCGTAAATTTACACTCACAGAAGAGCAATCACAATCAAACGTCCAGCTTAGATAATATACAGGGTGTTACAAAAAGGTACGGCCAAACTTTCAGGAAACATTCCTCACACACAAAGAAAGAAAATATGTTATGTCGACATGTGTCCGGAAACGCTTACTTTCCATATTAGAGCTCATTTTATTACTTCTCTTCAAATCACATTAATCATGGAATGGAAACACACAGCAACAGAACGTACCAGCGTGACTTCAAACACTTTGTTACAGGAAATGTTCAAAATGTCCTCCGTTAGCGAGGATACATGCATCCACCCTCCGTCGCATGGAATCCCTGATGCGCTGATGCAGCCCTGGAGAATGACGTATTGTATCACAGCCGTCCACAATACGAGCACGAAGAGTCTCTACATTTGGTACCGGGGTTGCGTAGACAAGACCTTTCAAATGCCCCCATGAATGAAAGTCAAGAGGGTTGAGGTCAGGAGAGCGCGGAGGCCATGGAATTGGTCCGCCTCTACCAATCCATCGGTCACCGAATCTGATGTTGAGAAGCGTACGAACACTTCGACTGAAATACGCAGGAGCTCCATCGTGCATGAACCACATGTTGTGTCGTACTTGTAAAGGCACATGTTCTAGCAGCACAGGTAGAGTATCCCGTATGAAATCACGATTGAGCGTAGGTGGAAGAACATGGGGCCCAATCAAGACATCACCAACAATGACTGCCCAAACGTTCACAGAAAATCTGTGTTGATGACGTGATTGCACAATTGCGTGCGGATTCTCGTCAGCCCACACATGTTGATTATGAAAATTTACAATTTGATCACGTTGGAATGAAGCCTCATCCGTAAAGAGAACATTTGCACTGAAATGAGGATTGACACATTGTCGGATGAACAATTCGCAGAAGTGTACCCGTGGAGGCCAATCAGCTGCTGATAGTGCCTGCACACGCTGTACATGGTACGGAAACAACTGGTTCTCCCGTAGCACTCTCGATACAGTGACGTGGACAACGTTATCTTGTACAGCAGCAACTTCTCTGACGCTGACATTAGGGTTATCGTCAACTGCACGAAGAATTTCCTCGTCCATTGCAGGTGTCCTCGTCGTTCTAGGTCTTCCCCAGTCGCGAGTCATAAGCTGGAATGTTCCGTACTTCCTAAGACGCCGATCAATTGCTTTGAACGTCTTCATGTTGGGACACCTTCGTTCTGGAAATATGTCTTGATACAAGCGTACCGCGCCACGGCTATTGTCCCGTGCTAAGCCGTACATCAAATGGGCATCTGCCAACTCCGCATTTGTAAACATTGCATTGACTGCAAAACCACGTTCGTGATGAGCACTAACCTGTTGATGCAACGTACTGATGTGCTTGATGCTAGTACTGTAGAGCAATGAGTCGCATGTCAACACAAGCACCGAAGTCAACATTACCTTCCTTCAATTGGGCCAACTGGCGGTGAATCGATGAAGTACACATACTGACGAAACTAAAATGAGCTCTAACATGGAAATTAAGCGTTTCCGGACACATGTCCACATAAGATCTTTTCTTTATTTGAGTGTGAGGAATGTTTCCTGAAAGTTTGGCCGTACCTTTTTGTAACACCCCGTATAGTCGATTGCCTCTTGGGTCGCCGTTAGGAAATCTTGTGTGTCACCCTCATATGCCTTTAGTGGGCATTCCTGCACGATGTGTTTGACCGTCTGTCTCTCAGCGCCACAGTCGCAAGCGGCCGAAGGAAGTTTACCCCATCTGTGTAAAGAGTCGGCGCATCTTCCACAGTTGGTTCGGATGCGATTAAGAGTTGACCAAACTTTGCGAGGGCAATCAAATGCTTTTGGTTTACTAAGGATGCATGGCATACTGTGGCAGTTTACTGCTGTTCTGCTCTCCCATTCCTCTTTCCATCGGTCATTTATTTTAAAGCTGGTTTGGTGCAGCGCCTGTGCGGTCTTTAGTGGAGGATGCCTAGACCGGAGTCGGTTTCCTTGGATGTCGTGAGTATCTTCATGGATTTGTAACTGAGAGTTGGTCATGATTTTTTTGAAATTCTCTAACCAAAGCGTGTTCTCGGCGCAGGTTAGGAGGGGCGATGTTACTGAGAACGGGCAGCCACACTGTAGGAGTTGGCCTGATTGTGCCTGATATAATACACATTGTTGCGTTAACTTGGCTATCTACCATGTGTGTGAGTTTGCTGTTGAGCCACAGTGCCGCACAGTATTCTGCCACTGCATACACCAAGCCAAGTGCGGATGTTCTTAAGGTAGATGCTGTGGAGCCCCAAGTGGTGCCACAGAGCTTCTTCAATATGCTGTTGCGTGTTTTAAGTTTCGCTGCAGTTTTCGTCAGGTGTTCTTTGAATGTTAGTGTCCTGTCTAGGGTAGCCCCCAAGGTACTTTGGGTGTTTGTTGTTATTTAGTATTTTCCCGTCTAGATATACATGTAGTTCTCTGTTGGCCATTTTGTTGTTCAAATGGAAGGCAGATACTTCCGACTTTGTAGCACTAGGTTGTAGCCTCCATTTTCTAAAGTACTCGCTGAGAATCCCTAGGTCACTGGTAAGGATATCTTCGGCAGTTTCTATATTTCTGTGGGCTGTTGCCAGAGCCCAGTCGTCAGCATAACCAAATTTGTGCGATCTGGTTGCAGGCACGTCAGTAATGTAAAGGCTAAAAAGAAAGGGCGAAATAACAGAGCCTTAAGGGAGTCCATTATTGAGTTTCATCTGTTTGCTTCTCTCATTCCCCATTATTACTTGGAAGGTTCTATTTGACAACATATCGTCTATGAGGTTGGTTATCTTCTTGCAGGGGACGGCACAGATTAATTTGTACATGAGTTCCTGTTTCCAAACTGTATCATAGGCTGCTGTTAGGCCTATGAATGCTGCAGCTGGGGTGTAAAGTTAGTTCGCCTCCACGTGGTGCACACTGGGTAACGCTAAATGAACTAACACAACTGACGGCAGACCGAACGAAGAATTCCTGCCCCACATCACAGTGAAACAGAACGACTGTCTTAGTAGCATTTTAGTATATTTAAATACATAATGAGAACTTGTGTAACCACTCGTTCTGCTGAACCCCCACTATTCCAGAGTAATTCGTCACGGTATCAGTACTGAGAAAATTTGACCTTAGTCCTAACCAAGAGTGCTAGTGAGGGTTCCGTCTGCAGCATCCGTCCATTTGACCATGTCAGAGCTTCATTCACTCGCTTAGCATGTTTGCTGCCAGACATATTGCATAACTACAACACGCTGTATCTACTTCATCGGATCTTTAGTGCGCAACACTCCAAGTACCTTGCATTAGATGTTACTACACGTCAAGTCATCATAATCGAAACACGTGCTCTCACTTGCCTAGTTTAATAGTTGCACCACCGAACTCGAGCCCGAACAATGAATATCTGTTTCTCCCCCTACCTATCCCACTTCTATTACTAGAGCAAATGAGTGAGTCGCATCTTTCTTGTTCTTTTCACTATGGAGAGAGAATCATCATGAAACAGCAGTAACAACAAGGATCAACCAGTGCCTCCCCAGGTAGAATGAAGCAGAATAGAAAAAGAAGTCGTGGAAATACAAATACCAAAGCACAGCGCAATATGTAAAAAGTTGACTGTTGCTGCACACCAAATCTAAATCACTCCTAAATTACTGTGTGTGTGTTACGTTGTAGTGGGCGTTGAGAATGGCCTCAGTGTACTACCCACATAATTACTATAATTTAATGATGGAGCAACGTTTTCTGTAAGCACTCTACAAAGGAAGACTCCCAAACAGTATTCCAGAACAAATATGAGAGCCTTGAATATTTAATAAATTACACGACACATTATTCAACAACAAATACTCACTTGCTAAGTACCAAGACTTTAACATGCAATGTCATGTTGATAAAAAAACAACAGCATAAAAAAATCCAGAGCACCAACATTAATTGCTATTTACATTATTTTGAGTGTCTATCACCCACTTGCGTTCCAAGAAGGCGCACATACCCGAACAAGTAACGAACTGCAATCTTCTCTGTACATAAAAGGCAAAGCGTCCTGACTGATTGAGTGACTGACTCATCTCTCAACCCAAACCGCTAAGGGTAGAAACATGAAATCTGGAGAAGGTGAGGATCTTCCACTGTGAACGTCGATTAAGAAGGGATGTTTCGCAATTCCATCGGTAAGGGGTGACATAGGGAACGAACGCTTTTCTTTAAATGTCGCTATTCAGACAGTTTTGAAGCTAGACATACGAAAATTGGTATTCGGTTTCGCGGTCACAAATAAAGAAATACGTGTTTGAGCATTTATGGAAATTTAACCCTATGGGGGTGGAATACTGGATGAAAGCTTCCTTTGAAAATATGTCAATATTGAAGAGCTACTGAAGTATTTTGAAAGCTATGTCTCTGAACATTGGTATTTGACTTCCCAGTTACAAATTAAAAAATACGTGTTTCAGTGTTTTTGGAACATGGACAGCGGTTTGTTCCGCTGACTAGATAAATAGACCCTACATAAGAGCAGAGCATTTTACGATGTTTTGACATCCGGACAGACAAGATCCTAGTTTTCAAATTTGTGAATTCGTAAGGGACCAAACTGCTGAGGTCATCAGTCCTTAGACTTACACACTACTTGAACTATTGTACTGTATGGAACTGGGGATCTTATAACGACGGAGAGGCTTTGTTCCCACCGTAGCCCGCAGTGGTACACAACCCCATCGTCGAGACAGATGGAAAACCGCCAGGCTGGCCGGCACACCGGACCTCGACACTAACCTGCCGGGCGGATTCGTGCCAGGGACCGGCACGCCTTCCCGCCCGGAAAGCAGTGCATTAGACCACACGGCTAACGGCGCGAGCCTACTTAAACTAACTTATACTAAGAACAACACACACACCCATGCCCGAGGGAGGACTCGAACCTCCGGCGGGAGGGGCCGCACAATCCGTGACAGTCCTTTTATCTTCGTTCAGCTACTGTGGGCAGGGGAGAAACAAATTGCGCATCGTCCGTCAACAGCTAGCAGGACCAAAGGCCATAAAAAATGGAAGCTAATTATCGGGTAGATGATCCTTTTCAGGGCCATTTTAACAAATGGTAACAGTTAGCACTAGAAGGGAACTGTAAAGACGTTAGAAGTTTGTATCCAATGTACGAAGTGCTTCAATCTTCTAATATTATTATGTCCTCGTTCATTATGTCACTTCTGCTGCAGTTATTTTGTACATCACTGCATTTCTCTGGGCGTTTGTGTTTGGCAACTACAGACACAGTCGTTAGTACACAGTTTATACACTATGTTTAGACCAAATAGCAACACCATACAATTAGTGGCAGAGCGAGAGCACTGATTATGCCAATGAGTTAATAGTACTATTGCTGTCACTCGCGAAAGCAAGTCACTCTCTCCTCCTCTTTCTGCCTCCACCCCTGCCCTTGAAGACAAATTCAGTTTTTCACAGTAGCATGAAATTCGAATCAGCTAATTTGACAATGGAAGAAAAAAAAAACTCGTCTTGTTACACCACCTGATAAGAAATTCAGAATAGCACTCTTGATATATATAAAAATGGTGGTATGTTCTGATTTTGGCAGACTAGCTCACATACATTCACTTAAAATGGCGGAAGATCCCTCACATTGGTATTTGGAACGGGCAAGTCTTTGGTTCAAAGGAAATACTGATATTTTAGGTGTTTTAGGAATTTCCGAGTATTACCAGTGCTTATAGGGATTGCGTTAAATTTCGTGGGTATGTGTCCCAGTGACGCCATTTTTTTAAAAAAAAGTTTTGATTTTAGGTCTTTCAGTAATTACACAAAATTTCACAGATTTCTCATTACGTCTTCCTAATAGGAAGGTCTCGAGTTCTACTAACTATGACGGGAATTTGCCACAAGCTTCAAATTTTCAATTTCAGTATTAACACATGTGCGCCGTCACTTCCACTTATTTATATTACGCCTTAGGTATTAATTCCAACATTTCTAACTATTGCATATCCTTCTTAACAATGATTTACAGAGTGCCCTTGGCAGTCTTCACTGACGTACGACAAATGACAACATTTTCGCCCTTTCCAATTATCAGA
Organism: Schistocerca serialis cubense; assembly: GCF_023864345.2. Taxonomy (NCBI): domain Eukaryota; kingdom Metazoa; phylum Arthropoda; class Insecta; order Orthoptera; family Acrididae; genus Schistocerca; species Schistocerca serialis. The sequence continues at coordinate 559,084,118 of NC_064641.1, read as the reverse complement.
CTCTTCTCAGAAGAGGAAGCCATTTTTTCTTCTTTCCTGGATGTACAACCCATTCAGTTGTGGGACTAATATCTCAACAGAAATTTACAAGTACTGTACAATCGACAGTTACGCTCTTTAGATGGGTTTGAGTCGTATAAGCACTTCCCAATTTCTATTTCACAAATGTCTTACAGCACTGAGTCCCGAGAGACGACCATTTTGCACCTTATCCCGTCATACCTTGAAGGTTCGAATCCATGAGGTGGTATTTATGCACTTTGAAATATGTCTCATTATCATCGAGCCCATTCTCTTTTCATCTCTGTATGTAGTTAGCAGAGTTCAACTGTACTAATATCTATATCCCTCTAGTGTGCAGATGACACTAGCAAGTATCAACAATATCATTCAGCATCGCACCACTTTTCAACGATTTTGAATGTACGTGAGAGGATCGCTCCAGGTCTTGGTTCTTTTTATGCATTTGTGTAGAGACGAATGTCTTCTGTATCGGCGGTGGTGAACTTTTGTATGTTGGGGCGAGGTATAATGAAGTGCTACAAATACTTGCAACGAATTAGAGCTTCAACTATAGTTCTGTCGTTTGTCTTGCCTTGCATGCAGCAAACTGGATTCTCGAATTATATAAAGTCACAGTGTACACCTTAAAGATTGAAAATGTTTAACACTTCACAACTAATCACAAATTTGTCTCATTTGAAGTTTTATTTCGATTTGTTTCCCACCACCCATTCATCATAAAGTTCTGTTAGGCATCTATGGAATTCCTCTGACTTGCAAATACAATATCGCCAAACTTTACTACTTCTAATTGGGTAGAGTCTGAATTATGTAAATGTTTTAGGAAATAGTCATATGAAGCTATAGTTACGAATATATAATGAAGTGTACGTAGAGATTAAATAAAAATTAGCTGAACTGGAAAATTATGTGAACTGTTATGCAGTACAATTTCAAAGCAACTAATATAATTTAGTCACAGAAATGAAAATCAGTATTAAATAAATTAACCTTACAATACATATTCAAAAGTTACATTAAACGAACTTGATATATCCTTTACTTCACACATATATTACAGTATTTACCAGAAATGGAAATACACGCCGTACTGGAAATTTGTATGCTGCATTTACTGTAGAATGGTGCATCTTTCACCAGTTACCTGCTTCAGTCACCTTGATCTTCAAGGAGTTAGGCATATTGGTAGTGAAATTCGTCATACGTAATCCATCACAATTAGGAAAAATGGCCTTTAATGCCCATTATTAAAGCTGTCAATCGCTCAGAAATGGGATCAACATAGATCATCAAAAATTGTTTATCAATGCCCAGTAACATAAAATGTCTGACAGGTTAAACCATCAATGGAGCATGTAACTAATTAACTAAATATGATCCATAGCAGCCAAAGGGGCGCTGTTACCTTATGTTGATGTCATTGCAATATTTTAGTCGCCAATATCTATTGATAATGTCTTAAAGAAGGAACATATCTGTGGTTGAGTCTTACGTTCATTGTTTTTTTTTTTTTTTTGTGCTTGTTGTCGCACCTCTTTTAGTATAAGATAATATTTTGACAGTCCGGATTAAAGTTAGTAAACTTGGTAAGCGCGCCCAGAGATAAAGTTCCCTTTCTAACCAGCCTTTAGTTCTTTATTAAATGTAATTTCTGCATTTAAGCTTTCCGCAGAGATATCGTGCCGATAAGGAAATCTGAGTAGCCATTCAGTAGTAGATATGATACCTATTTGATCTCAAGCCTGCAGATCGACTTCTCTTACATGAACCCTAAGATAGCGTTGTTGTTTGTACCAGGTGTAAACAGCATCATCAACGGTGGTCAGTTTTGGTCCAGTCGTCTGCTTTCGTTTTTTGGGTAGTTTGTTTCATTTCCGCATGAAATATGAAGTTTTATTGCAATTTCCGATTGGACGAATATTTGCATGTAACGAACGGCACATGAAAACTGAGCGAGCATTGAAAAAGGGTATGAATCGTTTCTGATAATATTCGTTGATGATGATAATTTCTGATGTTGATGTGGTTGCCAGATGAAGTAGGTAGAATTTGCTCAATATACGATGTGTTCATGGGTGGTTGGTGTTCTGAGCACAACAAGATAGTGATGGTTAAAATATATTTTGTGGTACCATCCCCTACGTTTATGGTGGACTGTTTCTTATAAAACTGCAGCCTTGATAGAATCATCAGCTGTACATTTACGTAACCCAAAGACTGGGACTTACGAATGTTCTGGTGTTTGTAGTGTAATTTCAATTCAGCCAACTTACTTCATGCTCTTGTGAATAACTGTTTGTTGAGTTCAATTTTTTTTTTAATTCGGTCAGCTTCTTTGCTGTTAGATAAATAATTTTTAAGAGCAAAATAATAATCTCGAGCTACTGCTGGTTTGAATGATTATCGTGTTTCAGCATAATAATTTTTTCTTATGAGATGACTGATGATGAAAGGCAGTTGGTCCATGGAACATACAATTGTAATTTTCTGAGCTGCGAAATTTTTAGTAAATTTGTTCTGTGGGATGTGTCTGTCACTCAGTCAATCGTTTCCACCCTTTACCCAATCTGTGCGTCACAATGCTTCTGCACACCATGTACAATCCTCTCGATGTTTGGATATCAGTTTCAACCTACATTCTTAGTACTTAGTCTGCCCCTAAAAATTTTTACCCCCTCCCATCCTTCCTTCCGTTTCCAAATTGACGATTTCTTTATGCCTGAGGATTTGACCTGCCAACTGAGCCCTTCTTTTAGCCAAATTGTGCCGTAAATTTCTTTCTTCCTCTGTTCGATTCTCCTCGGGAATTATTTGATCCACCCATCTAATCTTCACCATTCTTCTGTAACTGCACGTTTCAAAAGATTCTGCTTCTTTCTTGTCTCTAATGCCTATTACTGGCCACAGGTGAAACGAATGGGAAGGGAGTGGATGCTTTCAGCATTTTATAGTTAATTATCTTGGCGCAAATGATGGGTGGTGCAGTAACGTGACGTTTCACTTAGTGAAGAAAAAAAACAGCCTTTTTCATTGTGAGTTACGAATTAGTGAAATCCATATTACTGAGGGTTCACTGTACTTATCCCACAGTCTGCGTGTAAAGTACTCGGGTCTCTGGAATCCTCAATTCTCTCTTCACCTTGCTACTTTCAAAGTACTGAAACGTATGTGATTCATCGTTCAAGGCTACTGCACGTCATGATTTTCATAAGCAACTTTATTTCCGTAAGGAACGTTGTCCACATCGACAGTAGACTATTGTAAGGAAGGGTAGGAACACAACTGTCAGTCGCAATTCCAATGGTTTATATTTTTTACTTAGTCACATTTCAGCCATAAATACCTATCCGCAGTGAATTTGTGTTATAATCCAACAAACTCGCAGCAGTACATGTCAGCACATGACTTTACTGGCATATGTGCGTGCACACCAGTAAAGTTATATGGTAACATGTACTGCTGCGAGTTTGTTGAATTATTAATTACTCAAATTCACTGAAAGTGACTATTTATATCTGAGATCTAGATAGGCAAGAATAATAAAAGATCCATTGGGATCGACGCCGGCCGCTGTGGCCGAGCGGTTCTAGGCGCTTCAGCCCAGAACCGCGCTGCTGCAACGGTCGCAAGTTCGAATCCTGCCTCTGGCATAGATGTGTGTGATGTCCTTAGGTTAGTTAGGTCTAAGTAGTTCTCGGTCTAGGGAACTGATGATTGGTTCAAATGGTTCTGAGCACTATGGGACTCAACTGCTGAGGTCATTAGTCCCCTAGAGCTTAGAACTAGTTAAACCTAACTAGCCTAAGGACATCACAAACATCCATGCCCGAGGCAGGATTCGAACCTGCGACAGTAGCGGTCTTGCGGTTCCAGACTGCAGCGCCTTTAACCGCACGGCCACTTCGGCCGGTGGGAACTGATGACCTCAGATGCTAAGTCATATACTGCTTAGAGCCATTTTTTTCCATTGGGATTGCGAGTGATTTCCATTGTGTTCCAATCCTTCCTTTGTAATTGTTATAGCTCAGTCCGTAATTTTACTAACATGGAAATGATCTTGTATTCGTGTTAATACAGTTCTGATCTAAAATACCCGGATACCCCCACGCAATGCGTGAGATAGACTAACAGTCGGCCTAACGTGACGTATGGTGGTGTCCTCTATGCGTTCTATATAAACGGGCTCTTTACAGCCTGTTAGCCAGTCATTCACGCACCTCACAATATGTTACTCGCAGTTGGCAACGAAACGTCAAGAAGAAGAAGTTTTACAGATCGACCACGGCCTCTCAGCCCATAAGTTTTAACTAACGAAGACGCCGGCCGTGAAAGCCTACACGTTATGATCATAATGTGTGGGATCTGCTAAATCTAACACTGTGCCTAGCAACTATGTATTGTTTACTTATTCATTTCTCTTTTGTTAAGCATTACAATCTACTTGACATGTTTCAATGTTGTTTTGGTATAACCCGCCTCCGCAGCCGATGAAGTTAATGCGCGACCGTAAGGTGGCACTCGATTCGAAGGTAGCCCGTTCGAATTCTGGGGGTGGAAGAATGTATTTGGCACAAAGGGGAGGAGAAGACGGTGGCTTAAAGTTCCCAAACACTAGACTTTGAGCCATCTCTGAGGTAGCGCAGTCGATCATGGAAGGTGGAGCACGTGCCACTCTTGATGGCAATCCGTCCATTGGATAGGGACATCAAGCTCTGTGGACCCCTGCACGCCATTCTACACCACTACCCGGCCTCATCCAGATGACTTCTTTAGTCGCCTAATCACCATGGACAAGTGCTCGATGTATCACAGGTTGCAAAGTTAGCAGTGGATGTATGTTATTTACCACCGCCAAAAAAGACTAACGGCTAACAACCATCAGACAAGGTGATGCTGAGTGTTATTTGAGACTGACATGGTGTGCTGCCACACACTATATGCTCGTAAGAGGTGAACCATCACAGGAGTACGCTACTGAAATATCGAGACGAGGTTACAAGGGGGTTAAGACGAACCATTGCGCTAAGCCTACAAGATGCCTCGGTGGGATGGTAATATGGGACCTACCCATAATTAGTTTCTGCACAGGAATGATCCCTAATACAAAACCACCATTACGATACATTACGGAAATCTGTGGACAAGGGACTATCTGAGGGCGTACGAGTAATTTATGGCCTTAGTAGTGAAACCTAAGCTGGAAGACTCATAATAAAAAAAAAAATGGCATCAAGTATCCGCAAAAAGAAGAGCAAAAGGTTTCAAGTGAACGAGGTATACAGGAGCGCCAAAGAAACTGGTATACGCTGGTCAAGCAGAATACGGCGCTGCAGTCGCCAGCGCCTATACAGGGTGAGTCACTAACTATTGTCACCAAGAATAACTTCGAAATTATGATAGGAGCTGAAAAGTTTGAGGGACAAAAGTTGAATGGGACAACGGGGGCTAGATGGGGTCTCGTCAGACATATGAAGGTCATCTTTTGTTTTCTAATGGGATGTTGTAGTTTGGTACTTATTATACGATAGCGGCTATCGAGACGAATCCAATGATGTGTAACAGTAAAGTCTTTGAAGGTCAACGAAGGTCACAAAGGTGGCATGAACGTCCATTTACAGAAGGTGTTCGAAGCGATGACCATTGGTATTAATGCAATGCTGCAATCTTCTTATCATGGGTTGGCAAGGGTACCAATATCCGTTTCCTCGTTAGTAACTTTCCTCTGCCGGATATGTTTCCGATGCGTTATAGATCCAGTTGTTCTCAATTTATCATACACATATTTATACGTAGGACATGTAGGGTGAATACGTTGGTAATATCTTTCAGCTGATTTGACCCATTATAAATGGTTCCGAAATGGTATATCTCAGAATATAAGTCTCTAGCTCTCACTGAATTTCGTTGGCATTCTCCATAAATGAGAAGCACATCGACTTGTTCTTCGAAGGAATACATCATTCACATTCGCTTGATTCGACGATACTAGTCTTATCGTTGCTATTAGTGTTGTATTGTGAAACCGTCGACTGGTGTTTACATGTCAGTGGGACTTTAGATGGATACACCGTATTCGGCGAATATTTACTATTTGCACGATATACGAGAGAGAATTGTCAGAGCATGTGCTTCGATAAGTGCCGAAGTGACAAAGAATACCACTCAGTTGATGATAAGAAGATTTCAGCACTGCACTGATACCAATGGTCACCTTCGAACACCTTCTGTAAATGGACGTTCATGCCACCTTTGTGACCTTCGTTGACCTTCAAAGACCTTACTGTTACACATCATTGGATTCGTTTCGATAGCCGCTATCACAAAATAAGTACCAAACTATAGCATCCCTTTTAAAAAAAACCAAGTTGACCTTCATATCTCTTACGCGACCCACCTAGCAACAAAAAACCAAAGTCATATCATGGCCCCCGGTGTCCCATGCAATATTTGTCCCACAAACTTTTCAGCTACTATCATACTTTCTGAGTTATTCTAGGTGGCAGTAGTTAGTCTGGCGCAGATGTTAGATCGATTACTCCTGTTACACTGACAGGTTGTCAAGATTTAAGTGAGTTTGAACATGGTGTTATAATACGCGCACGAGTAATGGGACACAGCATCTCCGAGGTAGCAATGAAGAGGGGAATTTCCCGTACGGCCATTTCACGAGTGTACCGTGGATATCAACAATCTGGTAAAACATCGAATCTCCGGCATCATTGCTGGCGGGAAAAGATCCTGCAAGATGGGGACCAACGACGACTGAAGAGACTCGTTGAATGTGACAGAAGGGCAACTCTTCTGCAAATTGTTGCAGATTTCAGTGCTGAGCCATCAACAAATGTCAACGTGCGAAGCATTCAACGAAACATCATCGGTACGGGCTTTCTGAGCAGAAGGCCCACTCGTGTGCCCTTGATGGCTGCACGACACAAAGTTTTACGCCTCGCCTCTGCCCGTCAACACCGACATTGGATTGTTGATAACTAGAAACAAGTTGCTTCGTCGGACGAGTTTCGTTTCAAATTGTATTGAGCAAATGGACGCGTACGGGTATAGAGACAACCTCATGAATCTGTTGACCCTGCATGTCAGTAGGGGACTGTTCAAGCTGGTGCAGCTATGGAATGGTGTGGGGCGTGTGCAGTTGGAGTGATATGGGATCCCCGACATGTCTAAATATAACTCTGACATGTGATATGTACGTAAGCATCCTGTCTGATCACCTGCATCCATTGATGTCCATTGTGCATTCCGACGGAATAGGGCAATTCCAGTAGGACAATGCGACATCCCACACGTCCATAATTGCTATAGAGTAACTCCAGGAACATTCTTGTGAGTTTAAACACTTCCGCTGGCCACCAAACTCCCCAAACATGAACATTATTGAGCATATCTGGGGTACCTTGCAATGCGCTGTTCAGAAGAGGTCTCCACACCGTCGTACTCATAAGGATTTATTCACAGCCCTGCAGAATTCATGGTGTCAGTTCCCTCCATCACTACTTCAAACATTAGTCGAGTCGATGTCACTCGAACTTCTGCGTGCTCGCTGGGGCCCTACACGATATTAGGCAGGTTTACCAGTTTCTTTGCCTCTTCATTGTATATTCTCTATTGAAATGAGAAAGGTCGTTCATTGAAACAATAGGTTTATTGCGAAAGAAATGTGCATGGTGTATGATATTCGAACATAATCACGCAGAAAGCGGAACCAGTTACAACAACTATAAACCACAGTTATGTAAGTAGTAATGTCGGTTGGCAAAGTTGACGAGAAAGTTTGGAATCCACTACGCAACGCCTCCCACTGTTAATACCAACAGTAACGCTGTCTAGCTGATTCCATCTGAAGGGACACCAAACTGTAAGTCTGTTCAACATGCGTTAACTGAAGGCATGTAATGAAAGGTGGCAAACCCTCAAGTGCTACTGTGTTTCAAGCTGTCCAAGAGGCAGCACATTCTCCACAGATCATAGTCACACAAGCTGCTTCAGATCGAAAGAACACGCCGTGGAGGGTGTAAAACACCTTGGAAATATCTCTATGTGCCGGAGATGCAAATACGGTTAGCACAGACAGCTGCCCGTCGTAAATAAACTCCGTGATCGTCGGTGCAATTCTGCAAGTCTGCGATCAACGCGTCTCAGACCTGAATGCTAGCCTTCGCCTCGATCGCCACCGCTATATATAGAAGATCAGTTGGTGAAAACAAGACTGAAGAAAAATCAAGAGAACTTCATAGGTTTTTCAACCTGGAAAAAGTGTTCGACGGTGTAAAATGGTAGAAAATGTTTGAAATTCTCAGAAAAATAGGGGTAAGCTGTAGGTAATACAATGTGTACAAGGCCCAAGTGCGAATAACAAGAGTGGAACACGAAGAACCAAGTGCTCGGATTCAAAACGGTGTAAGAGAGTGATGTAGACTTTCGCCCTCAATGTCCAGTCTATACATGGAAAAACCGGAAAAGAAGTGAATCGAAGCATTTCAGATGTGGTGTCACAGAAGAATGTTGAAAATTAGGTGAACTGATGAGGTGAGGTATGAGGAGGTTCTCCGGAGAATGGGGGAGAAAAGGAGTATATGGGAAGCACTGACAAGAAGAAAGAAGAGACAGGGTGTTAGGACAACTGTTAAGAAATCACGGATTAACTTCCATGTACTACAGGGACCTGTAGGAGGTAAAAACTGTAGTGGAAAACAGGGATATGAATACATCCAGCAAATAATTGAGGATGTAGGGTGCAAGTACCATCCTGAGGTGAAGAGTCTGGCACAGAAGGGGAATTTGTGGTGGGACCCATCAAGACTGACGACTCAAAAAAAAAAAAAAGTATCAGGTCAACGTCGCCTTCCTGGAGAGAGGCACAAAGTCACTTCGCCAATAGAGTGGCCTTCCACCAAAAGTTGCAGACACTCCCAGTACGACTTCTGACGTCACCGTCTGATTTCCGGGTGATGACGTTTATTTTCAGCGCTCATGTGAAATCGCTTGGCATGGGAGCCCAAAGATCCCAAGATGAACACACTGGCTGTTTTCAGCTCTCATGTGAAATCGCTTGGGATGGGAACCCAAAGATCCCAAGATGTACACACTGGCTGCCCTAATGACAACTTGTCAGTCATCTAGCAGCACGGAGGTATCTCAGACTCTGAGGAGAAACTTTTCACAATGCTAACAGATAGGATTGTCTTAAAAAGGTCCTCTGAAAGCCAGCCCACGAAATGATTGCAGATTCCAAAGAAGTTTTTCTCCGGCCCATCGAGCGTCAAAGCCTGGAAGTTGTAAAGAGTCGTACGGCATTTGGAACAATACAGCGCAGTGCTTTAACGGTAGGACATTGCACGTGCACGGGCGACTCCCATGGGCTTCCGCTCGCCCTCCTCTTGACGTGTAAGCAGCGACCGACCCCCGCTCGATTCATGGCATTTTGCAATACAAGGCGGTGTTTCTGCCTTCCCTGAACTGCAGCCACTAAGGTGGCCCTGCGGTAGCTGTCCCATCAGCGTGTCTCTTCCCAAACATCGGCAACAGAAAGTGTTCACAAGACTTTATTGGACAGAGAGAAAGACCTGTCACCTCTAATTACCCAGGGCAACGTCCCCTCTCCCCCCCCCCCCCCTCCCGGTAGCTGGGTGGTCAGCGTGACAGAATGTCAATCCTAAGGGCCCGGGTTCGATTCCAGGCTGGGTCGGAGATTTTCTCCGCTCAGCGACTGGGTTTTGTGTTGCCCTAATCATCATCATCTCATCCTCATCGACGCGCAGGTCGCCGAAGTGGCGTTAACTCGAAAGACCTGCACCAGGCGATCGGTCTCCCCGACGGAAGGCCCCAGCCACACGTCATAAGTGTCCTAGTGCTTTCCTATTTTGGTACTGGTGCATTAAACGTGCATTTACCGCTGAGTTGAATTAATTAAAAAATGAAAGGCGGCAATCCTTTAGGTTTCTGTCTTTCAAGCTGTCCAAGTGGCAGCCCATTCTGCACAGATCGTAGTCACACAAGCTGCTTCTGTGAGATATCAAATTTTGCCTCATACCCTGTATTCTCCTTAAATGGCAGCCAGTGACTTCTTCCTATTTTGTCGGGCTAAGAAGCCATTTCAAGGCAGGCATTTCCAGAATGGCAATGAGGTTATTTTCAAAGTGGAAAAGTTTCCTGAACAGCCAGGACGCAGATTTCTACAACCCAGGTCTCCGCAAAATCATCAGTCGTTGGGTAATAAATTTTTACAGTAAAGGGTGAATATTCAAAGAAGTGCTCACATTGTCACTCAGTTCCATGGCCGCAGCTTAACTTTTTTTCTGAGTGGTAATTAAAACCTTCGTGACTACCTCTTCTAAAGTTGGTCTCCAATATTATCTCTAAATCAAGTACGCCACATTTTGTAGTGGTTGCTGATCCTTCTTTAATTTAGGAAATAGAATGCAAATGTTCCATTAGGCACTAGTCGCATCACAAGCATCTTGGGACACGAATTACCAGGGTACCGCACTCTCAGCGGCATGCGTCGCATTGCACTGGTTCTGGCCCTCGCTTACGCTGTGCGTCATTTAAGCTGTGACAGCGCTCAGAAAGAAACGAGCGGGGCTTTTGCGCCGCCCTGAATGCGGCCGCAATTTTCCTGAGCGTCTCCCAGGGCCATCTGTCTTGCCGCAAGACAACAGCCTCACCTCTGGAGCCTCCAGCGGGACGCAGCTGCCGTTCCGCACGGCGGCTTGCGCCTGCATCCACAGCTCCGCTCGCACCAGTTTGCAGCTCTTAATCAACACGCCATCAAGATGCATTTAAAATATAAGCGTTCGATGTATTCTGTCTGTGTGGTGTAGGAAACACAAGTATAGTAGTGATAACTACATGAATTCCGAAGTTTCTAGTGGAGATATCATGTTTTAGTGACACACAGGGTGAGCCCCTACTCGACTGACAAATTTCTGATTTTCTTCAGAGAGACTCTCTAAGTATTTTGGCATAAGGGACCAATGACATTCGGTGGCTCATTACAAAGTAATAATATAATTTATTCGGTTCCTTCCCCGAGTTACCTTCACAGAGTGAAAATGCCTGTAATATGCAATCACGAAAACATTCGACAGAAAATACAGAGCAGTGTAACAACCCTGAGACGTACTGTGATGTGATTACCGCTCTCCATTCAATTCAGTGAACATACGAGGTGCGACAATAAAGTAATGAGACTGATGTGAAAAAAAAGTTGCTTACAGTTTAGTCAAGTTTACTGTTATCTCCTTCAAAGTAGTTCCCTCCTGATCGCACACACTTTTTCCAGCGCTTTTGCCATTGATGGTAACATTTCTGGAACTAGCCGGCCGAAGTGGCCGTGCGCTTAAAGGCGCTGCAGTCTGGAACCGCAAGACCGCTACGGTCGCAGGTTCGAATCCTGCCTCGGGCATGGATGTTTGTGATGTCCTTAGGTTAGTTTAACTAGTTCTAAGTTATAGGGGACTAATGACCTCAGCAGTTGAGTCCCATATGCTCAGAGCCATTTGAACCATTTTTTTCTGGAACTCATCTTCTGTGCCGGCCGCGGTGGCCGAGCGTTTCTAGGCGCTTCAGTTCGGAACCACGCGGCTGCTGCGGTCGCAGGTTCGAATACTGCCTCGGTCATGGATGTGTGTGATGTCCTTAGGTTAGTTAGGTTTACGTAGTTCTAAGTCTAGGGGACGGATGACCTCAGATGTTAAAGTCCCATAGTGCTTAGTACCATTTGAGCCATTCGAGTCATCTTCTGTAATATCCTCCAAGACCCTCGTCACAGCCTTTTGGACGTCTTGTGTTGTTTGAAAATGGTGTCCCTTGACAGCCGTTTTGATTCTTGTAAATAGAAGAAAGTCCCACAGAGCGGTATCTGGCGAATAAGGTGGCTATGGCAGTACTGAAATTTGTTTTGAGGTTAAAAATTTCTGTACTAACAGAGCAGTATGGGATGGAGCATTGTCGTGATGCAGAATCCAATTATCAGCAATGTTGGTACGGACACGAAGAACTCTTTTATGAAGTCTTAAAAAATTTCTTTGTAGTAATATTGGTTAACTGCTTGTCCAGGAGGCTCCCACTCTTTATGAACAATTCCCTTGGAAACAAAGAAGCACACAAGCATACATATCACTTTTGACTTTGACATGCGAGCTTTTTTTGGTCTGGGTGATCCCTTTGAGCACCATTGCGAACTTTGGCATTTTGTCTCTGGATCTTACTGAAAAAACCAACTTTTATCTCCAGTGATAACACGGCTCAACAATTCTGGACTGATTTCTGTTTGCTCTAATAGATCAGCTGACATATTTTTCCGTGTTTCTCGCTGTTGTGGTGTGAGATTTTTGGGGACCATTTTTGCACAAATCCTTCTCATACCAAGATCTTCAGTTATTATTAGATGAACCGTTTCTCGATTGATGTTCAGTTCTTCTGCAATCATTTTCACGTATAATCATCGATCAGATAGTACGAGCTCACACACCCTGGCCAAGTTGACATCAGTCTGTGAGTTTTATGGTCGTCCATTGTGGACTTCATCTTCAACATTCGTTCTGCCTTCACTACACATTTTATGCCAACGAGAAACTTGAGCTCTTGACATAACCTCCTCTCCAAAAGCCTTCTGAAGCTTACCGTAAGTTGTCGTAGCGTTTTCACCCACTTTAACGCGAAAAGAAATGGCATACCGTTGCGCAGTATTATGCGTTCCCATTTCCGTGACGAGAGACACAAACACGTGTTAACTTATTACAGCACGTCTCACGACTGAGCAGTTGCATCGATGTGCCGCTTGGACTAGAAGCAACTTACAGACCAAGGTCAAAGATATTGTGCCTACGCAACCCTGCAGGGTTGCCACATCTTGCAAAGAAAATCAGTCTCATTACTTTATTGTCGCACCTCGTATACATGAAATGCAAACCATCAACTCCTCCATCTTATTCATACTGCTGTGTGCAAGTACAAGTATTAACTTGTAAATAGCATTGTCGTGGAGAAAAAACACAAACGGAACCAAGCAGTGCTGAATGTAAGCTTGAGGGCATCTTCTCTGGTCATCGGGGAATAATTCGAAGCGGGTTCCAACACGGAATTCTACTGTAGTCAGTGAGATTCCGGGCCGAAGACGTGTATGGGTCTGACAGCGAAAGGATACCAGCCTCACTGTCGGCCACCATACGGCCCTACAGTGAGGAGTGATGGCCTGGGGTGCTGTTAATTTTCATAGCAGGACACCTTTGGTTGTCATCCGAGGCACCCTTACAGCGCAGCAGTATGTCAACGATATTCTACGCTTCTTTGTTTTGCCCTCAATGGCGAGCCATCCTGAGGTTACATGTCAGCAAGATAATGTCCGCCCGCACAAAGTGTCTGCTGCTTGTCTTCGGGCTTGCCAAATCCTACATTGGCCAGCAAGGCCGTCGGATCTCTCCACAGTTGAGAACGTTTGGAGCATTAAGGACAGGACATCCAAAAACTCTACCAATGCCAAGCAGAATAACTGCTTGCATAAGGGCCAGATGTGAACCATCACATTACTGGCTTGTTCAGTTTGTGAAGTTCTTTCTTCTTTCCTGAAACTGTAATCATTTGTTTGTTTGTACATATACATCACATATACCGATTTCATCCCATTCGGATAATTCTTTAATGCTCCGTCTTTTTTTTTCTCAGAGTGTATTTCGTGTAGCCCAGGAGTGAATAGAAGTGCTTGCACCGAATGAAGCACATTTCTTCGATACAGCTTCCTTGACTTAGTAGCTCCCAGCGTAACGCAAGCGTTGGAGTGCACAGTACGGGTTAATTAATTACATTTCAGTTACCCACATACTTTCTATTACTGAATGACAGTTTATATGTACAATATCTTTTATAATCTAAATGTTCACGTAGACTTAGCATAATTCTCGTATTTCCATATTCACCGACATCTTCTTCTGCGTTGAGGAAAAGCTTAAAAATAAATTGAACAGTAATCAGTTCTTTACGATAACTCCAGTTGTTTCGATATTATGGAGGTATAGATAAAATTTTAGCTATTGTTTCGAAACCAAATACCATACTGCAACGCGTTTAGCTCCTTCTGATTACATGCACTAGTAAAATTTATCTTAATTAATGTGCTTGTTTGTAATTTGGTCATTCGTGAAATTCTCGAAAAAATACATCACCCAGTAACAAATCAGGTGCAGACATAGTCAAACGTATCGCATGAGTGACGTCACTACAACATGAGAATTTAGGTGCTGGTGAATAATCATATGCCACTGTGATGACGCCACCTTCTGCAGGATAAGGAAACCTGGAGAGGAATATCCCAGTGACCTCATTAGAGACTTATCAGATGCTGGGATTGGGAGAAGATGAAAATCCGTCGGGTTCTTTCCAAAGGAGCCGTCCCTACATCTCCCTTCCACATTTCAGTGAAACCATGGAACACCTGAATCTGGATGGCCAGGCGGATATGTCAACCGCCGTCCTTCCGACTGCGGGCCCAGTGCGTTCCCACTGTGTCACCTTGCTTGGTCCTTTTGTTGGGAAGGGAATCCCTGTGTTTCCTCATCTCCTCTTTCAATCATGAGATTAAGCAATGTTCCCAAACATCAGCATAAAAATGTTGTATGATAATTCTGTCATCGAATAAAAATGGACCAACGAAAGTCGTTTTAGAACGGCACATAATATAGGCCCATATAGACTGTTACGTTTGGTCTCAGTGACAACGCTGAGTATCCGGATATTAGGCCTACTTAGATTTGTGTCAATCGTTCTGATTCCCATCTGCGAACTCTCATCCTGAATGTTAACAACCATACAATTTTCGTAAATTGTTACCTTGTAATGGCGGCAGTAGAGCTTGTGATATCCATATTCTTTTCTCTTTTTGATGTTATTTTTATCCCTTCGTCCAGTATGGGCGGGTGTGGCCTGTCAGCGGTACAATATTCCTCTCTTCAGCCAAGAAAAATTGTAAAAATATAATAAAGACGAGAAAAAACATTACGACTATTTTTCCTTTTTAAATTAAAAATTAAATACACAACTAAAAAATTGTTGTTGTTGTTGTTGTTGTCTTCAGTCCTGAGACTGGTTTGATGCAGCTCTCCATGCTACTCTATCCTGTGCAAGCTTCTTCATCTTCCAGTACTTACTGCAACCTACATCCTTCTGAATCTGCTTAGTGTATTCATCTCTTGGTCTCCCTCTACGATTTTTACCCTCCACGCTGCCCTCCAATGTTAATTTGTGATCCCTCGATGCCTCAGAACATGTACTACCAACCGATCCCTTCTTCTAGTCAAGTTGTGCCACGAACTCCTCTTCTCCCCAATTCTATTCAATACCTCATCATTAGTTACGTGATCTACCCATCTAATCTTCAGCATTCTTCTGTAGCACCAGATTTCAAAAGCTTCTATTCTCTTCTTGTCCAAACTATTTAACGTCCACGTTTCACTTCCATACATGGCTACGCTCCATACAAATACTTTCAGAAACGACTTCCTGACACTTAAATCTAACCTCGATGTTAATAAATTTCTCTTCTTCAGAAACGCTTTCCTAGCCATTGCCAGTCTACAGCTAAAAAATTAAAATACATAAATTTTAAAAACACTGAAGCATTGCACTTCCACTTAAAATCTCAAGGATCTGAGCTGAGAGAGAAGTATTTCGGGCGAAGAGAATATGTTCCATACGGTTGTGGGGTGTGGGTAGGAATGATAGGGGTCTGTTAGGAAGAAAAACTATGGAGATAAAGGTAGGTGTTGGGGTGGATAGCGGGAAGACAAAAGTTGGGAAAGATAGGGGTGAGGAAGAGTCTGGTGTTTGGGTAGAGTAGCGGTAACAAGAGGAAAGGGATAGGAATGGATTCAAAGGGAAAGAGAGCCCTGATGTGGAATGGGAAGACTGAACTTTGGTAGGAGGAATAAATATGGGGGCAGATTTCATTTTCTCGGAGAGGGAGTTGGCTGAAGTTGATTTGGGATACGACGTGGACTGTGTGTAGGTGTAGGGACGGTGGGACCTGCTTGTATAGCTGCAGCAGGCTACCTGTGTTGGCGATTAGAGAGGAGACAATGGGGGGTTATTGGAATTTAGTTTGAAGATAGTATGGGAGATGCAGCGATGCTGGATGTGGGTGAGGAGTGGTGGGACTTTGATGGGATGATATGAGATCCGTTTGATAGAAGGTAAACGGATATGGAAAGTGGGACAGAGCGCATGGTATTCGAGGTTTTGGAAGGACTTGCAGAACTTCCTTGAGATGGAGATCCATGCAACATTTGCATAGCAGAGGATGGGTCGGATCAGGGTTTTCTAGGTTTGGAGAATAATGGAGGAATGTAATCCCCAAGTTCGACGCGTTAGCATTTCATTCTATTATGGGTTTTTTATTGGACGGTTAGTAGGTGAGATTTCCACGTTAGTTGGCGGTCAAGGGCTAGTCAAAGATATTTTACTGTATTCGTTGACTGAACTGGATGGTAGTAAATGGTAAGGTGAAAGTCATAGGGACGGAAGGTGTGGTTGGTTTGCCCCATAATTTTTTTCTGGGTTTTGGAGATGCTGACCTTGAGAATCCATTAGTTACACCAGGAAATATACCGATTGAAGTGGATTTGGAGGGATCGTTGGGATTTATGGAGTGTAGAGTAGAGGGCGAGGGGAGCGGTGTCATCGGCATACCGAAGGAAGTGGACTGGTGAAGGTGGTTTAGGCACATCAGCAGCGTAGAGGAGAAAAGGGGGGGGGGGTGAGCTTTGGAGTATTCCTGCAGTAGGACGGAAAGTATGGAAATTGGGAATGTTAATAGTGGCAAAGGAGGCACGATCAGATATAAACGAGGCAATAAAGTGGATATATTGAATTTGCATGTGTCGAGAGTTTGAAAGGGAACTCACAACGCTACACACGGTAGTACGCTTTCTGTAGGAAAAGGGAGACAAAAATAGCGGATTTGCAGGAACTGAGCTGGCGAGACTTCTACTATCTTTTCATGTACAAAACAGTCCTCCGCCGCCCTTTTATGTCGGTATGTTTGGTCTAAATCCAGGGACTACTGTATGGATTTTGATACGGGGTTTTGACTCAAAAATTATATCACAAAGAATATTTGTGTATGTAATTTATAAATATTTCGAGTAATCGGCTGAACTATGATGAATTCAATTCTCCTGTCGCTGTGGGAATGGTGCAATTGCCATCTAGCAATGAACCGCAGAAACCCAAGATAGGCATAAGGTGGATTAAAGAGCGGTAAGACAGGGAGTCGGGGCGTGGAAAAGCAGAAGTTTGAACGCGGTAGAGTAGCTAGAAAATCTGAAAAGGGAAATGGTAAAGCTGAGTCTAAATATGAAGTGAAATGGAAAGAAGACAACGACTTCTGGTCAGATGAGTGTAGGATAATATCAACAGCAGCAGAATATGGTATAAAGAGAGTAAGGTTGGTTATGAATAGGAATCTTGGGCAGAGGGTGAGTTACTGTGAACAGTTCATTGGCTGGGGTGTTCTCGTCAGAATCGGCAGGAAACCGACACGGATGACGATAGTTCAGGTATAAAGTATATGCCGACATCGCAAGCCAAAGGCGAAGAGATAGATACTATATGAGGTTATTGAAAGGGTAATTCAATACGTAAAGAAAGAATATGGGCTTGGTATTAGGGATGAAAGAGGAGAAAGACTAACTGAGTCCTGCAATAAATTTCAGCTAGTAATAGAGAATGTTCAAGAATCAAAAGGAGGTACAATTGCAAAAGGCCGGGACATACAGGGAGATTTCAATAAGATTACATCATGGTTAGCCAGAGATTCCGTAATCAGATATTGAATTCTAAGACCTACTAAGGAGCAGATATAGATTCAGATCACAATTTAGTACCGATGAAGGGTAGGCAGAAGTTTAAAAGATGAATCAGGAGGAATCAGTATGCAAAGAAATGGGATACGGAAGTACTAAAGAATGAAGAGAGACGCTTCAAGTTCTCTGAGGCTATAGATCATTAAAAAATAGCTCACTGGGAAGTTGACCTGAAGAGGAATGAGTAATCACGGAAGTTGGAGAGAAAACGTAGATACAAAGGGGGTAACTGAGAAGAAACCATGGGTAACACAAGAAATACTTCAGTTGATCGTGAAGAAAGGGAGTACAAAAATGTTCACGGAAATTCAGGAAAACCGCAATACAAGCCTTAAAAACGAAATAAAAAGGAAATGCAGGGAAGTTAAGGTGAAATTGCTGCATGAAAAAGTGAAGAAACCGAAAATGAATTATTTGTCAGAAGGACTGACTCAGTATATAGAAAAGTCAAAACAACGTTCGGTGCAATTAAAAGCAAGAGCGGTCACATTGAGTCCAATGGACATCCCACTGTTAAATGCAGAGGGGAGAGCACATAGACAGAAGGAGTACACTGAAGACCTCTATGAGGGAGAAGACTTGTCCGATGACGCGATAGGAGAAGAAACAGGGGTCGATATAGAAGAGACAGAATTTAAAAAAGCTTTGGAAGACTTACGATCGAATGCGGCAGATGCGATGGACAACACTCCATCAGACTTTCGAAAATCGTTGGGGGAAATGGCAAAAAACTACTATTCACTTTGGTGAGTAGAATATATGGGTCTCGTGATGTACAAGCTGACTTCCGGAAAAACATCATTCACACAGTTCCTAAGATTGCAAGACAGGTCACGAATCCAAGTTGCTGACCAAAATAATATACAGGAGAATGGAAAAGAAAATTGAGGATGTGTTAGATGGTTCAAATGGTTCAAATGGCTCTGTGCACTATGGGACTCAACTTCTGAGGTAATCAGTCCCCTAGAATTTAGAACTAGTTAATCTAACTAACCTAAGGACATCACACACAGCCATGCCTGAGGCAGGATTCGAACCTGTGACCATAGTGGTCTCGCGGTTCCAGACTGCAGCGCCTAGAACCGCACGGCCACTTTGGCCGGCGGATGTGTTAGATTACTATCAGTTGGTCTTTAGGGTAAAGGCACCAGAGACGAAACTCTGACGTTGCGGCTGATAATGGAAGCAAGACTGAAAAAAAAATCAAGACACGTTTATATGATTTGTGGCCTCAGAAAAAGCGTTCGACTATGTCAGATGTTGCAAGATGTTCGAAATTCTCAGGAAAGTAGAGGTAAGCTGTAGGGAAAGACGGTTGATATACAATAAGTACAACAACCAAGTGGGAACAATAAGAGTGGAAGACGAAGAACGAAGTGCTCGGATGAAAAAAATGTGTAAGACAGGGACGTAGTCTTTAGTCCCTACAGTTCAATTGCTACTCTGAGATTAAGAGGTTGCCACAGTTGAGAAATTCGTGGTGTGCCGCATCAAACCAATCAGCCCCATGGCCTACTTTCTATATTGAAGAGGCAATGACGGACACTAACGAAAGACTGAGCACTAGGATTAAAATTCACGTTGAACGGTTATCAACGACAAGATTAGATGCTGACGTTACTGTCAGAGAAACCGAAGAAGGACTTAAATAATGAACATTAGCTGAGAGGAAGTTCCCGTTTAACTTACATCAAGATTGGGGACCACAAAGTAAAAAGGCCATTCCTAGTCGAAATAAGTCTGCTAGTACCAAACATAGACCTTATTTGAAGAAGAAATTTCTAAAAGTGTACATTTAGAGCACATAACTGTACGGAAATGAATTGTAGACTGTGGGAAAAGAGGAAAAGAAACGAATCGAAGCATTTGGAATGTGGTGCTGGAGAAGGGTATTGAAAGTAATTGGAGTGATAGGATAAGAAATGAGGAGAGGAACACATGGAAAACTGACATCAAAAACAGGGTATGGTGATAGGACACGTGTTAAGACATCAATGAATAACTTCCGCAATAGAGTAGAAAATAGGGGAAGACAGACATCAGAATATATGAAACAAATAACTGAGGACGCTGTGTTCAATTGCTTCTCTGAGATGAAGAGGTTGCCACAAGAGAGGAATCCGCGTCGGGAGGCATCAAACTAAACGGGAGACTGATAAAAAAATCATCACATCACTGTGGAGAAACAAATGTGTTTAATATGGCCAAAGCCTTAGCGCCTTTCTTCTTAAGTTCCGACTTACTAACGAAAACCGATATTATAAAGCTACACTGCGCAGCTATGTTGTATGACTGCACAGACTGCGACGTAGTCCCAGAAAGTCAACTAGAAGGACTTCAGGTTGATCAGAACAAAGTCTTAAAATTGACACTCGAAGCTGCAGTATGGGAGCACAGTAAAGCCATCCATTAATTTACGGAAATGCGGCGAGAAAAGACAATAATCTGAGGTGCACGAGCAAAATTATTCATCAAGATGACCCTCCTGCGAGATTCAGTACCCTCTATACAAGAGCTCTACGCAAGAACTAAAACTATAAAATGCAACCTGATCGAGATCGCTTTAAAATTCCATCATCCCTGATCATAGAAAAATGAAAAATTAGAAAAGAAACTAATAGGGTACAGGATCCAGTGACAAGCTAGGAATTTTAGTTGTCATCTAATAAGATTTCAATGTTGTTTATTTCTTTTATTTTGATTAAATGTGTGGATTTAGCATCTGACAGATTTGAAAGGTGAAGAAAAGGAACAAAAGAAGCTAGGCATGGATCCAGGGCTCGACCTACCCCTCTTTAAAAACCTGAAAACAGCCCTGACAAAGTTCTGGATCTGCTCAACAGCACAAGGGATCAGCTCCGTTGAGGTTTACCAAGCAGTATTCTCACATGATGATGGCGGCCATTGATATATCTCTGAAAGCAGTAAGTATCGGAAAATATCTAGGAACAACAATCTCGAGCGACCTAAAGAAGAATGACCACATGAAACAAATAGTGGGAACAGCAGATGCGTATTTGATGTTCATAGGAAGAAAGAAATGACCTACAAAACTGTTGTTCAACCGATTATTGTTCAGCCGTTAGTCTTGTACCATTACTACACTGACTGACAAGGTCCCACGAAGCGGACGCAAATCGTCATGGGATCTTTCAGTAGCCGCGAGATCATTACAGAAGTGTTCAACAAACTCCAGTAGCAGGAGCTGCAAGAGAGGCGTTGTGAACCATAGAGACATTTACTACTGAAACTTCGAGACTGGTCTACAAAACTCTTATTCCACCATTACTAAGTATTTTCATTAGTCTGGGACCTTTTCGAGACTGAGTTACTAGAAGAGGAAAGCCCATTGGACCTGACGGGATACCAATTCGATTCTACAGAGTACGCGAAAGATCTTGCCCCCCTTATAACAGCTGTGTACCGCAAGTCCCTAGAGGAACGGAAGGTTCCAAATGATTGGAAAAGAGAACAGGTAGTCCCAGTTTTCAAGAAGGGTCGTCGAGCAGATGCGCAAAACTATAGGCCTAAATCTCTGACATCGATCTGTTGTAGAATTTTAGAACATGTTTTTTGCTCTCGTATCATGTCATTTCTGCAACCCCAGAATCTACTCCGTAGGAATCAACATAGATTCCGGGAACAGCGATCGTGTGAAAACCAACTCGCTTTATTTGTTCATGAGACCCAGAAAATATTAGATACAGGCTCCCAGGTAGATTCCATTTTCCTTGACTTCCGGAAGGCGTTCGATACAGTTCCACACTGTCGACTGATAAACAAAGTAAGAGTCAAAGGAATATCAGACCAGCTGTGTGGCTGGATTGAGGAGTTTTTAGCAAACAGAACACAGCATGTTGTTCTCAATGGAGAGACGTCTACAGACGTTAACGTAACCTCTGGCGTGCCACAGAGGAGTGGTATGGGAACATTGCTTTTCACTATATATATATATATATATATATATATATATATATATATATATATATATATATATATATATATATATATATATGACCTAGTAGATAGTGTCGGAAGTTCCATGCGGCTTTTCGCGGATGATGTTGTCGTATACAGAGAAGCTGCAGCATTAGAATATTGCAGCGAAATGAAGGACGATCTGCAGCGGATAGGCACTTGGTGCAGGGAGTGGCAACTGACCCTTAATATAGATAAATGTAATGTATTGCGAATACATAGAAAGAAGGATCCTTTATTGTATGATTGTATGATAGCGGAACAAACACTGGAAGCAGTTACTTCTGTAAAATATCTGGGAGTATGCGTATGGAAGGATTTGAAGTGGAATGATCATATAAAATTAATTGTTGGTAAGGCGGGTGCCAGGTTGAGATTCATTGGGAGAGTCCTCAGAAAATGTAGTCCATCAACAAAGGAGGTGGCTTACAAAACACTCGTTCGACCTATACTAGAGTATTGCTCATCAGTGTGGGATCCGTACCAGGTCGGGTTGAAAGAGAAGATAGAGAAGACCCAAAGAAGAGTGGCGCGTTTCGTCACAAGGTTATTTGGTAAGAGCGATAGCGTTACGGAGATGTTTAGCAAACTCAAGTGGCAGACTCTGCAAGAGAGGCGCTCTGCATCGTGGTGTAGCTTGCTGTCCAGGTTTCGAGAGGGTGCGTTTCTGGATGAGGTATCGAATATACTGCTTCCTCCCGAGGAGATCACGAATGTAAAATTAGAGAGATTCGAAAGCGCACGGAGGCTTTCCGGCAGTCGTTCTTCCCGCGAACCATACGCGAATGGAACAGGAAAGGGAGGTAATGACAGCGGCACGTAGAGTGCTCTCCGCCACACACCGTAGAGCGGCTTGCGGAGTATGAATGTAAATGTATATGTAGACGTAGAAGATGTAGTTAAAATCCAACGAACAGGGCGCGTATCGTCATGGGATCGTTTCGTCGGTGCGAGATGATTACGGAGATCCCAAAAAAGTCCGGTTTGCAGTGGCCGCAAGAGAGGCGCTGTGCATCACGGAGAGCTTTGCTATTGAAACTCCAAGAGAATGTGTTCCGGTAAAAGTAGGACAACATATTACGTTCTCCCACATGCGTCTCGCATATGACCACCATAATAATATTCCAACAATTTGTGCCAACACGGCGCTTTACCGATAATCATTCCTCTCACCAGACATTTGCGAATGAATCAGAGAAGCTAGATTTTCCTTCCACGATATTGCAGAAAGGCTTGGCAGAAATGTAGCCACTACACGCCATTGCTGGCAGTGCTGGTCACGGGAATGTTCAGCGTGTGGCTGTGACGCATCGTACTGCGCCTGCAGTAGCAATTCGAGCAGCAGTTGAAGCCACAGTGACAAAAAGGCAAATCGGTTACTTCAAGCACAGCTCCGAGACAGACACCCAGTAGCGTGTATTCTACCGACGCCAAACCACAGCCATTTTCGACTTCAGTCGTGTCCAACGAGATGCCATTGGAGGCAGGGTGGAGGTCTGTTGTGTTTTTTGATGGAGCCTGGTTCTACCTCTGTGCCAGTGATGGCCGTGTATTGGTCAGGAGGAGACCAGTTGAGGGCCTGTAACCAACCTGTCCCCGGCCTAGACACACTGGACTTACATCTTTACTTATGGTCTGGGATGAGATTTCTTATGACAGCAGGGGTACTCTCGTGGTTATTCCATGCGTCCTTACTGCAATTTTTGTACGTCAGTCTGATGATTCGACCTGTTGTGTTGCCATTTATGAATAGCTCTCCAGATTGCAGAGGATGTTTTCCAACAGGATTGAACCGTAGTTGAGTCCGGCTCTTCGAAAAGCGCGCCAGGTAGAGTGCTTTCGCTTCGCGTCTAGTGTTTGCGGTGGCGCTTTCGCTTTGGCACCTTCGACCATAAATATAATAGACTGGTTCTGACGTCATCTTCGTGGCTCCAACATCTCTGGACTAAAGTCACGTGAATGTTGGCAAAACATGGTTGTTTCGTGTTGCGCTTATGGCTGTACTCAGCGTTTTGTCGGGGGAAATGGCATTACATTTCACGTTTGTTTCTATGATGGTGCAGATGCGTTTATTGAAATCTGCTGAAGTGACTTTTATATGTTTTTTACACTTGAAATAGAGTATCACGCAAATTAAAGTGTTGAAAGTGATGCTTGTAAAGTCAGACTCATATTACATTTTGGAAAGTATCTGTGATAATTCGGTTACAGAAGTAAGTATAACTGTTTCTCGTTCCTACTCATAGGTTCACTAAGGATGAAAACCGAAGGCAGCTTTGGATACAGGCCCTGAAACGGAAAAACTTTAAGCCATCTGCACATACGCTCCTTTTTGTATATACAAGTGAGATTATAATAAGGTAAGAGCACCTATAGTCGACACATGAAGAGAATTTTTTTCTACCTTCTAATACTATTAAATAAAGTAGGCTCCAAAATTATTTTCTGAAACTTCAAAGTCTCACCTTTCTTCTAAAATATCATTTTTTTTAAACTGATAGTTCAAACTTTTGTTAAAATAGGAGGAACTGAACTTTTGAAGTGCACTTAAAATTGATACTCTAAAATGAACCTGGTCCTAAAGTCGACAATTTTGGCACCTATAGTTGACATAATTCCCATATCCCATTTTCTTTTATAAGTGACTAGAGCTCAAAACGCGGCGAATCCAATATTTAAAGTTTTGACACGAGCTCACTCTTACTGTTTAAAAGAATTTTAACGACATTTTACTTTAATTGAAAGTTTATAGTAATTTTGTCCCGCTGCCCACCAGAGGGGCGTTCGATGTATTTGTTAGATTTTATAAATGGTACTGTGAACAAATCCAGGTCAAATGTAGTTCTGACTTAATTGTTCGCAAATAAAAAAGTAATTTTTGTTGGAGACGTTTGGTTGTCAATTGAGAAATGTGGGTAAAATACGATACAAACGTAGGATGGCAGACAGCTGATTTGAAATCCCGCCACGTTTTGCCAACAGTCGCGTGGTTATGTTGGAGCCACACCAGCCCTATAGCTTCTGCACAGCAAGGCCAGTCTACTAGTATCTATGGTCGAAGTTTGGCGCGCTGTTTGGATCGCTACCGCCCCCTGGCGGGAGGTGGAGCAAGTGTACGGTCGCGTGACGATCTAGGAGTACGTACTGGGCGGTGACCGAGAGAGGTGGTGGCTCGAGCGGGGCCCCCTTGTTAGGGTTCGTCAACTGCTCGCCACGTGCTTTGCCCGACCTCTTGGTTGTCAGGGGCTAAGTCTCCCTTACCCGCATGTACGTGGCTTACGAAGCTTACAAGCCGTGGTGCAGGAGATCAGCGCTTGGGACCGTCTATCTTCTTATCGGCCGTTGAAATCACTGGCAGCGGTTGACTCTGAGGAGCATTTGGAAGTGCAACGTGTTCCCGGCGCTGTGGTAGAGTGTGAGAAGTTTACTGTTTTTATGTAACAGAGTTAATTATTATAAACGGGTTCTTCAAGTTCTAGTGAAGTGTATGAGTTTCTTCACCAGTGGTTTTGTTGGGGTCTTCCCACCACAGCCGGCCGGAATGGCCGAACGGTTCTACGTGCTACAGTCTGGAACCGCGCCACCGCTACGGTCGCAGGTTCGAATCCTACCTCGGGCATGGATGTGTGTGATGTCCTTAGGTTAGTTAGGTTTAAGTAGTTCTAAGTTCTAGGGAACTGATGACCTCAGCAGTTAAGTCCCATAGTGCTCAGAGCCATTTGAACCATTTTCTTCCCACCACAGTTTTCGTTTGCCTGTTCGCGGGAATGTGGTAATTGCTTCTTGGTCGGGCCGTTTTATTCACACCTCGATTGGGTGATTTAGGAAAGGTGTCGCGTGTCTCTGTGGTTCGGAGTCTGTGCAGGAACCGCCCTTGCTACATCTTCTGGTTTTGGGTAACTCGGGGAGGCGTGGCTTGTAATGGAAGTTTTGGGGCAGATCTGATGTGGCCCTGTAGACCACCAATAACTATTCCGCCTACTATGATTTGGGCCCCTTTACACGTGTCACTCTCTCACCGAGCTGAGGAAAATGTATTTGCGAACTGCCTTTAATATGAAGGTTTGTGCACTAGCTTATTCACATTTATCTTGTAACAACTGACAGGTGTAATATAAGTTATTCAACTGGCAAGAAACAACCATTTTAGCTTTGGTACAAACTAGCTATTTAAAAGAGTTTTTTTTTTAATTGTTGCATATATGTCAAGTTAAAATCTTACTATTGGGAAGTTGTTAACGTCACACCTTGCAATATCCTGTACATAGAGAAAATTTGCCAGCTATTCGAAATTGTTTTTGAAATCTTTATTTAATGCCAGACTTAAAAGTTTGTTATTGAGAAAGGCTTTAAAATAAAAAGACAACCTTAGCAGTATGTGTTATTTCACCAGCTCCTCCTGGCCCCTACTTGCACGATAACGTTTTTGGAATAACATGTGTACTTGAGTTGTTGTTTGTGAACCGCCCTAATTGACGGTTCAAGGATAACACTCGCCCACATACCGCTGTTGTAACTCAACATGCTGTGCGGAGTGTCGACATGTAGCCTTGGCCTGCTCAATCACCAGATCTGTCTGGAATCGAGCACGTATGGGACATCATCGTACGACAAACGCAGCATCACTCACAACCAGCAGCAACCGTCCCTCTATTGACCGGCCAAGTGCCACAGGCATTGAACTCCTTCCCACAGACTGACACCCGGTACCTGTATAACACATTGCATACACGTTTGCAATGCTTGCGTTCAATATTCTGGTTGTTACGCAGGTTATTAATGCACCATCATTTACTGGCCTTCTCGCGCTTACATTAACCTGTGATGTTAATCACTTAAATACGTTACCTAGACAGTTGGTAGAGCACTTGCCCGCGAAAGGCAAAGGTCCCGAGTTCGAGTCTCGGTCCGGTCCACAGTTTTAATCTGCCAGGAAGTTTCGTATTACTGAAACTTGATTATGCTACATTAATTATTCAGTGGTGTTGGGATTTGTTTTTCTGTCAATGTAGATGTAATACCGTGTCAGAATGATTGGTTTAGCTGTCTGCAGTCAGAACAAGAATGCTGTAGCTGACACCACAGGTCCCACGACATCGTTTTCGCCCCTGCGTTGTCGCCAAGACAATAAGGAATGACGCCAGTGTTTATGTGGTCTGCGAGCGAACGTGCTCTCCATTGGCAGCCACTCTGACTGTGTATCCAGCGCGCGTGTTGACATGTGGGTAGCGGCCGCTGGTGCGTCAGGAATAGCTCTGCAAGTAGGCGGGACAGGCGACGCAAAGCGCTGTCCCGCCCATCACCTCCAGCCCACACACACATAATCTCTGACGTGTGGGCCAGCCGATTTCGTTGCTCTGCGTCAAGAGAAAATTTCTGTAAAATTTTGTTTCCAGAATTTACAAGAAGCCATATCCGCTATATCCCTCAGACATCGAGGGTCCTTACATGTGTTTCACCTTTTTTTCTTCGTTCTGCACAACCAGTGCCTTTAAATCGCTTTTTCTAAAACTCAGCTATCCTGTATGGAATAAGAAAGTTTTATGATTGCTTATTGCAACTAGTTCAGTTTCAACTGGACATCAACTGGTTAATATATTTTGTTGCTCGCCTCACGTATGATGCTTTTCTATTTCAAAGCAGCCCTAAATCCTTGCACAGAAATTCTAGGAGGAGGCAACCAGAAAAGGGCCACAACTCAAGTGGCAAACTGCAGCTTAGCATGACCCCTGCAGGAATTCCACTTTAATTTTTATGTTTTAAAGCCCTTGCTAAAAATTGCAATAACGCTGTCATTATTTTTTGTAACCAGTATTTTACAAATAGGAAAAAAGTCGTAGCCTATCTTCCACGTACAAGGAAAAGAATACATCATAAAATTACGTTATGCTCTGTCTTATTCAACAGTATGTTATTTGCACGGGGGCCACAGGTCGAGCAAGTAATCGACTTTACTCTGTATACACACAAATATACGTTCATACAAAGTTTTAAATTTATGTACATGGCATGTTCTTATAGAATAAATTGAAATTGATTCTCAACCCTCAGCTCTGACCATCAGTTTTTACAGATTTCATTTGGTTGTAAGGAAGATGGTTTTCTTTTAGCACAAAGTATTTATCAGGCGAAATTTTAATTACAATTGTTTTCACCTGTTTGACTTGAATGTGTCTCACATTCTGAATACAAAAGAGCGCATTCCTCTACTAGTATGTGCGCCGAGATATGATCATTTCAAGTATTTGGTTAGTTATGTCACATCTCAAGTTTTTGGTTTTTTATTTGATGTCTTTTACGTGTAATGTGTTAGTTTATTGATGGCAACCAGTATGTGAATATGTTCTGTTACAGTTTGTGTGGAACTTAACACTTTCAATCCCTTTATGTTACGTTTTGTATAGTGTAGCTACTTTCGGCCATCTTAATTTTTATCTCTATTATTATCTTGTGCTATACAAGAGACGGACACTACATTGTGTATTTGTTGAAGTTATAATGTGCAATGACCTGACGCTGGCAGCTGTGAAGTGCCGAAACTGGTAGCTTAGAGAAAAGTAAATAAGAACTAATTGAAGTATTTCTGTTGTTTTGTTTTTGTTGTACATAGTAATATTTGTGTAAATGCTCCTGCATTCAGAGACCCACACTGAATAATTTACGTATAATTTATCCTAAGTTCAAATCAAGCGCTCTGAGATTAGAATATAAACTAATTTCTTTACGTAACTGAAAATTCAAATTAATAACGCTGTTATTATGCGTGCAAATGCAGCTCCTATACCTCTATTCTAGTGGAACAGCAGTAACGCTAGGGATTTTCTTCTGTGTACACGACAAGAGTCAACGCCACTGGTGTCTTTCTTTATTTCTTACGTCTCATACCGTTATGGACCGTTATCAATGAAGAACTGTATTTTCAGCTTGTTTCTTGAAAGAGCAATATACAATTTATGAAATAAGTTTCCTTTTCTGGTTTATACTGTAAGGTCTGCAGTGTATATAAAAATTATATCAGAATGCAATGCTTTGTATGACCTACCTGTTAACTTAACGAAAGTGTTGGGTTGTTGGTAATCTACAAATTACTTTCCTCTGTGCAGACTACCAGATAAAGTCATCGACACATGAGATAATGTTGCAAAACAGTACTGCAAGTGCCTTGGGTCAACAAATAACAACAAACTGACGGTATTACAACATTGTAATTTGCAAGTGTCGAACTATTTTTCAGCTATTGAACGAATGTTTACATGTAACAGGATCATATATCTACGGATAGATTATGTTAAACACACATTTCAGTATCGCATACAGCCTCCTACATCTACGTTACAATCCTGAAACGTGCCTTCCAACAATAACAGAGAGTTGGGAATGTCATCCTGGGAGATAGCGCGCCAACTGTATTCCATGTGTTGTCACAGTTGCTCTAAGGATTCTCAGTCGACAGAAGACTATTTCACAACATATTAGGCAATTCTGATTTCGATTTATCACTGGTTTTCTTAAGCTACATGGTACTGGTTCCTGGATTACTTAATGAACAGGGTAACAACATGCTAGTTTCTTCATATATCTCTTATTGGGTGCTATAGTATGATGACACAAATGTTGATTTTTGAAGCCCTACATAAAATCGTAAAATAATTTCTTGCGCCTGAGTCATCTAGGGAACACGAATAATACAAAACGCACACAGCGCAGACGTTAGGTTCCAAACCGTTCCGGATCACAATTTAGAGAATGTAACGTCCTCGTCTTACAGTTGGCTTGTAAAAGCAACTCATAACTAGGGAAGCCCTACTCATTTCATGAGCACGAGAGGCACTCCTGGGATAAGAACTGCAAAACATTTAAATTAAGCAAAATGTACGCTACGTGCATTATTTGTCCAGCGTAGCGGCAGCCGCCGGGCCGAGAGGACGCGCAGCAGCAACAGCAGCAGCACTTGTCTGATGCCGGCCAGAGTGGCCGAGCGGTTCTAGGCGCTGCAGTCTGGACCCGCGCGACCGCTATGGTCGCAGGTTCGAAACCTGCCTCGGGCACAGATGTGTGTGATGTCCTTAGGTTAGTTAGTTTTAAGTAATTCTAAGTTCTAGGGGACTGATGACCCCAGAAGTTAAGTCCCACAGTGCTCAAAGCCATTTGAACTTGTCTGATAAACAGTAAATTAATTTAGTCTTTGTTTTTATTTTTCACGTGCTTCTGCAAGGAAGTGTACTATATTTGTGTATTTTACTGTGCAGGCTAGTATTTATTCACGCCACTAAGTTTTAATTTGGCGCTAGTAGACAGCATACAGCTTAGATCAATGCATTCTAGTTTGAATATTTATCTCGTGCGGTAACTTTTAGGTAAGCAGGATTTCTAATGACATCAACTTCAGTAGAGAAATTTATTTCTGTTTAATACCTTGCGGTCTCAGCGTACAGTGAGAAATCTGCACAGCAACTTTTAGTGTTACTTTATTCTCCTTTGATATGCTTTGTATACATTTCAAATTCAGTAACGCCATTTGAGACATATCTATTTTATACACAGTACGGACTGTGTCTGTTGTGAGCGGACAAAAGGAGAGTTGGCTGCTGTCCGAAAACAGCTGAAAGCTGCATTGGCTACTGTCAAAAAGTTTCTAGCTAATGCTCAAAGTTGTGACATCGGGGAGCCAGTGACGAGACCTGCGACACCTTTGGTGCCACTGGATTCTCCAAGTGATCCTGACGTCGCTAGCGGCTTCTGACACGCAACATCTAATCGCTCCGTCCTCACTCCAGAGTGGGTGGCAGAAAATGATGGGTTAGTTCAAATGGCTCTGAGCACTATGGGACTTAACTTCTAAGGTCAACAGTCCCCTAGAACGTAGAACTACTTAAACCTAACTAATCTAAGGATATCACACACATCCATGCACGAGGCAGGATTCGAACCTGCGACCGTAGCGGTCGCGCGTTTCCAGACTGTAGCGCCTAGAACCGCTCGGCCAGCCCGGCCGGCAGACAGTGGTGGGTTCACGTGTCACTGGGCGGAAGACGAAAGAGGAAGCAGGCCGTGCAGCTGGCTCCCTGCGTCTTAGAAACAGGTACGACGTGCTACCCAGTGTTGACGATAAACTCTGAGACAACAGGGGATGCCTCTCCTGTTGGGCCAGCGGTCGATTTTCCGGCCCACTCCTGACACTTACAAAGGGTGGGTATGGTTGCCACTGGGATCTCCAATGTTAGGCCGCTAATGGAGCCTCTTCGAGAGATAGCAGGCAAAGCCGCAAAGAATACCAGTGTACATTCGGTATGTTTGCCGGGAGGTCTCATCCGTGATGTGGAAGAGGGCCATCCGGCGGCTATCGAGCGCACTGGGTGCAACCGGCTGCATATAGTGTCACATGTCGGCACAAATCACTCCTGCAGCTTGGGTTTTGAGGCCATCCTCGACTGCTTTCGGATGGTGGCTGATTTAGTGAAGGCAACTATCAACGCACCTGGGGTGCAGGTTAAGCTGTCTATTTGTATCATTGTACCCAGGGTTGAACGCGTTCCTCTGGTTTGGAGCAGAGTGGAAGGTCTAAACCAGTCTCAGACGACTCTGCGAAGGCATCAGATGCGAATATCTCGACCTCCGCTATCGGGTGCAGAATTGCAGGGTTCCCCTTAAGAGGTCAGACGGGCACTACACGCAGGAAACGGTTACTGGGGCAGCGGATTACGTTTAACGTGCACATTTTTTAAGGATAGAGAACCCCTCCCTTGGGAGCAAACACGATTTGCCAGTTAAATCAGCCACAGTGACCTCAGAGAATCTTGGTCCTCGTAGATCAGAGATGGAAAAGATTAATATGGTTTTAGTACAGTGCAGGAGCATCCAAGGAAAGGTCCCAGAATTAGTATCGCTTACTGAAGGTTATAATGCACAGATAGTATTGGGAACAGAAAGCTGGTTGAAACCAGACGTCAGTGACAACGAAATCCTAAGTTCAGATTAGAATGTTCATCGTAAGGATAGGTTAGTCGCCAATGCTGTCGGCGTGATAATTGCAGTAAAAAAAGTCGGTAAAATCTAGCGAAGTTATCACGGATTCCGAAATTAATCTGGGTGAAATTAAGTATCAAAGAACGGTCAAAAATGGTGATCAGGTTCTTCTATAGATCACCTGAGTCAGGATTTGTAGTTGTAGAGCGCTTCAGACAGAACTTGGAGAATATAATTAGTATTTTTCTTGATCATGCCGTTGTAATAGGCAGTGACTTTAACTCACTAGGTAAAATTGCGAGTGTTATGCCATCAAAACTGGTGCCAGAGACAGGGAATCGTGTGCTTTTTTCTGGATGTCTTGTCAGAAAATTACCTGGAGTAAATAGTTAGACAACTAACTCGTGACGGTAAAGTCTTCAACCTCCTGGCAACAAACAGACCTGAGCTTATCGAATCAGTTAACGTAGAGGAAGGTATCAGTGATCATAAGGCTGAGAGAGCATCTATGACGAGGAATGTTACGAAAGGTAGGAAGATATATTTGCTCAGCAAGGGTGACAGGATACAAATTTCAGAATACCTCAGCAGTCAGCATCAAATATTCGGTGAAGAGGACGAAGATGTGGAGAACAAATGGAAAAAAACTCAAAGGCATCGTTCAATATGCCATAGACAAGTATGTTCAGAGTAAGGTTTTAAGGAATGGGAAAGATCCACCATGGGTTAATAGCCATGTTAGAAAAGAGCTAAGTAAACAAAGAGCACTTCACCTCAGATTCAAGAGAGTTAAGAACCTAGCTGACGAACAAAAACTGAACGAAGCGAAAATGAGCGTATGGAGAGCAATGAGAGAAGCGTTCAATGATTTTGAAAGTAAGACGTTGTCAACCGACATGAGTAAAGACCCTAAGAGATTTTGGTCGTATTAAAATCAATAAGTGAGTCAAAATCATTGAAAGGTAACTACACTGAGCCACAGCGCCAGGGATTGCGCCAAAGAGTATTATTTCGCCACCTCCACTGGCAGTGCTTGTCGAGAACTCGTAGTAGTGAGTGCTTGCTGAAATGTCGTAGTAAAAAGTTCTTGTCGAGAAGTCGTAGTGGAGAGTGCTTGTTCCATGTTTTATGCAGTTGTTTGATGGGCTAGACAGCAGATGTTGTTCGAATGGAGATATTGTAATGATCAGAGTGCTTTTCGTCAATATATATGAAGGTAAAATATTCCCTGTTTTTTCATTATTTCAGTGTCTTAAATAATGCGTCATTACAGGTTCAGTCAACAAAGCATCTGGCTCGTGTTCTTGTATTAGAGTGTAATTCTGGTTTCCTTATGCAATTATAGTATTTATATTTTTTTTAATTACTTCAGTATAAAAGATATTTAAAATTTCTTGTCTTATTGAAGAAGAACCGTGCCAGATGTGTACGTTGAATCACACTTCCACACACAGAACAGTTACACTTGTGCTTGTTGTTGCGTTGGTTTTATAGCTGCTGGGGACTTAATTAATTAATTGTGTTAACGGAAAATTTCATTCCATTCTTTGTTGTTATTCTATGCAGTCAGATTGCGTACTAAAACTAGTCAGGGCCAACCGTTTACGAGACTTCGTAATCGAACATACAGCTACTAAAAATTTAAAAATTATTTGCATTAAAAAATTAATTAAGCCCCCATGCACGTGGCGACCGCTGCTTCGGATCGTCCCTTGGAATTCTTCTGATTGTAAAAATAGTAGACAGTAGTATTGTTGTAGTAATTTGTAGTGTAGTAATTGTAGTCTATATTGCATGTGTAGATTTGGTAATTGTCATTCTTCTAATAGTATTTTTTTTTGTAGAATTTAATTTTGTTGTCTTGTCTACGGGTTTGACAATTTAGTGCAATTATTTCAATTGTTCGTTAATCGTGTTTGAGGGAAACATTTCGTGTGAATGGTATTGTTGAAGATAAGGAGTCATTGTGTATAATTTTCGTACAGTGACGAGTTTTGTACATTTTGTAAATGATTACGCGATCGATGAAAAGGGCAAAAATGATGAATAGTGAGAATGATGAAATTGTTAACATGGCGAACTCGCCAACACAGGAGAACAGTATGATGAATGATGAAGTTGAAAACAATTTAACAAGTCGGGAAAATAGTCCGGAAACAGTTCAAAATTTTCCACAATCAAAAAATATTCAGAATACGAGATTAACGACAAAAGATATGGAGCAGTTAATGAGTGTAATATTAAACTTGGGATCACAGTTGGAATCTGAATTACAAATAGTGGGATCACAAATAGGAAGAATTAACACGAAGATGGAAACTTTGACAATACGGTTAGGCTCACAAATAGGAACAATTAAAACCGAGATGGAAACAATGGAAACACAGTTAGGCTCACGAATAGGGACATGTTTCAAAAACATGAAAGATGAATCAAAGAAAGAAATTAGAGAAGAAGTACAACCGATTTTGAATGCTCACAATAATAGTTTAATTTCATCAGAAATTAGACATGAGGAACAGGACAGAGAACAGGAAGAAAAAGATCGCGTGATAGTACAAAAATTTTCAGAGCTAAATTTACAACGTGCACATGACAAGGAAGAAATACTTGAAAGAATCGAGGAATCCGTACCAAATGACAGAATAAATAACTTAACGCAACAGTATGAACAGTTAACTACTAAATGTGACAATACCGAAACCCGAGTCGCGACACTTACGGAAGACGTAAATAAACAGAAAGAACAAATAGGTGACTTTTCGGAAAGAGTTGAGGAGATTGCAGATAAACTGACAAGTCTTAGTTTAAATGGGGACAGAGATTCAGATGATACAGCAGCATTGCCATTTGCAGAAACCGAAGAGTACCAGAACATAAATAAGCATGTTGAAATTCAGGGAAAATTTAATGAACGCGTCAAAAGGGAATTTGAGGCATTACGAAAGCAAGTCAAACAAATTGAAGGCGAAATCGTACGAAAAGACTGCAGAAGAAATTTAGTATCACAGATAGCAGAGGGGTTTGAAGAAAGTAATTTATTTCATTTACGAGAAGCAACAAGAGAGCGCCAGGCGCGTGAACTTGACAATAATCGTCATTGGGACTGGGACAGACGCGGTAGGTCTTTGTCGCCACGAGGCGAAAACTTTGATTATAAACACTTTTTGACTGTTTGGAAATTTAAGATATTTCGCAATTCTAAGAATGACATACATCCATGTTCATGGTCAGGTCAATTTGCGTACGCACTTCCACCAAATTGGCCACTAAGTCACAAACTGGAAATTATGTGCGGCTATTAAAGTCCTCAGGGGATTCACTACACTAAGTGAATATGTGCCGTAGCGTGCATAGGGCCCCGAGCTGTAGTGGTGCTATTTCCCTTTTAGTTTTCTGCACTGCTGCCTACTCTTTTACTATTCTTTGCATCTGTCAAAATAACTCTTCAACCATCCATCCATCTAGAGAGTCGGTAAAGATTAACCGGATATGACGATTTTACCTAAAAGTGATTTCGGAAATTACCATTTGGACTTACTGTATCTTCTGCAGCATTCATTCGTAGTTTAAACGAAATTTTACCTGTTTATCTTCGTGACAATATTACTTCATATGTTGACGATATTCTTATTGCTAAACATTCTTGGAGTGAGCACAACAAAATTTTGGATTCATTATTACGTATTTTTGCAAGAGTTGGCATTACAGTGAACTTGGAAAAATCTGAATTTGGTCGTTCTCAGGTGAAATTTCTCGGTCACATTATTTCTACAGAAGGTATTCTTCCTGATACAGAGAAACTAGACGCTATTCGTAATTATGCTGTTCCTACCACAAAACGTGATGTTCGTAGTTTCCTTGGTGTCTGTAATTTTCTTAGACGCTTTGTTAGATTGGACAATTTGACCACACCTCGTTTATGTGAACTATCTGGAAAGAAATCTAATTGGTGTTGGGATGAGGAAGCTCAGTCAGAATTTGAACAACTTCGTGATGCTTTAGTTGCTGCTCCACTTCTTTCACATCCGGATTTATCTAAAGATTTTTGTTAGACAGTATTATTTAGTTCGCAATGATATTCTTTTTAAAAGAAAATCGGTCGACAATTCTGTTTGGTTAGTTTGTATTCCTGATGAGTGGGTTAATAAGCTGATTTGGTATATACATTTCAGTTATGCACACTTTGGTCCCAGAAAATGCTTTCATAAATTACGGGAAAATTGCTACTTGAGTAATATGGAAAAACGTATTCGATCTGTTCTTGCCAAATGTAAATTATGTCGAAAGGCTAAGCCGCCAACTATTTCTCACAGAGCACCGTTGTTTCCTATCATTCCAGCGAAATTAAAAGACGTGGCTGCAGTCGATTTGTTCGGTCCAGTGGTTCGTTCTACTAATGGTTTTGCGTACATTTTCGTAGCAGTGGAATTGACATCAAAATATGTGTGTTTTACACCTTTACGCAAAGCAACAGCTCGTTCAGTATCTAATGCTTTCATCAAACATTTTCTTAAAGAAGTGGGTCATGTTGATAAGGTTACATCAGATAATGGATCACAGTTTCGCTCTAAAATTTGGCTTCGTACTCTACAGCGTCGTAAGATTAAACCAATTTTCATTTCACTTTTTCACCCTCAATCTAACGCTTCAGAGAGATGGATGAAGGAAATAAATAAATTGTGTCGTCTTTATTGTCATCAGAACCACAGAACATGGGATCAGTACCTTCATATTTTTCAAAACATTCAGAATGAACTCCCTAATGATTCAACTTCTTTACCGCCTATACTGATATTAAAAAACAAAGCACCGACAAATCGCATTTCTGAAATCGTTCCTTTTCCGCCTTCGCGGAAACTGCGGCATTCTGAAGTTGTCAACCTGGCTCTACAAAATATTGCATCTGCGGCTGCTAGAAGAGAGAAATCAGCTAAATGTCCTGGTCGTTTAAAAATCTTGTCAGTTGGTCAGAAGGTGTTAATTAAGTCTCATCGTTTGTCTCACAAAGGAAAAGGCTTGTGTCGCAAATTTTTTCTGCTTTATAACGGTCCATATAGAGTTCGCAAAATTATTCATGATGACACTGTCGAAGTAGAAACTCTTAAATCTCGGCGCTCTAAGGGAGTACATCATATATCTAAAGTTAAAATTTTTGTGGAATGACATACTTTCGAGAAACCAACAGTTATACGTAAACATGCAGAGAATACAAGGATACCGCGCTGTGTTTTGGCGGCGGCGCATACTCAAAGCAACAGTCAAGTCTGCGCGCCGCAAAGGCAGTCGTTGACCGCAAACAATTACTTCCCACGTCACGCGCCTACAGCTGATCGAGCGCTCAGAGCGAATGCACTGACAGCCGTAAACAAATACACAGTTTAATTTCTCTGATTAAATTCAGTATAAAGCTATACTGACTTGATGTATTATGTTATTAACGTTCAGTATTTTTCAGGATACGGTTGTATAAAATATTTAAGAACTTCAGGTAAATTCTGTGCATGTCCGACGTTAAGACGACTTGCTATGGAGAAAATTTCAGGAAGAATGTAATTTCGAAGAAAAAGTAATAAACTAAAAAGGGTAACTATTAATTGAGTTTATTTTTCAGGTAACATAATTCCACTTAGGTACGTACTTTAGACGTAATTTGCTGCTCGCGATTACGTGATTCAGACTTTGTGCTTAATTTCATGTTCTATGAATTTACGTGTGAAGCGACGTGCTTGCGTACATTAACTGATTTTGACAATGATTGATTAATGAACAGGGTTGTTAATTATGTATATTATGCATCGCTTGGCTGCTATGCTTTTTCACTGATGTCACATTATTTTTTTTATTTTCCTGCTGTGCTTATTTATTTAAATTATAATTGTCACCTGATTAATTGTGCTGACTATGGTTATGTGTGTAAGTTATACTTTGTGATTTATCTGCTTGCGCCTTCATGTTTACTTATTAAGATTACATATGAA
Source organism: Schistocerca serialis cubense (assembly GCF_023864345.2). Taxonomy (NCBI): domain Eukaryota; kingdom Metazoa; phylum Arthropoda; class Insecta; order Orthoptera; family Acrididae; genus Schistocerca; species Schistocerca serialis. Next base: position 559,046,299 of record NC_064641.1, on the reverse strand, counting down.
CATTTATTTGCTTATGCTGATATGATGCTAATAATCTGTTTGTTATGTAAGATATATGTTTGCTGCTGTGCGTATGGATTGCATATTTATACATTTCTGTTTGTTGTCATAACTATTCTTTAATTTGCTATATATAGAAATGCTGATATACATTGTAAGAGCATGGAGTTTAGGTTACACTATGGTATTGATTATTGTTCGCTTGGCAGAGCCTCATTGTAGGGATTGTGCTGCATCCACTTGTTGACATTCTGTTCTCCACTGGTATATTTACTCACTATTGCATGTTTTGCTTACGCTCAGTGCCTTATATTTTTAAGATAAGAAAATGAACTGCTATAATTCGACGAACGACATTAGTACATGAAACATCATAGAAGTCACATGAGCTGGAGGTTTTATGCTAATAGGAAGGAAGCTAACAACATGACATACCAACACTAGGGTTAGACCATTGACAGTTATTACACTGCATTCTTCGTGAGCAATTGAAATAGCAAGTGACACTTGACACAAGAAGTACTCCACATGTTTTCTTCTGTTTTGCCATGATTCTTGAAGTTGTGTACACACTGAAATATTACGATTTATTCATTCAAGTCTTATGTGACCTTTCACACTACATACTCGCCCCTACTTACTGAAAGTTATTCGAACTAAAGTCTGTTAGAGGTCATGTATGCATTTCTTTTGTTTAATGATGGACAAGGTAACCAAAATGTATTTTATAATTCATAATGAGTAGAAGATTTGGCTCAGGTGGACTACACAGAGGTTGTGTGTGGACATTGTGTCTTCGAATTGTATGGGATGATGAACTGAAGTCTGCACTAGGATTTTATCTGTACTTGTTCGAGGAGACTGACTAGAGGAAAGAGTTGTTATGGAAGTGAAATGATATTGGTAATAAGGTTTATATGTATCGACGTATTGAAGAGGTATTATTGAGGTATTGAGATTGTGTGAAGTTGATGATTACTGGAGTTTTGGTAGACAAGAGGTAAGGTAAATGATATTGATGATAAGATTTATATGTATCGACGTAAGAGGTATTATTGACGTATTAAGATTATGTGATGCTGATGATTATGGAGTTTTGATGGATAAGAAGTAAAGTAATTGAGGAGCATATTTCTTTTTGTTGGTTTATATGGAACATGGAAGATGAAGTTGGCAGTCTAGAACACTCAAGTAGAAGGAAGATTGTCTACACACACACTTTGTTAAATCACTAAGCAGTGTATACTTTTTCTTGGAGAGAGGAAGTAATTGCATATCTTGGCTCACTGACAGTTGTTCAGCAACCGTACATTTTGATATGGCTTGGCAAACATTGGTCTTGACATGATGACTATGACGTTGACTAATTATTATTGACTGTTATACATTGCTGCCACTACTACTTGATACACATGTCGAACATCAAACCTTTGACAGAATTGCATTTACACAGTTAACACTATTCAATTACACAATAGTACTTAATGTGGATGAAAGATGAGTGAGTGTGTTTTGTGTGTTTTGCTTTCCTATCCCAAATAATTGGTACCAACCTATCTCCTAAATATTATTTTATTTGCTTGTTGTGGCTTGCACTGACACCCATAAATATTATAGGTTTACTGATATTTGTGTATTGTATTAGTTAATATGACAATTATCTGATATGATTTGTGTGTTTGTTATAATTTGTATGTTTAGTGTAAGAGCATTGATAATAATTTTGTAAAAGTAATTGTGTGTGCATTCAAACTGTTGTTCACACCTGAACCTGTTCAACATTGATGTGTGACACTTAGAAATGTTTAATTTCTGCTGATGAACTGTGTGATTAGTGATAGTGTATATTATGGACTGTTACCTGCACTTCTTCAAAATGATGGGTAACACTTAGAAATGTTTAATTTCTCCTGATGAACTGTCTAAATAGTGATAGTGAATATTATGGACTGTTACTTGCACTTTTTCAACATAATGGGTGCCACTTAGAAATGATTAATTTCTGCTGATGAACTGTGTGATTAGGATAGTGAATATTATGGACTGTTACTTGCACTTTTTCTACATGATTGGTGCCACTAGGACATGTTTAATTTCTGCTTATAAACTCTGATGAACAGTGTGATTAGTGATAGTGAATATTATGGACTGCTGTCTGGACCTGCTCTTCATTACTGGGTGCCACTGATGGACTGCTTCTACTGAAAAGATGTCACCTGTTGGTGTCTGTACTTGCTCAACATTGCTGAGTGCCACTAATGGAACTGCTTCTACTGAAATGATGTCACTTGTTGGTGTCTGCACCTGTTCAACATTACTGGGTGCCACTGATGGACTGCATCTATTGAAATAATGTCACTTGTTGGTGTCTGCAACTGTTCAACATCGCTGGGTGCCACAGATGGAACTGCTTCTACTGAAATGTTGTCACTTGTTGCTGTCTGCAACTGTTCAACATTGCTGGGTGCCACTGATGGACTGCATCTATTGAAATAATGTCACTTGTTGGTGTCTGCACCTGCTCAACATTACTGGGTGCGACTGATGGAACTGATTCTACTGAAATAATATCACTTGTTGCTGTTTGCACCTGCTCAACATTACTGGGTGCCACTGACGGACTGCTTCTACTGAGATAATGTCACTTGTTGGTGTCTGCACCTGTTCAACAATGCTGGGTGCCACTGATGGACTGCTTCTACTGAAAAGATGTCACCTGTTGGTGTCTGTACTTGCTCAACATTGCTGAGTGCAACTGATGGAACTGCTTCTACTAAAATGATGTCACTTGTTGGTATTTGCACCTGTTGACCATGCTGCTGGAACTATCAACTACTTGTTTTTTTTTTTTAATCATTGAAAGCATTTTTTGTGAACATTTGCATAAACTGATTTTTTGTATATTGTGTAAACTATTATGTAAAGTCACATGTATGAAAGAAGTTGTATTGCTTACTGTGTTTCATATACTAGATTATTGAGAGGTCAGTGCAAAGCCAAAATTTTATCTAATTATGTGATATTTACGTATTAATATTATCTTTTATTTTTGTCTGTATTTTTGTGGACGAATTTGGTGGTATTTTCACCACCAATGCTGGCAAAAATACCATCAAATTCTGGCCCGTGGAGGAGGGGCATATGAAAGGTGGTTACACTGAGCCACAGCGCCAGAGATTGCGCCAAAGAGTATTATTCCGCCGCCTCCACTGGCAGTGCTTGTCGAGAACTCGTAGTAGTGAGTGCTTGCTGAGATGTAGTAGTAAAAAGTTCTTGTCGAGAAGTCGTAGTGGAGAGTGCTTGTTCCATGTTTTATGCAGTTGTTTGATGGGCTAGACAGCAGATGTTGTTCGAATGGAGATATTGTAATGATCAGAGTGCTTTTCGTCAATATATATGAAGGTAAAATATTCCCTGTTTTTTCATTATTTCAGTGTCTTAAATAATGCGTCATTACAGGTTCAGTCAACAAAGCATCTGGCTCGTGTTCTTGTATTAGAGTGTAATTCTGGTTTCCTTATGCAATTATAGTATTTATATTTTTTTTAATTACTTCAGTATAAAAGATATTTAAAATTTCTTGTCTTATTGAAGAAGAACGGTGCCAGATGTGTACGTTGAATCACACTTCCACACACAGAACAGTTACACTTGTGCTTGTTGTTGCGTTGGTTTTATAGCTGCTGGGGACTTAATTAACTAATTGTGTTAACGGAAAATTTCATTCCATTCTTTGTTGTTATTCTATGCAGTCAGATTGCGTACTAAAACTAGTCAGGGCCAACCGTTTACAAGACTTCGTAATCGGACATACAGCTACTAAAAATTTAAAAATTATTTGCATTAAAAAATTAATTAAGCCCCCATGCCAATATCTATTCATTCTCTCAGCGACCACACCGGCACCGAAACGGAATATATCAGAAAGAAGCCCGAAATACTGAATTCGGTCTTAAGAAGTTGTTTCACCGCGGAAGATCGCAACACTGTCCCTCCTTTCAATCGTCTTGCGAACTTCGAAATGGCAGATATTGAGATAACCGATGGCGGAATTGAAAAACAGCTACAGGGGAGCTTCTGTGAAGTTTGGAAGGAAGGAGACGAGGTACTGGCGGAATTAAAGCTGTGAGGAAGGGTCGAGAGTCGTGCTTGGGTAGGTCAGCTAGTAGAGCACTTGCCCGCGAAAGGTTGTTCGCAGATGATGCTGTAATTTACCGTCTAGTAAGGTCATCCGAAGACCAGTATCAGTTGCAAAGCGATTTATAAAAGATTGCTGTATGGTGTGGCAGTTGACGCTAAATAACGAAAAGTGTGAGGTGATCCACATGAGTTCCAAAAGAAATCCGTTGGAATTCGATTACTCGATAAATAGTACAATTCTCAAGGCTGTCAATTCAACTAAGTACCTGGGTGTTAAAATTTCCAACAACTTCAGTTGAAAAGACCACATAGATAATATTGTGAGGAAGGCGAGCCAACGGCTGCGTTTCATTGGCAGGACACTTAGAAGATGCAAGAAGTCCACTAAAGAGACAGCTTACACTACACTCGTTCGTCCTCTGTTAGAATATTGCTGCGCGGTGTGGGATCCTTACCAGGTGGGATTGACGGAGGACATCGAAAGGGTGCAAAAAAGGGCAGCTCGTTTTGTATTATCACGTAAAAGGGGAGAGAGTGTGGCAGATATGATACGCGAGTTGGGATGGATTAAAGCAAAGACGTTTTTCGTCGCGGTGAGGTCTATTTACGAAATTTCAGTCACCAACTTTCTCTTCCGAGTGCGAAAATATTTTGTTGAGCCCAACCTACATAGGTAGGAATGATCATCAAAATAAAATGAGAGAAATTAGAGCTCGAACAGAAAGGTTTAGGTGTTCGTTATTCCCGCGCGCTGTTGGGGAGTGGAATGGTAGAGAGATAGTATGATTGTGGTTCGATGAACCCTCCGCCAAGCACTTAAATGTGAATTTCAGAGTAATCATGTAGATGTAGATGTAATATCCGGAGTACCACACGGAAGTGTGACAGGACCGTTGCTGTTTACAATACATGTAAATGGCCTAGTAGAAAGTGTCGGATGCTCTCTAAGACTAATCGCAGATGATACAGTTATCTATTCCAAATTAACAACGCCAGATGATAGTAAGAATTAGCATAACGACCTGCAGAGAATTGATGATTGGTGCAGGCTCGGGCAGCTGACCTTCAACGTAAATAAATGTAACATATTGCGAATACGTAGGAAAAGAAATCCATTACTGTACAGCTACACGATTGATGACAGGCAGCGTCTGTCGTAAAATATCTAGGCGTAACTGTCTAGAGCGACCTTACGTGGAATGCCCATATAAAACACATAGTGGGAAAATCAGACACCAGACTCAGATTCATCGGAAGAATCTTGAAGAAATGTAACTCATCCACGAAAGAAGTGGCTTATAAGGCACTTGCTCGCCCGATTCTTGAGTAATGTTCATCTGTCTGGGATCCCTATCTCTTAGGACTGATACAGGAGATAGAGGAGATCCAACGAAGAGCGGCGCGTTTCGTCACGGAATCCTTTAGCTGGCGAAAGAGCGTTTCGGAGGTACCAAACAAACTCCACTGGTAGATGTTACAAATGCATTATGGAGAGAGTTACTATTGAAATTTCAGGACAGCACTTTTCATTAGGAGCCGGACAACATATTACTTCATCCCACATACATCTCGCGTGTTGACCACGAGAAGAAAATTCGAGAAATTACAGCCAATACAGAGGCTTACCGACAATCATTCTTCCCACGCACTATTCGCAAGTGGAACAGGGTTGAAGGGCTCAGATAATTGTACCGAAAGTAGCCTCCGCCACACACCATCAGGTGGCTTGCGGAGTATGATGTAGATGTAGATGTAGACTTATGTTCCTGCGTCAGCTACTATGTTGGCAACATTGTTGTTAGCCAAATTTGATTCCACACGATAATGCAACATCATCGCATTGTTGGAATAGCTCCACCCACTATTAGAAGGGCTGCTGCTGCTAAGAGGGCTAAGGAAGCTCATGATCCCCGACATCCACTACATGATAATCAGGCTGTAGCCCGTCGACTGAAGTCGAGAAAGAGCTTCATCGCCATGACTGAACCACTAGAAGGAACACCAGAGTCTAACCGCATCACCAGGTGAAAGAACAAGCTACCACCTGATATCCCTGCAAAGGAAGAGCTAGCTCCGGCAAATGACTTGCGCTAGCCTATTTGGAGATCGCTCTATCGTCTTAGCGTGGGCGTCCCTCTTTGCAAGACCAACAAGCGAAAATGGGGCATTCTTCCGGCCGATGGAGATACATCCTGCGAGTGCGAAACAACACAAGACCCGGCCCACCTACTAATTTGTCCTCAACCTGAACAACCCTGCACAACAAAGGACCTGATCGAGGGAAACAACAAGGCCATCGGAACTGCTACCTTCTGGAAACACTGACCGGACACGGAAATGAATGAATGAATCGCATGTTACATATTTGCAAGTGATAAATAAAGTAAGTAAAATCCTTTCACTCAGTTTATTCATTGGTAACATGGCGAAAAAATCTCAGAACTCAAAAATACAACGTACTGAAAAGTTTAGAAAATACATATCCACGAAAGTTGTGGATTTGCCCATATTTACAATCATGGGATATCGATTATTTGCCAGAAGACGTTAGGTAGGCCGCAAAATTTAATTTCCGGCGTTTCGTAACAACATAACCTGAATAATAAGAAGGTTTTATAAATTATGCAAAGACACAATCAAGCGTATTATTGATACGGCGGGTTAGGACCGAACTAGGCCATATTCAGATCCAAAATATTCTGAGTAGGATACATGTTATCGTTATGACTGGTATACATCGTCAGTACTATACATTTATACTATTCTGTATAATTTATGGCTTCAGATGGCCTAGTTCAGCTAAATCGGACCTATTAATTAAATGCATGAGCTAGACTGAATGTTCTTTAGAAAATAATAACATAAGTTTGGTATTTATCTTGGTGACATAATCACGCCTTTTAGCAGAGAGGTTATTAGCTAAGTGACGAACACGAATTCTGATGGCAGAAGAGGTTACTAGTGTGAAAGTTAGCCGACAGAAAAGTTCGATAATGGGAATTAAAGACCGGACACGCGCTGCTTTCCGAGCGGGATGGCGTGTCGGTCCCCGGCACGAATCCGTCCGGCGGATTAGTGTCGAGGTTCGGTGTGCCGACTGGCCTGTGGATGGTTTTTAAGGCGGTTTCCCATCTGCCTCGGCGAATGCGAGATGGTTCGCCTTACTCCGCCTCAGTTATACTATGTCGGCGAATGCTGCGCAAACACTTTCTCCACATACGCGTAGACCATAATTACTCTTCCACGCAAACATTGGAGTTACACTCGTCTGGCGTGAGACGTTCCCGGGGGGTCCACTGGGCATCGAACCGCACAATAACCCTGGGATCGGTGTGGGGCGGCGGTGGGGTGAGTGGACTGCTGTGGCCTGTTGTGGGGTTGTGAACCACTGAGGGCTACAGCAGGACGAAACCTCTCCGTTGTTTCTAGGTCCCCAGTTTAATGCATAAATGGGTAATAAAATACCGTGTTCCAGAACGTAATACAAAAGACCTGTATATTTACCCTTCAGATTTTCTGTTGTGAGCGACGGAGAAATTCCGCACACAAACTTGGGCGTGTTCTCTCCGGTAGGTGGCTTCCGGCTGAATGAAGTGGTATTCTCACAATTTCATTTCTTCAAATGAGGTCTATTTCACCCTGTTATGGTTTGCGAATTTAAATAACACGCGCTATTATGCATAACAAAATCGACGTCGCTACGTTGAACAGCAGTTACATATGTTACGGGTTTCCTGTATATTCACATCAGGGGGAATAAACACCTGTTTGGAACATTCATAAAATTGGAGGAATGACACAAGTAAGCGGTTGCAGACTTTGCAAAAAATAGTTCCAGCATTCAAATAAGTGATGTAAAGAAACCGTGAGCAAAAATTTTCGAACGGGGATGCTAAAAATTTTCGAACGGGTATTTGAAATCCGGGCTTCTCGAATGGACCCGTCTTTACTGACAAATGTCTTTTAGGAGTTTCTGCGAATATTAAATTGTCCACGTCGCCGCTACGTGCGAAGTAATAACGTTTATTGAAGTCTTATTTTTTTTAGTAGGGGAAGCAAGATATGTACGCGTTACGACAGGCTCATCATAAAGATCGTTCTGATCGTAGGATCGAGGAACCTATCAACAGGGTAGGGTCTTCGGATTGTCTCAGAATATCTCTTACTGCAAACAAGCAGGCGCGAAGCGAAATATACAGTGAAGCGGCGAGGTCACTGCGGCACCTGCTTGTATAATACACGTCTGCATCCCGCATCATCGCGCCCGTTGTGGAGGTAAAAGGACGTGAGGCACCACAAGTTGGCTGCCCTTGGTTGTTCAGGGATGGGCCGGCAGTGCAGACGAGCCGTGTGGTGTTCCGTTACTGCCGCCTGCGAAGGACGCGGGCCGCAGACGCCTGAGGTCGGGCCAGGAATTTGATACGACGGCCGCTGCCCTCCTTCCCCGCAGTCGCCTAGGCACTGACGGCAACAAGGCTGCGTGGCCCTCTGCAGCGGACGCGCTGCTATAGTAGCGATTTCGGCGAGATCCCTGATCTAGTAAAGGAGAACGGCTACAGTTCAACAAAGTCGAGGCCATTAAAGGTGGACAACTTGTGTAGGAGGACTATGATGGGTCGACTTTGTACGAGGGGCGGTCAGAAAGTTTTAATTATCACCTCTAAAAAATAAAGTTAGGTAATTAATATTTTTGTGTAAGTCTGCAGGCTTTCATGGATGTCTTCTTCTGAACCGCTACATTAAGACAAGATGTTTTTTAACTATCTTACCAAAACCTTCGAAAAGTTCTTGACTGAGTTATGTACTCTAATAACTGTTCGTACGGATATATACTTTAACTAATTCGGATGGATATTGGTTACACATTTTTAATATACCGGGTGATCAAAAAGTCAGTATAAATTTGAAAACTTAACAAACCGCAGAATGATGTAGATAGAGAGGTAAAAATTGACACACAACACATACTTGGAATGACATGGGGTTTTATTAGAACAAAAAAAAAAGTTTACAAAATGTCCGATAGATGGCGCTGGACAGCAAAACGTCAGTGACTGCGCATGACAATCGTGTATAAAATGAGCTGTAATGAGAGAGAGAATCAGATGCGCCAGCAGTCGCAGCATGTTGACGTTACCTGAAAAGGCGCTTTTAGTGAAGCTGTATTATCAGAATGGGGTATGTGCTAGTTCAGCGTTACGATCCTATCGCCATAAGAAGGGGATTCGAACGGGTAAAGGTCCGTTGACAAATGCAGCCGTGGCGAGAATGATTTCGAAGTTCGAAGCCACAGGTTGTTTAGACGATAGAACCCGTAGTGGCCGACCGAGCACAAGGCGTAATGCTGCTGAGACAGTTCAGGAAGAAATGGAGACTGTAGCAGGTTCGTCTATGCACGGGGAAGTCAGCGCTCATGCAGTCGCACGTCGCACTGGCATTCCATACACTACTGTTTGGTTGGCACTTAGGCGTACACTCCGATGCTATCCGTACAAAATCCATCGGCATCATGAACTGTTACCTGGCGATTTAGTGAAGCGGAGGACATTTGCGGTGTGGGCGTTTCAAAAGATGGCGGAAGATGTCGATTGGTTGAGTAACGTGTTGTGGACCGAGGAAGCTCATTTCACGCTCCGAGGTTCTGTCAACGCCCACAACTGCAGAATTTGGGCTACCGAAAATCCTAGAAGTGTCGTGGAAACTCCATTGCACGACGAGAAAGTCACGTTATGGGTTGGATTTACCACATCTACCGTTATCAGGCCTTTTTTCTTCGAGGAAATGCGTAATTCTGGTTTTGTAACAGCTACCGTGACGGGTGAGAGGTACGCCGATATGTTACAGAATCGCATCATCCCCAGCCTGGCTGATTAACACCTGTTGGAACGTACGATGTTTATGCAGGATGGCGCTCGTCGATTGGTGATGATCGTGTGCTCAGCCGCCACTTTCGTCATGCTTGGCCTCCCAGGTCCCCAGACCGTGCGACTATTGGCTCTGGGGTTACCTGAAGTCGCAAGTGTATCGTGATCGACCGACATCTCTAGGGATGCTGAAAGACTACATCCGATGCCAATGCCTCACCATAACTCCGGACATGCTTTACAGTGCAGTTCACAACATTATTCCTCGACTACGGATATTGTTGAGGAATGATGGTGGACATATTGAGCATTTCCTGTGAAGAACATCATCTTTACTTTGTCTTACTTAGTTATGCTAATTATTGCTGTTCTGATCAGATGAAGCGCCATCTGTCGGACATTTTTTGAACTTTTGTATTTTTTGGTTCTAATAAAACCCCGTGTCATACCAAGCATGTGTGTCAATTTGTACCTCTCTATCTACTTTATTCCGTGATTTATTCAGTTTTCAAATTTATACTGACTTTTTGATCACCTGGTACATAATACTATAATAGGGAAGCACTGTTAGCACTAATCTCGAAAAGATCTTGATCAATTAACATCAAATTTTTACACGATTTTCAAGTAAATGTCCGGACGGACATAGGCTACCTACTTCTTAATACATACAATATGTAAATATATTTACAATACGTAAAAGGTAAATGTTGTTAGCAAAAATTTCGAAAGCTCTTGACCTATTTACTCCAATTTTTACACAATACGCAAACAAACATTGAGACGGCCATAGACCTCATTTTTTTAGACAACAATGTTGAGGTTCTCTGTTAAAACCGACTGCGATAAAGAAAATGATGTACTGTGCTATGAAAATGTACAGTTTCATTTTCTTTCCCACAGCCAGCTTTCACTATTATAGCAGGGCATAGATATAGATCAATTTTTTTCTCTCATAGTTATTCTTTTTCATCATCATCATTACCATGTACATTTTCGGGTTAGACATGTTTGCCTGTTCCGTAACCACGGAATTTAAAACTAATTGCACTATCTTCTTCGTGTTCTTCCTACTCTTCTTCTGATAGTTGGCCTCTACTAGGCTTTCCTTGGTATCAGACTTTGATCTATAGGTAGTAGATGCTCATGTCACTTCTTTCTGAATTTTTGGGCATTTTCTACTATTCCTAGGACAAGGATCTCCTCTTATAACACTCTTCCGCGTGATCTAATTTGTATCCTGTCAAAGGTCTTAGAAATATCATTTCTGCCGCTTCAACTCTCTGTAATTGTTTCTTCTTTATTATATGAGTACTGCAATGGAATCGGAATCGACCGAAACTTTGTAATCCTACCCGTTCGCAGATTAAACTTTGCGAAATACAGTCATTGAAGCTACTCTCCTCACAGATCAAGCAGCTGGAGGGGTGTCTCTCACACCCAGTATAACAATGATCCAAGGCCATTTATCCATCCATTTTAAGGGACTTCATTTCCAAAGCGAGGTTTCTTTTGCAATAACAGTAAACGAACGTCACGATCAGAGAGAGGGAGGAAGAGGAGATGGGCAGAAAGGGGATGAGGAAATGGACAAAGATAGATAGAGAAAGGGGATACAAGGAGATTAGAACGTACATCCAATTCCTATTTAGTAACTGCGAAGCATTACAGGGTTCGTTCATTGATGGTGGCGTCATTCCTTTTCAAACATCTCCAACTACCGGCCGGTTTCAGTCTCCGACCATGTTCACAGTAATCAGATACGCAATTATATAACAAGTGTGGTGTCACCGCACTTGCTAGGTGGTAGCTTTTAAATCGGCCGCAGTCCGCTAGTATACGTCGGACCCGCGTGTCGCCACTATCAGTGATTGCAGACCGAGCGCCGCCACACGGCAGGTCTAGAGAGACTTACTAGCACTCGCCCCAGCTGTACAGCCGACTTTGCTAGGAAAGGTTCACTGAGAATTACGCTCTCATTTGCCGAGACGGTAGTTAGCATGGCCTTCAGCTAAGTCAATTGCTACGACCAAGCAAGGCGCCAGTTATCCTTTGCTAGGTATCTAATGAAGCATGTACAGTAACAAGACCAATGTTCACCAATTGTGGATTAAAGTTAAGTATTCCAGCAGCTACGTACTTTTCTTTATAGCATTCATTAGGTATCCTGTTCCAGACCTCACGCCAGCCTGCGTGAGTTTAAGCGCGTGCCTTTCGGTTACCCGTCACTGTGGATTGGCTGTCTTGCCAGTCCACAACAACAAGTATCACAAATCATACTTTTTTCGACATCCAGGCGATATTAACTTAAGGTAATCAGAAAAATTCTGAACATAATAACTGTGTGAAAGCAGGCGATAGTCACTACAGTTATTGTGTTCAGAATTGTTGTGCTTTGTGTCAGTCATAGAGCTTGGATTTCGAAAAATGTATGATATGTAATTTTGGTTTTATAACTCCATACTTGACTACTGTGAACATAATCCAGCACCGAAACCGGTCGGTTAATAAATTGCATTAAAGTCAACATTCGTGTTACTCATTTCCTGCGTTATGCATATGCTGATTTCTCCCGGGAAAAGTTGTCTCTTGTTATCGGCATTTCGGTCCGTCTGCTACGATCTACAAGATTCCCCTGGTGTCCTTGGATAGGTGAACACTGTTGAAAGACAGCGTCTCGTTCACTTATATAAGCCTATATCCCGCTCTTTTTCGAGGAAGTGGAGTTACTGGACAAAAATCTTCGAGCGCTGCCATGGGTGGCCCGCCGTCGTTGGGTATATACTGAAAACACACTGAAAGAGAGGGAGGGAAAAAAATAATAAAGTTGCTGTGACGACCCGTCTGTTTTTGAGCAGAGGAGAGCGTCCTCCAGTTCGGTGGATTTTCATATGCATTTGCAAAAAGGCCATATGCTACACCTACCAGCCTCCTGCAACGCCAGCTGCTTTTTTCCAACGCCATATTGGTAAAGTTCGTCCTGTTCGAACATTCAACATGGCATGAAAAAAAATTCTTCCTGCGGTCCTCTTCATGCGCTTTGGCGTTGGAGCTCGGAAACACGTAAACCAACGACAGAAATGACAGATTCCGTGTATAACTCGGCCATGCAAGGCGTGTGGCTGGCTCTGAACCCTACACTGCGCAGTGGTGCTCTTCGGAGGTAATTGAAATCCTTTCTTTTTTTTTTTCACGGTATAATCACCATTTGACTGTACAACAGATTTTATTCCACAATCCAGATTTAGGCCTTAGGCAACTGCAACAGATTAAAGCACAATAAAAGTACAAGTATCAGAAAAATAGCAGGGGAACGGTTAAATTAATATAATTTCTTACACTCTTTGTTGAATTTGATACATTCATCTGCTTTGGTTAATTTTATTATTGTTCATTGATAACAGATCAGATCTAAATGTCTGGCTAGAAAAACAGTTTATGAGTTTACTTTGCTGTGGAACCACTGTCGCATTAAACTTTTCTTGTGGGTTAATTTGTTGCTGTTGTAATACTTGAAAATGGCGTAAGGCCGAAATCTAGATTGTGGGATTGTGGAACAAAATCTGTTGCACAGTCAAATGGCGGTTATATCTTTCAAAACGTTTTATATGACTGTGGTGTCACACCACATAAAAATCATTAATTGAAATCAGTTGTCAGCGCGCTTGAGGCAACTGACTAATGCAGAACGAAATAATATCCTCAGTAGTTCATATCACAACACAGAGATACTATAGCCGTACGGGAACGCCTACAGGAATCGATCTATGGGCGCTTCTTCCCCCAGCACAAACCCTGTGGTTTTTTTTTTTTTTTTTTTTTTGTTTTTTGTTTTTTCCGGCCCGCCACGAATTCCTCTACAGTGTCTATGTTTATATCTCAAGAGTAGCTATTGCAACCTACGTCCTCAGTTATTTGCTGGATGTAGTCCAACCTCTGTCTTCGTCTGCAACAACTGATATACACAAAATAAACTGACACCTGCCCAAATAAAACACTTTACACCCTACTTAAGGAATACTCATTAGAAACAGACCGGTGAAACTTGGAAAGACAAAATTAGCGCGAAAACAATTAAGATGCCTGAAAAACGCAGTTGACAGAGGACTCTAATGCAAAACCCAAATACAAATTAAAGTAGACAAGGCCTGAAAATAAACACTACAGATTAGTCCGCCACTAGCACACGTGAAAATACCCTGTTAGTCCAAAAAGTTACGAGAGTAGATTAATATTATCATGGAACTGGTTCTTTACCTCAATGACGTATTTGATTGCAGCATAACAGAACGTACAATTTAAGTTTGAGTGATTTATTTTGAGCATATTTACATACGTTTAGAACAACGTAACCCTTAATTTAGAAACTCAAAATGAAAATATTCTTTCAGCTTCAAGAAATACCAATAACGTAACGACTGTTTCTTAGTTCTGCATTCCCCTTGCTGGCTCTGTAGACCAGCAACCCTATTTGAAGTGCCTAGCGTCAGCAAACCAACATTAACGCCGTTCTTTAAACTGAACAATATTTTAGCGCACAGTTTAAACACTTCTTTCTTTGTCAGCGACCAAGCGGCACTTCTTGGCTGGACGGAGACAACCCACAATACGACTGCTACTTCAGTATGTCCAGTTCACTGACACATTGAAAACACATTTACCTAAAACAGCTATTAAGGAAGTACGGCACTTAACTATCCCACTGCGACTTCTCTTTCCTGTTGCCAAGTCTGGTAGCCGAGCAGCCGTCCCACAACTGCTGCTTGTACCTCGATTTCGGCAATTCACCTTGCTTGTTCATCCATTTAAATAGGGTCCACGACTTCTGCCATGATTCTCGGGAATCTGCTATGGTAATAACCGTCCCCGATTCCACACGCAGCAAGGCAGACTTCGATGCGGCTTGCAGCAACTTTCACCAAACGTAGGCAGACATCGCGGGGGACGGCGAGTGTCCCAAAGTCAACTTTATTGGCCATGCTTTTGCCACGGCGTCCAGTCCGCAGCATTGTCCGCAGCTCATGGTCTGGTAGCTAGCGTTGCTGCCTCTAGATCACGGGGTCCCGGGTTCGATTTCGAGCCCGGTTGGTATTTGTGTTGTCCTCATAATTTCATCATCATCGTGGTCGTCATCATTCGTGACAGTGACTACATTGAATAGTGGAAAAATAGGACTGTGTAAAAATTGGACTGTGACAAAATTGGGACTTTGTACGGGCGCTGATGACCGCGCAGTTGAGCGACCCACAGACCAAATATCATCAAACATCATCCGCAAAATTGTCAGGCCGCACTTGACCCGGCTGACTGACAGACTGACAGACTGACTGACCGCAAGCCACTGGCTTTTCCGCCGCCAGACACCGCCCCGTCACGGACAAAATACTCGTCTTGCCCATACTCGGCAAATACCGTCCCCAGCATCGCAGTCCCAACTTCCGAAAATAGTCACACAATCGGTACAATAAAATGTAGAGAAATGTTGAAATAGTGGTTTTAACGCTTCAGTTGCTAGCCTAGTCTCTTCCCCCTTGACTACAACAACAGAATGTCCGTACAACCACGTGAAACTGAAAATCATTCTTTGGGTTATCGTTCATCTCGAGCGTCACACTGAGAGGGAACAGTTTGTTCCATCTCATTACAATTAGTTTTTTGTTGCATTATATTGAATATACTTTCAACACTTTTTTTTAGTTTAAATAGTGTGATATCTCGAGTGAAGAAGTGGACTACCTGTTTATTTAATTCAGTTCATAATTACATAAATGCACTTCCTTTCCCTAATCCCACTACGTTTGTAAGTAGGCTGTTTAGGTTTTTATATTGTTAACGCCACGTAGCGCTCTGTATGAAAATCACTGGATGTGCTGTGTGCAGTCTGTGGCTGGTTTGCATTGTTGTTCGCTATTGTAGTGTTGGGCTGTCGGCTGTTAACAGCGCGTAGCGTTGCGCAATTGGAGGTGAGCCGCCAGCAGTGGTGGATCTGGGGAAGTGAGATGGCGGATTTTTGAGAGCGGGTGATCTGGACGTGTGTCCATCAGAAACAGTACATTTGTAAGACTGGATGTCATGAACTGATATATATATTATGACTTTTGAACAATATTAAGGTAAATACATTGTTTGTTCTCTATCAAAATCTTTCTTTTGCTAACTGTGCCTATCAGTAGTTAATGCCTTCAGTAGTTTGAATCTTTTATTTAGCTGGTAGTAGTGGCGCTCGCTGTATTGCAGTAGTTCGAGTAACGAAGATTGTTGTGAGGTAAGTGATTTGTGAAACGTATAGGTTAATGTTAGTCAGGGCCATTCTTTTGTAGGGATTTTTGAAAGTCAGATTGCGTTGCGCTAAAAATATTGTGTGTCAGTTTAAGCACAGTCATGTATAATTGTTCTAAGGGGACGTTTCACGTTGCCTTGGGTTGATTAAGTTTGGGGTTTGTATCAAGAGTTCGTCTGCTGGTAGTGCCAAGGCAGAGATGTGGTCACCCTGTAGGTCGGTTAGTGCCTGGAGTAAAGACAGAGATGTAGCACCTGTTTGCCAGGGTGAAGTCCGGCGTTGGTAACAGGTCCCCCTCCCCTCCACGTAAGGGAACGGCCGTTGAGAGCCGCCTTGATGGTCACTCTTGGGGTAGCGGCTGAACTGAGCGGACGGAATCGAGGGCGATCTCCGTCTTTGCTGCCAATTTCACCGTGGGATGAGGTATTATGTTTTACACTGTTACTAATCCGCTCTTTTTCAGGATTGAAATAGTTAGCATGTCGTTACGGCCATTCATTCATTTTTTGAGAAATTAATTAATTAATTAAATTAATTTATTAAAGATTTTAGTTTGGGTTTCTTTTACAGAGGCGAGCATGGGGGCTCGCGTTATCCATTATAGTGCTGCAATCACTTGGTGCCTTCAGCACACGAGAGCAACAATAGCTCTAAAAAAATCGTGTAGTTTCACTTTTAGAAGCAGCGTTTTTGCAATGTTAAAGTAACCTGGGGCCTCACCCCGCCTAGTTAACACGTGGTCGTAACGGCTGATGAGTAATTTGGATGACGATTCCGTGTGAAACCTGTTAGGAGATGCGTGTGGTGTGACATACTTAAGGTTCTAAGTGTGTGACGTAAAATTTTTCTAGGCCATCTCCTAAACTTTGTTCACGGTTCCTTTTTAACACCCATTTGCAAGCAGCATGTCCTAACTACTTTGATAAAGAATAGGTTGAGTGTGTGAATGATTGTATAGTATGGAAAGCAAGAACGAACACGGTGAGTACAAAGAAATTAGCTGTTGGTATAGGTCACCCACGTGGTGCCGAATTGCGCTACCAGCGAGCTACCAGTTCGTTCTTGGAAATTAGTTATGGTGAGGATGCTTACGTGTGCTGTTAATTGGTTATTTGTGTGTGCCGTATTTCACAGGACGTTTTATTTTTTAAGAATTTGCTTTCTTTTGTGAATATGGGAGATGTTTGTGTCTGCTTTGTCCCCCCGTTTTTCCGCCAAAGAGAATTTTTGTTATTCGGTCCTAGTAATAATCTTGGGTGCGAATTTCGATCACTGTCCCAGCAGACGGATAAGGCGGGGTAGGGCGCAAACAACCAAGTGGGCAAGTCAGTAAAGGCCACGCCCCATCATGATCTATAAGGACACCACTTTGTTGGTAACATTGCTCTCTACACAGGACATGAGTAGCAACGTAGTCCCATCCTCTTTCCCAGTGCTTAAGCAGAAACGAGATGCCTGTTAGTTTAAGCACCTTCAGTGGGAGACAAAACTAGAAGTTATTTGACTTGACTTTGTTTGCTGCAATTTGTAAATTTTTGGGGAATATAGATAATAAATGTCATATTAAGTTTGTAAAGTTTCTGGGAACCAAGACAATAAATGTCCTATAAACTTGATGTCATGGATTTAGTGGTCATTACAAATCCCAGTCCTGTGTAGAGAGCAATGTTACCAACAAAGTGGTGTTCTTATAGATCATGATAGAGCCTGGCCTTTACTGACTTTCCCACTTGGTTGTTTGCGCCTTCCCCCGCGTTATCTGTTGCGCAATATTAACATAATAATCATCAGGTCGTTTAACTAAACGTCGGGCTGGCCCCTTAAATTCAATCCTTCCGAGCAGTGTATCAACCGGGCAAGTACGTGTCAATCAGATGACTTGCCCACACACACGTCTGGCACACTCTAGCATAGATAGAAGGAAACTGAGGAAGAGAGATTCAAAAAGGTAACAATGCATAACTAAACAAAAGGAACCTTTCAACATCGGCTTAAATGTCGGTCATGTCGTCAAAGAGCAGACTCTTCATGTCGTTTGGTGGTAGACTGGTACTGATAACATCTAGTCTCATCACCTGCCATGATTTTTTCCAGAAAAGATTTGTCCACCCTTTGCATTTCAATCTAATACGTGTCGGTGTGGGAGTCAAGAAGTGCAGGACAAACTTTGCACATGCTACTCTCTTCTTCAATACATTCTGGAGAATTCCTTGAACATCTGATTTAGGGATGTTGCTCTTTTGCGATTTGTGACACAACAACGTTGAAACTCTACGGCCGCGCATCCATTACTTAACGATGCTGGCCCACAATTGAGTGGTGGAATGTTCAAGCTGCCACCGTAGTCCCTGCATTGTTGTCGCTTCCACGCCAGGAATAAAATCAGTCCCGGAGCTTTTTGGGCGGACGATGTATACCACTGCGCAATCTTTGGATTCTTTATATTTATTTATTTATTTATTTATTTATTTGTCCATATAAATCTCTTTTTAAGTACATATATTGTACACAGGATATTGGACAGAAAACATTTTTTGGCTATTGGATTTTCAAATATCAAACATAAATTTTATAAATTTTTATGACAAATTGGATCTATACAGTTAATAATTACAAATTTTTGAAATACTGTATATTTATAACTTATTTCTACAATTAAAGATACAAATTACATTTTTTCTTGCATAAGATACTGTGAGACTGAATAGTAGCAGTTTTTCAGAAGGTAGGATGTCACAGACTTTTTAAAGCTTTGTAGTTCAGTAAGAGATTTTATATGTCTTGGTAATCTGTTGTAAAGTTTTGTTCCTGCATGATATACACCTTTTTGGCATAATGTGGTGTTACAATGATTGACGTGTATGTCACTGTCTGACCTGGTACTGTAATCATGGACACTTTTGTTTTGAGGAAAAAGGTTTTCTTTTCTCAGTATGCTTTTTTTGACATGCGTGACTATTTCCAGTATATAAATGCAGGGAAGGGGTAGGATCTTTAGATCTTTAAAGAAAGGTTTGCATGATTTTCTGCTGCTCACTTGTTTCATTATTCTTATAATTGCCTTTTGTTTCCTGAAAACTGTTATGGCCTGATGTACATTTCCCCAGAAAATGATACCGTACTTCAGTATTGAATGTACACGAGCAAAGTATACAGCCCTAACTGTTTCTGCACTAGTACTGTTGCAGAGAATTCTTACCACATAGCTCATTTTTGCTAGTTTTGAATTTAGGGCTGTGATATGAGTGTTCCATTTAAGATTTTCCTGGATATGAATCCCGAGAAATTTAGTTTCATTGACAGAACTAATGTTTTGGTTATCCATACATATTACAGGTTGTGCCGGATTTTTATTTTGATCAGTGTGGAAATTCATTAGTACAGTTTTTTGGGGACAAGTACACGGGCATGTAAACTCAAGCTGCTAACAAACAGAATTGCTATGAGGTGCAAGGAGGAGGAGGAGCATGTAAGGGGGGGGGGTGGAGTTTGGACTATCAGGCATCTTTAGAAATATGTCTCAAGAAGAATACACAAGCGAGAGGAGTGTAGATCTGTACCCATACCAGACGTAACCATGGCAATGACGTAACCATGGCAATGACAGAGAAAATGAAACATCCTTCAATGATACACAAATGGAAGATGAAGTAGATTCGCGCGAAGACCCAGTAACACACAACGCAAACATAGCTGCAAAATTTCACAGGTATGTAGAATAATGTTAGAGATAGACGTTACCATAAGGAATGTAACATACTGAATGAAATGGGATTCAGGGGCAAAACAAAAGTAATCAGTGAAGAATATATCACCGATAAATAGCATCGTGAAAGATAGCTCGTGAATACATGGCAAAGGGAGTGTGACACATATGCGATAAGGGCAGGTGACTATTGTCTCTTCCCGAACATAAGCGGAAGATTAGGAATAAAACACGCTACCCCAAGACTTGGAAGGACACATTTTCTAACGGAACATGTCTTTATCCACCACGTATAGGATCGCCATCCATCCGAGCCAAGAATGCGCATGCGGGGAAATAGGTTCCACTAGAGGTGTTATACTGCAATGCACTTCCGCATGCTCAGATGGCAAATGATGACACACAATTCTGTATACAACTACCTAAGGAATCGACATCAACGGGCAGATCAAAACAGAAGAGCAGACTCTGTTTCAAGAATATTACAAGAAGACAGGGGTGGCTCCAGTATAGGTTTGCAAGTTTGCGCTACTCACAAGGAATAATTTTGTTCAACTGTGTTTGCCTTGAGCGTTCTATACTAGTGGAGAAGTAGCGCGCCGCTTACCTCTTTTGAAATGCCCGGGCTCCAAACGCCGAACGCAGTTGAGTTGGATGGAATGTGCCGACGGCGACAGCAGGGTGCACGGTGGCCGCAGACACGGACTTGGGTGTCTCAGAGGGGGTACACGGTGCGCGGGCAACGCCTGGCAACACTGTACTCGTCAGCGGGCCTTGTGTGTATAAACACCTCACTTGTGCCATCCTGCCAGCCGCAAGAAGAGGGCCCGAACTCTTCGAACAAAGTGGGATTCTCGCGCTGCCTTACCAGGACAGGTGTAGCTGCGAGCGAACTATTTCCTGTGCGTTGTGTTAGTTATTTTAGCGTGGGCTTCAGTGAATTTTGAGGCTCAAGTGACAAGTGAATATGTGAAATAATGAATCAGGTAATTTCATTGCTCTCTGAACCCTTCAGTTCATGGAAGTTTAAAGAAAAATTAGAAATCAATAGGCTAGGTAGGCCGACTCCTGCTTTGACCATTTTGCAGACCGTTAAAACGAAAAGTCGCCAATTCAGTAGGAAATTTAACTCTGAATTGTACAACAAGCATGAACGGCTGTGTCCTTGTGACGAAAAATGCCTTATTTTGTTTTCCTTGTTGATTACTTCGAGGAGATTTTTCATGGTCTAAACACAGTCTGTGACATTCAACACCTCCATGACAAAATTAGAAAACACGAACTTTCTTCAGTCCATATAAATAACGTTTTGAATATGGCAAGTCTAGGCAATGTTAATATAGCTACCCAATTAGACAGTGGGTACAGAGTGTCCGTGGCATTACACAACCAAAAAGTTACCGATAATAGGTACATATTTAATCTAACTATTAACTGTATTCGTTTCTGTGGTGTGTTGGAACTTGCCCTTAGAGGACATGATGAGACTGAATCATCTTCCAATCCTGGTGTTTTCGTTCTTTGATTAATTTTAGACTCTATATTAAAATCGCATTTAAAGAAAGCTACAGCTTTCAAAGGAATGTAGTGTTAGTTCTCCTCAAAACTTGTCGCTCTCTGGGTCCAAGGCATTCTCAAGATCCGCCCATAAAGCCGAAATTCAAGGCTTCTTCTCCATGTTTTTATTTAAGATCACGTCTACCCCACAGTAGAGGACAGAGTAGTGCAGAAGTCTGTTTTTTGTTCTTAAAGTTAGGTTATTGCTGTTGAAGACAGCACTCATTTTCAGAAACACACTTCATGCTTTCCCGATGCGAATCTTGATATCTTGCGAGTTATCCCAGTTTTCATTTATTATGCCTCCAAGGAATGCATATTGTTTCACCTTTCTGTTAACTAAAGAGGATGCTAAAACTATCGTAAACTATAGTAAATATTCACCTAAAAGTATAAATAATTTAGGAAAAAAACGCGCAATATACAGTCAAGTTCAAATGGAACTCGCAACGACAAATCGAAAGGCAGAGTCTCGATGCAGTTCCGACGTTTTCCCTTCAGAACAATGACGGTGATGGGCAACCATCTTACCTACTCTTTTCTATCTTTCTGTTAGTTTTTTATAAATTACTAATATTTTTACTTAACTCCCTCCGTTTCCTTTGACTAATACGCTGTTTATATCCTGATAATTTTCTTTGTAACTCATTGTTGTGGGTAACACTCATCTCACAAGACTCTCCAAACGCGACGTCATTTGGACTTTACATACAATATCGACAATCGATGCGGCGGGAGACGTATTCGTTTTGACGTATTTAACTGTTTTGTGTTATAATTTGCATGATGCCGTTTCAAGGTACCGGTGCATTGAAGATTTGTCACAAACATGCCACAATTATCATTAAATGTCTATTAATAAAGCATCAACGATGTAAGGCTTCAAGAGATACTACACTACTGACCATTAAAATTGCTACACAACGAAGATGACGTGCTACAGCCGCGAAATTTAACCCACAGGAAGACGATGCTGTGATATGCATATGATTAGCTTTTCAAAGCATTCACACAAGGTTGGCGCCGGTGGCGACACCTACAACGTGCTGACATGAGGAAAGTTTCCAACCGATCTCTCATACACAAACAGCAGTTGACCGGCGTTGCCTGGTGAAACGTTGTTGTGATGCTTCGTGTAAGGAGGAGAAATGCGTACCATCACGTTTCCGACCTTGATAAAGGTCGGATTGTAGACTATCGCGATTGCCGTTTATCGTATCGCGACATTGTTGCTCGCGTTGGTCGATGTCCAATGACTGTTAGTAGAATATGGAATCGGTGGGTTCAGGAAGGTAATACGGAACACCGTGCTGGATCCCACCGGCCTCGTATCGCTAGCAGTCGAGATGACAGGCATCTTATCCGCATGGCTGTAACGGATCGTGCAGCTACGTCTCGATCCTTGAGTCAAGAGATGGGAACGTTTGCAAGACAACAACCATCTGCACGAACAGTTCGACGACGTTTGCAGCAGCATGGACTATCAGCTCGGAGACCATGGTTGCGGTTACCCTTGACACTGCATCACAGACAGTAGCGCCTGTGATGGTGTACTCAACGACGAACCTGGGTGCACGAATGGCAAAACGTCATTTTTTCGGATAAATCAAGGTTCTAGAATGAAATTTTCACTCTACAGCGGAGTGTGCGCTGATACGAAATTTCCTGGCAGATTAAAACTGTGTGCCGGACCGAGACTCGAACTCGGGACCTTTGCCCGCGAAAGGCAAAGGTCCCGAGTTCGAGTCTCGGTCCGGCACACAGTTTTAATCTGCCAGGAAGTTTCAAATCAGGGTTCTGTTTACAGCATCATGATGGTCGCATCCGTGTTTGGCGACATCGCGGTGAACGCACATTGGAAGCGTGTATTTGTCATCGCCATACTGGCGTATCACCCGGCGTGATTGTATGGGGTGCCATTGGTTACACGTCTCGGCCACCTCTTGTTCGCATTGATGGCACTTTGAACAGATGTGTTGCGACCCGTGGCTCTACCCTTCATTCGATCCCTGTGAAACCCTTCATTTCAGCAGGATAATGCACGACCGCATGTTTCGGGTCCTGTATGGGCCTTTCTGGATGCAGAAAATGTTCGTCTGCTGCTCTGGCCAGCACATTCTCCAGATCTCTCACCAATTGAAAACGTCTGGTCAATGGTGGCCGAGCAACTGGCTCGTCGCAATACGCCACTCACTACTCTTGATGAACTGTGGTATCGTTTTGAAGCTGCATGGGCAGCTGTACCTGTACACGCCATCCAAGCTCTGCTTAACTCATGGCCAGGCGTATCAAGGCCGTCATTATGGTCAGAGGTAGTTGTTCTGGGTACTGATTTCTCAGGATCTATGCACCGAAATTGCGTGAAAATGTCAGTTCTAGTATAATATATTCGTCAATGAATGCCCGTTTATCATCTGCATTTCTTCTTGGTGTAGCAATTTTAATTGCCAGTAGTGTATGATAACCAAGACACAAGGCTAAAACCACACCAAAAAGTGCTGGCATAATAGTTACTGTTGTGGCTTGCACAGTCGAAGGCTGTAGGTTGGCATGCCGCTGTATACTAGTTTGTGTTCACGTCAGCGTTGTTAACACATCCTGAGGGTTTCTTGTGAACACAAGTATGTTCTGCAATATTCGATGTTACTTACATTTCCGTCTGATTAAAGAATGGAGGACGGAATAAATATTTGGTAATTTCTGAGTGAAACGAGAGGAATATCGCTTATAATTTTCCATCTCGCAAATAATTCGCTCTTTATTTCCGAAAATCTATCGATTTCCGAGTGTGGTTAGGCAAGAACCTAAGAGGACAGCTTTGATAGCTGCGATTGAAACAAGCAGCATTAACATTCACATTCTTCCATGTCACAAATATTTCGTTGTTCGTTTCCGAATATGTGGTGATTTCCGACAGTGTGTATAGGCACGAACCTAAGAGGACGGCTTTAATTGCCCTGACTGAAACGAGGAGCAATAATAATCATATTCTTGCTTGTCATAAAGCCGATAGCAATTTCCTGCGATTGTCGGTATTATGACGACCAAATGACATCACGTTTGCATAAAGTCTTGTGAGATGTTACTCGTTGTCATTACTTCGATTCTTTTTCGCTGCATACAATATGTGCTTGTAATATGGAACAGTTTACATTGCTGCATGACGAAAATTGTAAAATGAACGACATGTTTTAATATACTAGGTAATCGATCTTTAAACACACAGTTAGTGAGGAAAAAGTTCATGTTATCCTAGTCTACATAGCTCGAACACGTAGTAATAAGCTGCTGAGACATCCACGGAGGGTTCGTAAGCAAGAGAGACACACACATAACTACCACAGCAACGTACAAAAGCATACATCTTCTAGTTAAGCTGCAAAATCTTTACTGGAGCAAATAAAAAAATATGACGATATAAGCCAGAGTAGCACCTTTGAACCCAATACAATACCCAGTCTACAATCCAGTTCCCCAGCTACGTTTTCGTTCCATGACCACCAAGCCACTATCTCCCACCGGAACAACTATCAAATCCGTGCCGCCGGCCGGAGTGACTGAGTGGTTCTAGGCGCTACAGTTTGGAAACGCGCTACCGCTACGGTCGCATTTTCCAATCCTGCCTCGGACATGGGTGTGTGTGATGTCCTTAGGTTACTTAGGTTTAAGTAGTTCTAAGTTCTAGGGGACCGATGACCTCAGAAGTTAAGTCCCATAGTGCTCAGAGCCATTTGAACCAAATCTGTGCCGACATAAACGTCAACTGTAGCCAACAGTGCGCCAAGCAAGTGTCATCCCTGCTTGTCCTGCCATTCACCCCCTGACTCCTCAGTTCCCGTCCACTGTTGGTTCTTGCAGTTTTCCACCATCCCATTAACAGCAGATAAAATATTCTCCCTTATGGAGTTTAAATATGATCATTTTCATACGCTATCTAAACCGCCACATTACAGCTGCATTATTATCTCTTGGTATTTTTAAGAGATTCACCTCTAAACTCCAAATTTTTTAAAATGGTTCAAAAAATGGCTCTAAGCACTATGGGACTTAACATCTATGGTCATTAGTCCCCTAGAACTTAGAACTAATTAAACCTAACTAACCTAAGGACAGCACACAACACCCAGCCATCACGAGGCAGAGAAAATCCCTGACCCCGCCGGGAATCGAACCCGGGAACCCGGGCGTGGGAAGCGAGTACGCTACCGCACGACCACGAGATGCGGCTTTTAAAATGGTCGTAATGTACTTTATAGTGAAAAAGCAAAACAATTAATATATCTATTTTTGTTCCTACCAAACCTCTGCAAACCAGGTACATTTTCGAATGGTGAATCGATGCCAGTCTCCCCTAACAATAGAAACATGAAGTATACAAGCTATTTAAAACACTGAACTGTACGAGATATCACGATAGCTGCACTTGTGAGATGGCGCACGCCTCCTCATTCTTCGACATTTAGACATGTTTTTCACATTATTAATATTTCATTCAGCGATCGATTAGCGAGCTTGTTTAAAGCTCATAAACCGATGGGCCAAAACATTATGACCGCCTATTTAATAGCGTGTTGATCCGCTGTTCAAACACAGTACAACAGAGATTCTGCTTAGCATGGATTCTAAAAGTCCTTGACAGGATTCGAGATGTCTAACTACAAGTCAAGCAATTCCCGTAAATTACGGGACGGTAGTTAATGGGCACGCAGCTGGCGCCCGATATGTGTTCCGATGGGTACAGATTACGCATATGTTCTGGCCAAGACATCAATGTGAGTTCACGATAATGCCCCTCAAACCACTGTAGCACGATTATGACGTCGCAACACGGACGGTTATCCTGCTGGAAGATGTCATTGCTTCAACACGAAGAGATGCAGGCGGTCCGCAATAATGTTCGTGTAGTTCACTGCTGTTCACGTAGTTCGATTACTACCACAGATCCCATGGAAGCCCAAGTCAGTGTACCCCACAGCATAAATCTGTCCTCACGGGCGTGTATTTGTGGAGCAGTGCATGTTTCGTGCAGCCATTCGCGTGGATGACGGCGTGTAAGGACCGAACCATTGACCTGATGTAAGAGAAACGCGATTCAATCGACAGGCGACACGTTTCTACTGTTCTATGGTGAAAACTCAGAGATATTGTGCACACTGCAATCATAATTGACGATGTTGTTGGGTTAACACAGGAACATGTAGGGTTCGTGTGATCCAGAGCTCCATGTTCAAGAGCGGTCTTTGAGCGGTGTGCTCCGGAAAGCTTGTGTCCGCACCATCGCTGTACTGTCGTCAAAACGGCCACAGATCGCTGCCTGTCCCGGATTATACAATCGGAAATTCTCCGGCCTCTACGTTTTGTGATGAGATGTGGTCATCCAGTACCATACGGCCTACTCGTTATTTCATCATCCTTCAAGCACTTTCCACAGGTACTCACGACAGTATACGCAAACAGCCGACCAGCTTCGCCGTTTCAGAGATTCTCGTTTCCTGCCGCAGCGTCACAAAAATGTGTCCTTCTTCAAAACCGCTAATATCAGTGGATTTCCGCATTTGCGGCGCGTGTCTTCGCTGTAATCACCGCCCATTCGTCTCCCTTACGCTTATATTGTTTCCTTACTGCTTCACGTTCCCTTAACACCATCAGGAGGCATGCAACCTGGCGGTAGGCAACGGTCATTATGTTTTGGCTCATCAATGTATCTTTGTTGGTGAGAAAACAGTCATATGACACAAAGCTAAAAAAAATAAAAGGGACGCGTCCAGAGACATCGAGGAACAAATAATTTTGTAATGGAGGGAAGTATGCGTGTGGGAAGTAAAAATTGTAGAGGGAGACCAAGCCTTGACTACAGCAAATGAACATAGTTTGCTGTAGTAGAGCAGAGATGAAGAGACTTGCGCAGGATAGTCTTGCTTGGAGAGCTGCACCAAACCAGTGATCGGACTGGGGACCGCATGAACTACATCTTTGCTGCGACATCACACTCAGCTGTTACGAGGGAGAAGACTCGAACAACTGTTAGTACACTATTTCCCTGATCACAGCCAGCGAAAAAGTGCTCTGGTAGTCACTCCTGTTTCCTGACTGATTCAATATGTGATTAATAAAAGAGGCACGCTTTCATTTATAATTCCTATTTCCATTCCCATTATTTATTTCAAGCTTTTAATGTATAAATTACTACTGTTACATTACCTTCTTTTGCAAGTCGATAGGAGCAGACGACGCCGCTCCTACACTGTTAAAAATAAAAAGACTTTTGTATGTGCATTGGGACGAGAGCATTTGTACGCAGTATGTAACAGAAGCTAACATCTCTTTAATAGTTTTGAATACGTAGCTAGTGTACACAGAGCGATTAGTTACACTATCGTATTTACTCTGTAAACGCTAAAATTCAAGTATCGCAAGAGCTGGCTAGTTTCAAATTTACTTTCAACTCTTCGCTTTCGCTCTATTTTATGGCCGTTAATTTTCAGATATACAAAGGCAGGAACCCATTTGTCTGCTTGCACTGCTTAATGTATACAATTCAGTAGGCAAATCACGTATAACAAACGAACTGCAAAGGAGCACTGATGTTGGACTCGACGACGTTATTATCGTAATCATCAACAAAAACCGTATGACATTCACTGTTGGACAAGATCTTTCTACATAATTCTCCATGCCCATAATATCTTCACATTTTCCACAAATTTCCCTCCTTGGTCTCTTCTTATTTCCTGGAAGCTCCCAACCATTCGCATCGCCAAAGTTTCTGCCCACCTCCATACCACATTCATTACAACGACAGTAACGTGTCCTACTTCAGTTTGTTCCCTAATCTAATTGTTTGTTTTTGTCTCTCCTAGTAATTCCCACCATGCCGCGCGGGGTAGCCGCACAGTCTTAGGTGCCTTGCCACGGTTCGCGCGGCTTCCCCCGTCGGAGGCTCGAAATCTCCCTCGGGCATGGGTGTGTGTGTTGTCCTTAGCGTAAGTTAATTTAAGTTAGATTAAGTAGTGTGTAAGCTTAGGGACCGATGACCTCAGCAGTATGGTCCCATAGGAACCTACCACAAATTTCCAATTTTTCCCACCATGCGTCTCTCAATTGCACAATGAACAATGTTCAGTTATTTTTATTTTTATTCCATGTCTCACTTCACTGATTCAAAACTGATAACAGACGCTAACTGTAAACTTTAGGACACAGACAACTCAGTTTTCTTTACAAGTTTCCATGCACCCATGTCCAATAAACTCAGTAAAATAACCACGAAATGGTGGCACAAAATGAAATAAAATCACTTAGTGATATGTGACAGTTATACAACAAAACTTTCACTAGCACATCAGTTTGATCGCTTTCAGAGCCGATGAGTTAGGTGGTGCGGTGGTAACACTCATGACTTACACTGAAGCGCCAAAGAAACTGGTATAGGCATGCGTATTCAAATAAGAAATATGAAAACAGGCACAATACGGCGCGGCGGTCGGCAACGTCTGTATAAGACAACAAGCGTCTGACGCAGATGTTAGATCGGTTACTGCTGCTACAACGGCAGGTTATCAAGATTTAAGTGAGTTTGAACGTGGTGTTATAGTCGGTGCACGAGCGATGGGACACACAGCATCTCCGACGCAGCGATGAAGTAGGGATTTTCCCGTACGACCACTTCACGACTGTACCGTGAATATAAGGAATCCGGTAAAACATCAAATCTCCGACATCGCTGCGGCCGGAAAAACATACTGCAATAACATGATCAGTGACGACTGGAGAGAATCGTTCAACGTGACAGAAGTGCAACCTTTCCGCAAATTGCTGCAGATTTCAATACTACGCCATCAATAAGTGTCAGCGTGCGAATCATTCAACGAAACATTATCGTTATGGGCTTTCGGAGCCCAAGGCCCACTAGTATACCCTTGATGACTACACGACACGAAGCTTTACGCCTCGCCTGGGTCCGTCAACACCGACATTAGACTGTTGAGGACTGGAAACATGTTACCTGGTCGGACGAGTCTCGTTTCAAATTGTATCGAGCAGATGGACGTGCACGGGTATGGAGACAACCTCATGAATCCATAGACCCTGCATGTCAGCAGGGCACTGTTCAAGCTGGTGAAGGCTCTTTATTGGTGTGGTGCGTGTGCTATTGAAGTGGTATGGGACCACTGATACGTCTAGACATGACTCTGACACGTGACACATACGCAAGCATCCTGTCTGATCACCTGCATCCATTCATGTCCATTGTGCATTCCGATGGACTTGGGCAATTCCAGCAGGATAATGCGACCCCGAAACGTCCAGAACTGCTACAGAATGGCTCCAGAAGCCCTCTTCTGAGTTTAAACATTTCCGCTTGCCACCAAACTCCCCAGACATAAACATTATTTACTTGCAACGAGAGGTTCAGAAGAGATCTCCATCCCTCGTACTCTTACGGATTTATGGACAGCTCTGCAGGAGTCATGGTGTCAGTTCTCTCCAGCACTATTTGAGACATTAGTCGAGTCCATGCCACTTCACGTTCGACACTTCTGCCTGCTCGCGAAGGTCTTACACGATATTAGGCAGGTATAACAGTTTCTTTGGCTCTTCAGTGTATATTCGGGCGGACAGCAGTTGAAATCTCCGCCCCTCCTTTGAAAGGCCACAGGCGACGCTAAGGATCCAGTCTTTCTTTATTACATTTAGAGCTGTAATTGCATTTAGAGCTGCAGCCCTTGTGCAATTATAGTGGAACTACAGTAACTGACGTGCAAAAAATTATTGGGCAGTGCCAGTACCTCTTTCACACTTGTAAGTGGTGGTGAGTATAGTTTGGTTCCAGATTCCGATCTAGTTGATACTCCATTTCAGGGAAAAAACTTAAAAGTGGATAGCAGTGCAGGGTTTCCTCAACCTCCCCCACCCCTACCTTTCAGTGCCTTTCCATTCCACCCGACAAACGGTATGTGCGTTAAAATGTGCACTATTAGATATTGTGCACTATTAGATATGTGCTTTTGAAGTAGTAGAATTTATAGAAGTATGAGTGAATCATAGGACCCACAGAATGTACGAACTGCTGGCCAAAATATCATAGTATAAGTGACAAAAGTAGTATCGTCTTCAAAAGCCGTCCCCTCAGGCTTGTAACGAACGAGTCAGATAGCTCAGAGCAAAGTTCACTGCTGTGGCGTTTCCAATTAAGTCCGGTTCTCACTGAGGCGGCGACACATTACAGTAAATGTCTCACGATGTGATGCTTATTGGTGCAGCACTTCTGATCCCAATGGGACAATACACGCGACTCGCTTTACGACAAGCAACAAGACAGCACGAATCACGTTTTTGTTTCACTTTCAGTTGCAATCAGGAGCTCTTTTGAAGACGACATTATTGTTGCTTAACATTATTTAAAGCTCGAAAAGCCGGCCGCTGTGGCCGAGCGCTTCTAGACGGTTCAGTCCGGAACCGCACTGTTGCTACGGTCATAGATTCGAATCCTGTCTCGGGCATGGATGTCTCTGATGTCCTTAGGTTAGTTAGGTTTAAGTAGTTCTAAGTCTAGGGGACTGACGACCTCAGATGTAAGTCCCATAGTGCTTAGAGCCATTTGAACCATTTGAAAACTCGAAAAAAAAAGAAAAGAAAAGGAATTACTAGGTGCACCGGTACAATGTTATAAATACACTGGTGTCAAAAATTAAAGCAACAAACGAAAATTTTGCAAGGTTGCCTTTATTATGTTACAAAACAGCATAAACAGATGATAGTAAAGCAGAAAACATATAAAGAATACAGAATGTTAAGAGATTGTAGGTCACTCTCACTTCTGATTCGGTGTAGGCAATACAATCTATGGCGATTTGACTTCATACATTGTGATGAAATGGTGGGCAACAGTTTATGGTCTTATTCGTGTGCTCTAGGGAAAGAAACACGGTAAGCTTTACCTGCGTTCAAAGGAACAGGGAGCCGACTTAAACAACTGCAGTAAAAGCACGGCGTTGGTGGGGCGACAAAGAGCGTTTTTTCTGGAGAATGGTGAGGAGACATTTCCAGACAGGCCGTGCTGCGGTCGCATTGTGCAGAGCCGAAAAGTCGCCAACAGTGCATTGTAGGCCTTTTTAGCGAGCAAGCCGCCAAAAGAAATGTAAAAGTTCTACAAATGTCCGTGGGACAGGAAAACTGGGGTCCAGACGTCCAGACTCTGTTTCAAAACATCTTTTGTCAATGCAAGTTTATGGCTGTTCTTTGCAAACTTTGAAATGGTCGCAACAGGAGAGATAACAAGCTGTTTATGGAGGGCTGTGCTTCCACCCTGTATTGTGTTAGCAAAAGACACGGCAAACGTGTGGGAAAGAGGCCGTGAAGCTGAATTTTTTTTCCGTTTTCTGCCAGTTAACTTTGTCACTGACTGGTCAAATCGGTTTGCAGTTCAAAGACCATTCACTGAGCTTAGAATGCCGGGCTCCAGCTCGTGATTGGCTTGTGCGAAATTGAGGGAAGTCACAAAAGAGAAATGTGCTTTTGGAACCGAGCTGAGGAGAACACACTGAGATAGGAAGATTGGCACTCTTGTACAAGTCTCTTGCACTGGCGCTTCGCTAGCAAAGAACTGCAGGTCTCTACCTAAACGGCGAGACTTGTGTCCTTTGCTAGGGTGCGACTTAGAGCCTGTGCCAGCCACCTTCTGAACCATCAGAGCAACTGCTTAGATCAGCACGGTCACAACGAGTGATGCATGGGTGTACTTATTTCTCTTGAGTCAGCCGACTAAACATTTGACGTATTGCGACATGCACAGTCATGGTACAGAGTCAAATTGGTTTGGCAGACCAGCAAACGGGTCGACCTGCACACTGGAATCCATCAGGGTTTCAGAGGCTCTTAGGAAAGTACCTGCGTTCTGAATTAACCGAACGCGAGACCGCGTACTTGCATTTTTCGGGAACGCGCATTTAATAACAGATTGCCGCCGTCCACGACTTCAGTCGCCGAACGCATCGTAGTGTGCCGGCTTGACCAGTAGGATGGTAAAGTATTCACTGCTGCGACGTAGGGCTATAATATCTATTTCTCAGCACCCTGTTCTTTCGAACCATATTTTTCCTTTTTTTGTGTGTGGTAGAATACAGATGCTTGGTGGTGGCGTAGTTTGATGCCATAACCTGGATTCACGTGTATGAAGTGAGATAGAGCGAGTAGTGTTCTGGTTAGTGTCGTGTGTCGATCCCCAGCAGATCACTTTGTCCACCATACATCCCATTTTAGTAAGGCTTTTGTTAAATAAATATTTTTGTGTGATATTTCTTTAATAATTTTGTTGTCTTGTCTTGTTTAAGATCAATAAATCGATTGTGAATTAGACTACAACGTCTCCCTGAGTTCTGATTAGCAGTTCCTTCGCATTTTTATTGCAGTCTAGATCAGAAACATAAGGAGTAGCTTTTTCATTTGGTGTCCCCTTCGTGGATCTTTTACTTCATTAACAGTAATCTTTTTCAATGTAAAGAAATGCAGCATAGATAATGGTAGACTAAAATGTTCTTCGTTTTTTCCAAATTAACGGATTTGCACACACATTCCGACAACCGATTAATGCGCTCAGCATTGGGTGTGACCACCTCTGGTGGTAACACCGGCCTGACAACGACTGGACATGCAGTGAATGATGTCATCAGTGTTGAGATAATAACGCACATACGTCCTGCAGAGCTGCTCGCAAGTTTTGGGGAGTGGTTGTTGGATGCTGACGTGATGCAACCCGTCTGCGCAGTTCATCGCAGACACGTTCTATGAGATTAAAATCGGACGAGCGAATAGACTACGCCATACATGCAATATCTTCCGTTTCCAAGAAACATCAACCACCCATGCTCTATGAGGTCGAGCATTATTCTCCATCAGTACGAAGTCTGGGCCCACAGTACGTCGCAACATCCGCACATGAGGTCCCAAGTTCTCATTACGATACCTGGCATCAGTTAAACCTTGCCGATTCACCTGTACAGTTTCATAAACAGCTGTTCGAAATCTCTGCCCACACAGTAAGGATCCCCTCGATATCGGTCTCTTCCCACAATGTGTGAGCCCCAAAACCGTGTTCCATGTTCCCGCCAGATGCGAATCCGTCGAGAATAACTCTCCTGACCAATTCGGGACTCATGTCTGAAAAGAACACATTAACCCAGGTGGCATGTTGACGACTCCACTCTAGACCTTCCCTTCTTTGACGACCCGTCAGAGGTACACATACAGTAAGTCTCCGACAGTGAAGGCCACTCTGGAGAAGCCTTCTGTACACCGTTTACTACGATACAACATGTCCAGCGGATGCCGCGAGGTCAGATGCCAGTTGCCATGCAGTACTAGGGCGGTATCGTCGTGCTCTTACAGCCAAATAATGATCCTCAATTTCCGATGTCACACGTGGTTGGCCCCGCCCTGATCTTTGGGATACAGTTTCCTCTTCTATGAACTGTCGCCACATCCGAGAAACAACAGAACGATTCTCATTAAGCCCTGGGCACATCAGTTTGCGACTGTCCTGCTTCCATTCTTCCTATGGGCTCTCCACTGTTGAGAATCTGGTGTACGTCTTCTCTGTGCCATACCGCACCGTCGGTTTCTGTGTACACAGCGATTTTCGATATGGGACTACCCGTAAAATACTACCCCGTTCGATGGGTGGTCATCAATGGCGTGGTTGTCCGTTGACCGGAGTGCCATCTTCCGTGCAGAACACGATCGTAATGCCACCTGCTAACAGCTGATATGATTATGTTGTGACTTAGCCACGGTAGAGGGAAATAGTGGTTTTCTGCTTTAATTTTGCACAAGAATGTATCACAGATAGTTCGGTTGTAGTTTCTCATGAGGACCCTCAGCACGAACATAAATTACAAGAGTTCTACAGAATAATTCCAGACAGTTTCCAGTTTTTGGAGCAGCTAGTATCAGTTACTCTGGCAAAGCAGGACAGAATTTTTTTGATTTGGGTCTCCTGCAGAGAAATTACTCACTAAAGTAATGTGTCGAAAATGTATGACTGATGTTAAAAACGTCACCATGAAAAGTTATTTTTTTGTGAGACTACCTATGTATGGTACTTTATTCCGTGAGATACATACGTAAATAATGGTTACAAATTAATAAACCTAGGACTGTATTTCTACAACTGTTCAGATTCTCAAAGTAGTATTTATACGATTCAGCTTGAGAAGAATTAAGAGAAAACGCTGTATTTGAAGTGAGATCAGTCATTATCGATGGTGTAGCTGTGATTGGTCAGCTCTGCGTAGGGGTAGGCAATATGTTTGAAGAGATGGAAGAAATCCGTGATGAAGATCTCGAAAAGTCCTTCTCAACCTCGCTCATCTTCTCATTCAGAAGTAACACAAATTTAGCTTTGAGATTTCTTTTACATCTATCACACCCAGTTAGAACCATCACCTGAAGACTCACGGAGTCTTTCCATTTCAGTAAGTTTTTCGTTTCAAGCTTCGGTTTGCATCGGCAGCATGCAAAAAAGAGAAAGCAGATATACAGTACAAATACAACGAGGTGATTTTCGATTGTTTTGAAATGCTATGGCGCTTTAACACCGCGTGCTTTTCTCTGTTATTTTTTTTTTCCTTTATTGAATTTCGATTCCCCCCGAAGGGGCCGGGCTGGCAGCACCTTAGTACGCCGGTCGTTAGCCTAAATTTTTAAAACGTAAGAAGAAGATAACAAACAATACAAGCAGGTGACAAAAACGGTGACTTAAATTGTAAAATGGCGGGAAATTGTAGAAGTTAAAACATAAAACAAAGGGTTGGCGATGCTAATAAAATACACAGGAAGCAGGCAGGTAAAATAGTAGACAGACAATTAAAAAAAGTCTGGTTTCTGTTCACAAGAGATATAAAAACCACACCCAGCGACAGTATGATTTCCGTTCGCAACACTTTGGAATAGATGCAAAACACTTAACACTCACTTGAAACACTGCACTAAAAAGGTGGCATGGTGATGCGACACCACAGCCAAGCCCTCACAGATGAGGGGGAAAAAAAGGAGGGAGGAGAGAAAAAACGAAGTGGGGGGAGGGGGTAAACCGACGGAGGAAGAGGACTCATAAGGGGGGGGGGGGGGCAGGGCAGACGCGATAGGGAGTGGGGAAAGGCAAAGAAGGCGAATGAAAAAGGACTTGGGGGAAAGAAGGGAGGCAGAGAAAGGGTAGGCAGGTAAAAAAAGGGGTGGAAAGGGGGAGAGGGAGCCCAGGAAAAGGACAGAGGAAGGGAGGGGGAGGTGAGGATCAGAGTTGATAGGAGGGAGAAATGGAGGGCGAGAGGGGATCATCCAGGAGGGTGAGTCAACAGAGGCCACCTTGGGAGAGGAGATGAAGGGTGTAAAGGTGCAGGGTAGGGGGGACACAACGGTGAAGGCGCTGCAGAGGGCGGGAGTTGGAGAGGAGAGGAGCAAGCAGGGGATGAGGGGGAAGGTGGTGGGAGGTGTAGAGTATGCGGATATGTCCGAGGAATAGGAGCAGATGGGGGAAAGGAATCAGGTCATAGAGGATCCGCATGGGGGACAGGAGGCGTATATAGAAGGCACGGCAGAGTGCATGGTGCTCGATGATCTTGAGGGACTTTAGAATTTGGGGGGGTGGGGGGGGCGGATATCCAGGCGGGACTGGCATAACAGAGGATAGGACGGATTAAGGATTTGTAGGTCTGGAGGATGGTAGAGGGGTTCAATCCCCATGTCCAGCCAGAGAGGAGTTTGAGGAGTCAGAGGTGGTAGTGGGCCTTGGGTTGAATAGAGCGGAGGGATCCAGATGAGGTGATGGTCAGTGGTGAAGCTAAGCTAGGTGAGGGTTGGGGAGAGGTGGACAGGACGGGCGCAGATGGTAAGGGAGAAATCAAGGAGCCGGAAGGAGCGAGTGGTACGACCTACGATGATTGCCTGGCTCTTGAAAAGGTTGATTTTCAGGAGGCACTGGTTACACCATGCGGCAAAAAGGTTCTGTGTTCTTCTTCATAGGAAATTTAAATAAACGCAGACAGCAAACGGCTTTAAGAGTTATTCAACGAAATCGTCATGGATGTCCAGTGGCACGTATGTTTTGTAGCCAACGTTGCGCTATAGTTAATTGCGAACTGAAAATCTCTCATTTACCGGGATAATTTCTTTACGTCTTGTAAATTACTTCTAGGAATCACATAGCGGAAGCAGCCACAAGCCTTACTTCTTAAGCTTTTACAAACTACCGCTAGATGGTGGTACTGAAACGTGATGTTCAAGAGCACCACATGCCAGCCACATATCGCAGCAATCCGTCGCCAGCGATTTGCCAAGCAATTTCAGTCAGTACTACGAACACTGCTGTGTGAACGGAAGGAAGACTGGGTTTAACGTCCCGTCGACATCGCGGTCATTAAGCTCGGATTGTGTCAAGAATTTGGGAAGAAATCGGCCGGGCCCTTGCAGAGGAACCGTCCCGGCATTTGCCTGGAGCAATTTAGGGAAATCACGGAAATCCAAAATATGGATGGCAGGACGTGGGTTTGAGCTGTCCTCCTCCCGAATGCGAGTCCAGTGTGCTAACCTCTACGTTATCTCGCTCGGTACCATTGTGTCAAGAAGTTCTGCTAGGGAAAATGAACTGCTATCTTTAGCAGCAGTTGCAGCTGATGTCCAGAGCGAATTGTAATTTATTAAACTCTTCCTGAAACGCCTATCTTGCTAGCTGTAGCTTACATTACGAAATATATTACTTTTTCACTGACGCCTAGTGGGTTTTGTACATCTTTCCAGTAAGCTAGTACAATTCGTTTCTCATTTATTAGTCCACAATTCTTTTGTCATTCATTAGTCCTACAACATTTAAACTATTTGTGTTGCAATCTCGATGCTGTTATAAATTGTGTGTGAGCAAATTTGATTATATGAAATGACAAACGACTTGAGTATTGCTGCAAAATATATTTGCACTGAGCATTTGAATTAAAATGTCTGCGTAATATTACTACACATCATTTTGTTTATAAGTTAATAACTTCAAGAATGTGTGAAAGTGTTTCATAAATAACTCAAAATTGTCATACGGAGTCCAATATATCTTGACTATTATTCTGAACGTCTCTTCAGTTCCATTTCTGCAGCAAAAGCTTCAAAATGCTAATTACTGCGAAAGTGGAGGGTGTATTACTTCTTAATACAAACGGCAATTCTGCCTTCAATTTCACTTCCCAGAGTTGTTCGCGGTCCCTGCACAACTATAAATTCTGACGTAAGGTTGTTGCTCTACTTACGCGAAGCGAAACGAAATATGCAGTCACGCTTAACGGTTAGACAAACGAGTCGCAGCTAGACAGCCATATTGTCACACATCGCATGCTGTTCATCAAAGTGCGTGAAAGTTCGATGCAGTCGGTGATATGTCATTGCGATCTGCGATTTTCCCAAAGACGTGCGATCTGTAGACATACCGCACAACCTGCCGACGGATCGCTGCGATCCAAAGCTCTTCTGTGGGGCTCATAGTGAACGTAAAGACACCAACGAGGAGTTGTGCGACTTAAACGAAAGCTCGTAGG
Source organism: Schistocerca serialis cubense (assembly GCF_023864345.2). NCBI lineage: Eukaryota > Metazoa > Arthropoda > Insecta > Orthoptera > Acrididae > Schistocerca > Schistocerca serialis. The sequence continues at coordinate 559,008,178 of NC_064641.1, read as the reverse complement.
CCATTCGGTAGTGTCGAGGGAGAGCTCATTGGAGGCCAGGGTGGACGTCTGTTGTGTTTTCTGATGAAAGTTGGTTCTGCCACGGTGCCAATGATGGCCATGTGTTCGTTAGAGGGAGACTGGTTGAGATACTGCAGTCAACCTGTCTACGTGCTAGACACACTGGACCTACACCAGGACTTCGTGTGACAGCAGGAACACTCTTGTTGTTATCTCAAGCATCCTGACTGAAAATTCGACCTGTAGTGCTGCCACTCGCGAACAGCATCCCACAGGGCGTTTTCCAAAAGATAACGCTCGTCTACACACCGCTGTTGTAACCCGACGTGCTCTACACAGTGTCGACAAGTTGCCTTGGCCTGCTGGATCACCAATCGAGCACATGTTGACCATCATCGGACGACAACTCCAGCGGCATCCAAAACCAGCGTTAGCCGTCCCTGTTTTGACCGACTAAATGCAACAGTCATGGAAATCCAGCCCACAAATTGACAATCGGCACCTGTATAACACAATGCAGGCACGAAACTTCCTGGCAGATTAAAACTGTGTGCCGGACCGAGACTCGAACTCGGGACCTTTGCCTTTCGCGGGCAAGTGCTCTACCAACTGAGCTACACAAGCACGACTCGCACCCCGTCCTCACAGCTTTACTTCTGCCAGTACCTCGACTCCTACCTTCCAAACTTTGCACAAGCTCTCCTGCAAACCTTGCAGAACTAGCACTCCTGAAAGAAAGGATATTGCGGAGACATGGCTTAGCCACAGCCTGGGGGATGTTTCCTCATTCTACAATGCAGGCACGTTTGCATTCAATATTCTGGGAGTTACACCGTTTATTAATGTACCAGCATTTCAACTTTGCAATGGCTTATCTCGCGCTTACATTAACCTGTGATCTTGCAATGTTACTAACTTAAACATGTTACCTAGACAAATGTATTTCCAGAATTTTATTACTCTGCATGAATTATTCTTTTGCGTTTTTGTGTTTTTTCCGTCAGTCTAGTTTTGTAGTTAAACATTTAAAAAATTATGTCTTGTCTTTCACAATTTTATAGAATTGTTTCAGAAATTTCAGGCAGGTTCCCAAATTTACTCTCAAAATATTCAAAAAATTCCATTCTGGAGGAAGGCTCAATTCTCGAGAAATTTCTTTAATTTCCGAAATCTAATATATCCGAATGTTGTAAAATATCTAAATCAAATTTCGATCGTCGGTACAAGTCGCAGCTCAGGACGTTTTCGTCAGTCACATTTTGACAACGATCATGAGAGGGTCAAAGAGAAAAACATCAAAAGTGAAAAGTGATTATAGAAACAGTAAAATAAAAACTAAGAAAATATTTTGTTCTATTATTCATTGTATTCAGTTGGTTGGTTTGTTCGTCAGTCATTTTGCTGCGAAATCTGAATGCGCCGAAAATTTGTAATGATGCAAGACTCTGCATCAAACAATAGCAGAATAACATCATCAAAATCAGTATAATGACGGACAAAGAAAAGGGCACGACTATTTATACTGTGAATACCTATAATGTCAACTGTATCACCGTTCAGTTTAAGGCGACTGCTATTTACAGTTAAGTTAGTTTGCAGCGTGACCATCAACAAAGCAAAGGACCAAACTGTCCGATATTGTGGCGTAAACCTAAAGGAATCTTGCTTTTCACAAGGCCAATTGTACATCGCTCAGAGCTGGATCACCTCAAAATTTGTTCATCTTTAGTCCGAACAATAAAACTGCAAATATAGTGTATGAGCGCTGAGTGTTGCGAAAAAATGATAATATAAATGTATATGCAATAAAAATTAATTTTTTTATTAAATAAAGTAACTTTTGATTCTCACCTGTTTTATTTAAATAATAATATTTTATCGCATGTATACACTATATACAAGGTACGTTAAATGTAATATATGTCGGTATACAAGGCGTGTCACTAACTATTGCCACCAAGAATAACTCCGAAAGTATGATAGGAGCTGAAAAGTTTGTGGGACAAAAGTTGCATGGGACAACGGGGACATTATATGACGCTGGTTTTTTATTGCTAGGTTGGGTCGCATCAGAGATATGCAGGTCAATTTTTTTTTTAAATGGCATGCTAAGTTTGGTACTTATTTTCTGATAGCCGCTATCGAGACGAATCCAATGTGTGTAACAGTAAGGTCCTTAAAGGTCAATGAAGGTCACAAAGGTGGCAAGAATGTCCATTTACAGAAGGTGTTAGAAGTGATGACCATTGGTATCAGTGCATTGCTGCAGTCTTATCATGGATTGAGTGGTATTCCTTATCACTTCGGCACTTATCGAAGCACATACTCTGACAATTCTCTCTCACATATGGCACAAATAGTAAATATTAGCCGAATACGGCGTATCCATCTAACGTGTCACTGACATGTAAACACCATTCGACGGTTTCGTAATACTACAAAAAACAAACGTCATATTATGGCCCCCGTTGTCCCATGCAACATTTGTCCCAGAACTTTTTCAGCTACTGTCAAACTTTTGGAGTTATTCTTGATGCCAATAGTTAGTGACTCACCCTGTATATCTGATAGGGAGAATGTTCCTCGTTCCATGAAATGTGCGATATATTCTGACACTAGCAAAACCGGGCATTGTAGCTAGTATTGTTCTACAATCTGTTATTTTTTACTGTTAAAATAACGAAAGCTCAGAAATTGGTTGAGTAATTTATTTACAAGGAACCTTCAAGGAAGCATTGTTTTGAAAGAAATTGAAAATATCACGTGAATTTTTTTTGACAATTATTGTATTGACCTTCATTCAAATTTTGTTAATCAATCACTGTCAGAAAAAAATATTGTACAGTTGGTTCACGGAATTTTGTCGTGGTTGTGCTTCCGAAAGAGGACCAACATGTGACTTATCACGAGACGGAGGGGTCCTTAGACGTATAAAATGCTGCACTACATTCGAATTTGCTTCAACATTAGCTGTTAAACAGATCCGCTCACGATGGATTACAAACAGTTCTACTGAAGCCCAAAAACTGGTGTAGAACAATGGATCCGAACCAATGATCAAATAATTCGACAGAGGAAATGCAAAACGCATGCAAGCACGGCGACAGGAGACAAATTTTGGATATATTTGCACGAGTGAGCTACTCAGCTGCAGTCAGCTGTTTAGATGTTAAAGATGAACCAAAAATACCAGAATTCGCTGTGTACTTCCAAGGTAAATCACTAGTTTCTTTCGTTGCACTGCACATGTCGCAACCATTGCTTTAGAGAACCGGAACTGAAGACAAAAAAAATGGTTCAAAATGGCTCTGAGCACTATGGGACTTACATCTGTGGTCATCAGTCTCCTAGAACTTAGAACTACTTAAACCTAACTAACCTAAGGACATCACACACATCCATTCCCGAGGCAGGATTCGAACCTGCGACCGTAGCAGTTGCGCGGTTCCGGACTGCGCGCGCCTAGAACCGCTAGACCACCGCGGCCGGCTAACTGATGACAGTTAACAATAAACTGTATAGAGCACAACAATTTGATTGCAATGAATCTTTGACGAAATAAGAAAAATATCCGAAAATATCATTTCATTCATCACGACAATAAACGGCATACACTTGTCTTAGCCACCAATATAATTTTATCATTTCATGATCTTTTCTAGAAAATCCCGTCATCAAATCTATTAAAATCAATACAAAGTATCTTGCAGCTTCATGCAGCCTTTTGTCTAACGTGATTAAACGTTGCAGCAGCATCGCCTGTCACACAGCTGGTGGAATCTCTTTCGTTATAAATTTGTTGGTGGCGAATCACTCATAATTTTTTTTAAAAAAAAGGTAGTTGCATTGCATTCTGATTTACCATTCTTTTTCCTTGCAAGCTTCTTTCAACTTCTTAGGGCCTTTCTTTGTGTATTTGAGGACGTGGATATGTATATTGATTGCAAACTTGGTCCGACTTCTGTTTATACAGTACTTACTTGCTGTCAAGGCGTTCGTGAAGTAGAGATTCAGGCGACTTTCATCACAGAGAGTTTCTTTTTTTAATTTTCTCCCCTTTATGCTTTTCTTATTTAGTTCAGTTCAAAATGAATGAGTGCGTGTTTAACCAATTGAGAAATTCTCTCAAATATATCAAAAGGCACTTATAACGCATCACCGCATATACTGATGTGTGTATTTCGGGCCAAATTTTTTCAGCTTCTCCAAAATTCTGTAGCCTTAGAAACTTGTCTTTGGTAACGACAGCGGACGTCGTAGCAAAGTAACTGCATTATATCCCTTGTGTGCAACCTGTCACACCGCAAGTGCTCAATTGAGATTGATCACCAGGTGATCAGCGAGTAGTGTGATTTGGTTATCATAAATATTCAGTTGTGCCAGAAGCAATTATCCGTTTGATGAGAGGGATTGCCGACGTGGCGTATCCGTAATGTGTTTCAGGTAACCCATGCAGGACATTAATGACCAGCTTCAGCATGGACGTGAGGCAGGTACGCTTGGGAAATCATTAGTGAACATAACAACGCAACTCCAGCAAATATAGGAGGTTGTTAATCGAATTGGTTCTTGTTACCTGTACTCGTAACTGCCGACGGCAGAAAACGGGGAATGTAGCACTTATCCCAATACATCTATGTGTCTTCTCTCTCTGATGGCAGCTAGTAGCACTCAAACACGAATGTGAAGTTCGACTGGAGGGACGTTTGGCACTCCATTGAAACAGTAGCGTGGGAGGAGCCGAGGCTATGTAGGGGCTGAACAACGATGAAGAGTCACTTTAGACGAGGACGGTTGGCTAGTATGAAATAGCTCTTCGAAATAGTGACGGCTTTCGTTAAGTGACCTCACTACCAGTAAGTGTTATTCTTGTAACAATGTTTTCCGAACTATCCAATAAATGTAAGGCCCAGTTTTTTCTTATCAATATTTATTAAATTTTTGACGTCAAATGTTTCGTACAAATGATAGACAAGAGGAAAAAACACATCCATTTAAGAAAATGTACTGCGACGCTTTTGAGAATTCATGTGATAACACTGAGATATGGCACTCAACTGGATGATTTAATTTAAATGTTTGGTAAATTCCTGAAGCTGGATTTAATTGTTCCTTAAAGCAAAGATCGACAAAATCTGTGGCCTCCTGATATGACGTTGCTGAAATGGACGAGATCTTTTGGAAAAAGTTAAACAATGTCCTAAATGATATTACGCATACGGAAAAGCTTAGCTCGCGATGGCGATTGGTGCCTGACACAATCGAAGATGGCTATTTATAAATCGTCTTTGAAGTAATTGGGCCATGTTGGCCCATCATCGCACATTGGATACACAACCACGGTCAAAGCACACGGTCGACTGTAACGAAAACGCAGTAGTAAAGGATAAAACTTCTATCTGCAGGAAATATAACGGTAGCTGTTCATTGGCACTCTAAGGATATCATAAAAATTGAATATTTATGAAAAAGTGGAACACGTACTCTCTCATTATTAGGTCGCAAAATGAGTTGAAGAAATAACTGTCCAAGAAGAGCCACAAAAATGTGCTCCTGCACCATTACAGTGTACCTACGCATAGGCGGCTGCAACAGAAAAAGTGACTAACTGGACTTCTAAATGATTACCCAGCCCTATCTTCCCGACATTCGACTTCAAATTACTTACTATTTTAAAAGTCACATGGAGAGATAAATGTCCGTTGAAAGGACGTAGTCGTCCATGCTGAAAGCAGGGAATATGCCGAACAGTCAATATTTTTTCCTGAAAAACTGAAATAACTTATCTTTTAAATATTGACGTGAAATTTAAACTGCATTTACTACGATCTTTTTTACTAAAGTTGTCGATTCATTATTTTTACTAAAGTTATCGATTCACTACTGTACTTTTGTGTACACTAAACCGGTTCAGATGCCTGTATTTACTTCTGACTTTCGTACTGTGTGTTTTACGAGCATGCACTCAAACAATGGCGATCGTTTCTGCCAGCAGAAAGTACTTTCTCTGATGGACCCTCAACAAAGCAGTCGATTGCAGATAATATGGATTTTACTGGACATTTTCAATTTGCGGTAGGTTACTAGAAAATAATATCAGTGGCAGTTGTGAGAGGAACAGTTATCGTAAGCTCAGACAAAGAGAGGAACAGAGAGAGACAGAGACAGACACAGAGAAAAGGAGAGAGGGAGGGAGGGAAGGAGACCGTTAGCTTTCTAAAATTAATGTTTCTTTTTAACTATCGTTTTTACCATCTTGAGATTTTGCCTTTATTAAAACAGCTATTAAGTAAATAAGAACTTACTGTTTTCCAATTTTCGCGCTATCAGGCTATGTTTTACGATGGTGTTCTGTCACCGGCATCTAACTTTCACCTACAGTCTCCTGACGAAACGGGTGGTCCTGCAGAATTTGCTGTAACGTGTAAATGTAATGTAAGGCAGCTGATGTATACTTGTACAGGAATTTCTTATACGTGTTGGTACTCCAAATATAATTGAATTGCGGTGCTCAGACAAAGATTTGTTCACCACGGTATCTCCTCTGAATTTGGTATTGGTAATGGTCTTATACTCGCAGGCGCCAGTCCTTCAGTATTTGATGAGAATACCACAATAGACGTCATAGGATAATATAGTCTGTCACCTGTGTTCCAAGTGGAGAATTAACTCTGTTTGAGTTTGCTGTTCTATAATAACTAGGAGTAGCTCTTTAAATTTTATCAGCAGTTTTTTTATTAATATTATACAAAGAAATATGTGAACATGTAAAATCACAATGTAACAGCATTACTTGTACCCTAATTTCTAATACATGTCTAACACCTCCCCATGAACTACCACCTTAACGGTGACGGGGAGGTTTGGTGTCTGTGATCCACTAAGCTATGCTGGCAGGAGCAAAACTTCTGGCAGGATCATTCATGCAAGACTGGTTAGTTGGTGAGATCCTAGACACAATGTAGTCCCCCTACGGGGCTCCGTTCTTGGAAGTTTGTGTGTGGCAACTACATGGGCCCCTAGCGAAGACTGACATTACTTCCACTTAGTTCCGTCAGCCTGCTTCTGTTTTCTATCGGTCTCCCACGCCCAGCTTTTGTTTTTCCGATCCCAGCGGTACTAGGTTTCGAGGCCCGAGGGTGACCTTCAGCTTCCTGTTGTATCTCCAACGGTGACAGTAGGGAGGATGCACCTCGGTACAGTGGAACCGGCGGAATTCTGATTAAAACACAGGGTGGAAAGAGCCCGTAAGTCCAGAACGACAGTCGGTATAGAGGCAGACAAGCTTGATTAAAAATTACTTGATGCTCCAAGTTGGGGTTGAGGCTTTGGGCCTGCTCCCCATCACTTCAACCTGCAAAAAATCCAAGAGTAAAGCCTCGACCCAGCAAACGAAAATGGTATATGAATGTTTGTTAAATGGAAAGTCCAGGACATTGCCATTACGAAAACAGAAGGATTCAATAAAATAAATCGGTACAATGTAGATGTAATAACACTAACAGAACCAAAAAAGAAAAATAAAGGAATGAAGCAGTAGAGAAAATAGATGATTATGTTCATATTTACACTTTAAAGAACAAAGAGCGTTGGGCAAAGAAGGAGATATCCGTTGAGGTACATAAAAAGTGGAAATGGGACTATGTGAACGAACGTCTGATGCGTGTCGATATGAAGCTAAAAGGATATGACAAAGCGATCATTGCAGCATATGCACCCACAAATAACGCTACTGACGCTGAGCAGAGTAATTTAAAGATTTTACAAATCTCTTAGATGGCATTAGCAACGGAAAGGAGATGTATTTTTAGGAGATTTTGATGAATGAGTGAGGAAGCAGGATCCTAGCAAGGTTGTAGTAAATTTGTGGAGGATATTGTACATGATAACGGAGAGAGGCTGCTAGAAATGTGTGGACAGTACAGTGGTAAGATATGGAATAGCTTTTTTTCCAACACAAAAAGATCCATAAACCTGGACACAGCCTACAAGGAAGTTACAGTCTATAACTGATTATGCTATAGGGAACGAAAGTAATCATACAAAAGTAGAGGAATCCAAAGTCTACAGGGAAGCAGAATGTTCATCCGCCCACTTCCTACTTCGGTGTGCACTTTTGTTCCCCTGTCAAGAAATTAACAGGTGCCAAAACAATTGTAATTAAAATGGAGAGAAACAAGCATAGATTGAGTGGAAAGCTGCATCAGGCTGATGATGTAACAATAGAAGTAGCGTATAAGATAATATTGTGACAGCTATTCATGAAGCTGCCTTTGAAAGTCTCGGAGTAGTTGAGAATACCTCTGGCAAATGTGATTGATGGGATGATGATACTGCCGCAAAGGTGAAGGAGAAAAAGGAGACCTATAACAGACGGCTTATAAGCAACAAGACTTATGATAGAAGTAGGTATGTAAGACTGAGGGGAGAGGGACAGAAAGCAGTAATTAGACCAAAAGTGCTATGTGGGAACTTTAAAGTGAAGAAATTAATTAATGCATGGGGAGCTCAAAACTCGAAAATTGTATAAACTTACAGCTGGTAAGCCTAGATAGATGGAAGACATACTATGAAGAAGTGTTTAAAGAAGATATATCCGAATTTGAGGATATACGTTCCTTTGCAGGCAACGAACATGACACAGAAATCCAGGAGATAATAACAGCAGAAGTACAGGATACAGTTAAGCAGTTCAAAAATGGCAAGGCACCAGAACCAGACGCTCTATACGCATATAGAGTTGTTGGAGGCTGGTCCGAACGAGTTATATGAGCATTTCGCAAAGCTATTGAACCTCTATCTTAGTGGAAAGGAAATCCCTGTCGAACTTGGCTCACCACAAACAAAGCAAGGAAGACTGTGCAAATTATCGATCCATCACAGTCCTCAGTTGCATATCGAAACTGTATGGTAAGGTACTAAAATCTAGACTTGGGAGAGAAATTAACGAAGTAGAAGAACAGAATTGCTTTCTGGCAGGAAGGTCTTTTATCGATAATATCTGCAGCATTAGACAGGTGACTAACAAAAGACTGGCACATAACTTGGAGACACACATGGTTTTTACAGATTTACACAAGGCCTATGGCAGTATACCACTTTCCAGGATGTGGAAAGCAATGAAGAACAAGGAAATTCGTAAATGTTATGTACAAGCAGTTAGAAAACTGTATTCCGACAATAGTTGTCGTGTTACAGTTGAGAAGCTGCTATTACAGAAAACGTTAACAAAGCGCCAACCTTTTTAAAAAAATTTTTGAACGAAGCACTGAAAAATTGCAAAACGAAGTGCAAAAACATAAGAATTATAGTAGGAGATGACATCCTGTTCTCCCTAAAGTTCGCAGACGATCGGGTCATCTTCGCCGAGGAAGAAGAGGGTGTGTTTATATGTTCAGAAAGCTTAAAGAAGAATATTTATGTTTAAGTGAACCATTCACATTTTCACCCGCGACAAGGTAATCCAAATCATTCTGCACCCCAGCACACTGTTCAAATCACTGAGGTCGCATCTGCCAGTGCACCGGGCGTTATAGACGCTACGCAACAATGACTTGCGGACCAGGCGTCAGATGATGCCGACGCCGCGTTAACACAGGGTACATCGCGTTCTGCACACATTATAGAACATAAGAATCGCTTAAGGGGCTCCGGAAAGGTTCAAAATCATGAAAAGTTCAATTTTTACTTTTTTGCGTTTTCTGAATCTGCAGACTATTACCTTTTAATAGGTATATAATTTATTCAATTCCGAAGACTACAACTATTTTTAATTTTTTTTAAATATGTACTACATGGGCGTGACCCACTGTGGCGCTGTTAAACTGCTGTCAAATGGTGTTATTATTAACGTCCGTGTTCATCAGGTACATTTTAGTGATGTGAGATAAAGTATGTGTTGTGGCTAACCTGTGATGGTTCAATATATATCGCTGGTGTGATTGTCGATTGTTTCATGCTTATTTACTCTGTAGTTATCTCGAAAATATTCGTAATTAATTCTGTTTCTTGAGTCTCTGTTTTGTTGAAGTTGTTGAATCCTCTGAAGGCTTTTAAGAAAAGGAGAAATGTTGGAAAGCCAAAGGTATGTGTTATTACTGTAAACAATAAAGACGATAACCAAGTGAGTGAACCTAACCTCTCAAGTACACCTGCCCATAGCAGTCAAAGTGGGAAAGAAAATACTTCACAGAAGAAGCTTGGTTCAATGAGTGAAAACTATGAATGTTTTATGGGCGAATCGGATGTGAATGAAATATTTGATATGTCTGTTCTCAAAGGAATTTTTTCAAATTGTGTAAGATGTATTCATTGTAGTGAAGTTGGTCTGGAACTCTCCATAATAAAGCACGTAGGACTTGCTAGTGAAATACAACTGAAATGTGATAAGTGTTCATACATGACCACCTTTTGGAACGGTGTTGCAGTAACTGTAACTGAGGAAAATGGTAGCAAAATCTACGAACACAACAACGAGCGATGCTTGCTTTAGACAAGGAACACCTTCGGGCTGCAGACAGGGCTGTAAAGAGTCTAGAAATACAAGCAAGAGTAAACAGGAGGAGGAACAAGAGGAAGCTGGAGGAGGAGTTTGCAGAGGATGAAGATAATCCGTCCTATGGACCTGGAATGCACTAAAAAGTTAATCCAATCTTTGTCGCTCGATTCCCAAAACTTTTATTTTCTCATACTAATTACATGTTTTCTAAGGATCTTCCAAACATATTTGTTTCAAACTTTCGGTAAATGTTACACAGTACCTTCTGCATAATTTAACACAGCCTTTTTCCAAAAAACTATATATTTTTGAACATATAAATAAAAAATTGCAAAAAAATGTTGTGAATTTTCATTACAATTGAAAAAAAATCATCTTTAATAACTGAACTAAAATTTTGTAAAATCCCTGTGTTAAGTTGTAGCCCATATTCCAACAAATAATCTGTAAAAAGTTGAACTTCCTACCTCAAATACTTTGTGAGGAAAGATGTAATTTATAAGCGTTATTTTAACATTGCAAGTATAGGGCGTTCCGGAGTCCCTTAAAGACATCAGGGATTTACTGTTACGTGAAACTGAGCAGCCTCTGAAACATTTTTATCACCATGTTATTACCATTCAAGTTGCAAAAGACGTATTAAAAGCAGTTCTGGGCTCTGGTTCTCCCGTTAGTGTCATGAGTGATGCAGCATTCAACCGCTGCAATTCTGATGATTCTTGTCCGATGTTAAAATAAATGGTGCCGTACCTGGTAAAAGCGTTGAAGTCAGATCTCAAACACATTTACAGTTTTCTACCCAATGTCACACATCTTTCGACAACTTTCTTATCGTTCCGTTATTAACTACTGAAGTCACTTTGAGCATCGATTTCTTAAACATAAAGCAGTGCTGGATTTTAACAACTCTTGTATTATGTTACAAAACCATGACAATATGATGTCCTTAAATTTTGATCAGAGCGTCTCTAGCGAGGAACAAGATATCAGTGGCCTGCATTTTCTTTCTTAAAATAGAAATATCGACTGGCACACCACACAATTTTAATTCTGCTGACCGTAATGTGAGCACAACGATGACGGCACTGTGATTGACATTTTCGACACGAGTCAGAACAAAGTTGACAATTGTAAAGCCACCTCTGATTTCCATAAACAACAATTACGAGAAATCTTACAAACTCATGCTGATGTTTTTGATAATGTGCCTGGCACTATTCGTGATTTTCTTTATGAATTTCAAGTTAAGCCACGCACTACTTGTGTTGGACTACACTACACCATTCCTTTTGTTTATCGTCAGAAGGTTAAAGAAGAAATTAATTTCATGCTTCAACAAAGTATTATTGAGCCGGCGGCCAGCCGTTATAACAGTCCGCTTCATATTGTGCGAAAGAAAGATGGTTCACGGAGGCTTGTTCTCGATTCGAGACAAATCAACACTATTGTTCCGAAAACCGATAGACCGCGACTTGGGATACTTCAGAAATTTCATGGCTTCACAGTTTTCTCCTCTCTTGATTTAAAATCCAGTTTGTGGCCGATTGAATTGCACTCTAATTGCCGCAAATATACGGCCTTTCTCTGTTTTGGAATATGCTATCATTTCTGTAAACTTACTTCTGGATTAAACATTTCGTCTGCAGCATTCATCAGAGGTTTAAATTCTATTCTATTTTACCGGAGCAGTTGAAAAATAAGATTACCACTTATGTCGATGATAATCTCATGTCTGAAATGACCTGGGATAAGCACAACGATATCTTGAATTCTTTGTTACAGGTCTTTTATGACCATTTAGTCACAGTAAACCTGAGCAAATCTGAATTCGAAAAGTCTAACATCAGATTTTTAGGTCACGTCATGTTTGTTTCTAGCATTGAACCATGAGAAGTTGCAAGCTATCAGTGACATCACCACTTCCATTTCCAAACGTCAAGTCAGAAGTTTTCTCGGTTTGCTAATTTTTTTCCCGTCGTTTTATGCGCTACAAGGCTCTCGATACCCTTCGTTTGTGCCAACTTAGTGGCAAAAACTCCCAACTGATTCTGGGACGACCAAGCTCAACAGGAATTTGTCAATTTAAAACAAGCTTTATTGAACGCTCCTCTACTTTCTCATCCTGATCTTTCACGTGGCTTCTGTTTGACCACTGACAGTTCTGGTGTCTATTTGTTTCAAGAGATCGAAGAAGACGCCATTGCTTTCAAATTGCTCTGAGCACTATGGGACTTAACTTCTGAGGTCATCAGTCCCCTAGAACTTACAACTACTTAAACCTAACTAACCTAAGGACATCACACACATCCATGCCCGAGGCAGGATTCGAACCTGCGACCGTAGAGGTCGTGCGGTTCCAGACTGTTGCGCCTAGAACCGCTCGGCCACTCCGGCCAGCGCCATTGCTTTCATTAGGCGCGTTTTGTCTCCAGCTGAACGTAACTATTCTATAACAGAACTTGAACGTGCGCCTTTTCCAAATTTCGCCACTTCTTATTTGGCTGACATACTAATATTTATACTGATCACAGAGCGTTGCAATTTCTCATAGAGTATTCGACGCCATCAGCCTTCTGGAATCAAACTAACATTTCAGGTAGGCCAAATAGTACTCATCAGATCACGCAGATGGTCTCATATACGAAAACGCTTGTTCAGCAAAATCTTTCTTTTCTACAATGGATCATATAGAATTCGTCGTATTTGTCATCCAAATGCTTTGGGAGTGGAAAGTTTGAGAACCATCTTAGTATGGGTGTACACCATATTAGGAATGTCAAAGAATTTCAAGAATAGGTCACAGTCACATATCTTTACAGATAAAGTACCTACACTGAGAATTTGCTTATTATCGGATTGGTATGACCACGACCTACCTGTACTTTGATATTTATTGTTTTATAATGTGCGATTTTCCCTTATTTTTGCGCGTATCAAAAAGTTCTACGAATAGGACACACATACATGGCTTTACAGACAGTACACTGACACTGTGACATGGATTACTACCGGAATGATATCACTACAGCCTATTTGTCGTTCTTATCTTACAATTTTGGTCTTGCACTTATATTTGGATTTACTTTGGTGGTCATTGAAAGCGCTTTGTGTACAGTATTGGATGTTTTACACTGATGACTATGGGGCGTTTTTAGTGTGCGAGACAAATGATGTAGACAGAACAGGGAATTTTATTTTGGTGTATTTCAGATGAGCTATACTATGAAGTTTACTGCATATTTGTGTTTGATGATGATGGTTACTGATGATATTTGATGTGCTATACGACTGATTTATGTGGCTTACGTATATAATATGTTATGTGAAGTTACTGATGATGAGGAATTATATTGAGGTACTGGTTCGGGCTTAAGGACCCTGTTTTTGTTGTAGTCGATTTATATTTCACATGATGATATTTCTGGTTTATAAGTATAAAAGATGAGTTTGGATCACTCATGGCAGGTTGACAATAGTAACTGTTCTACAGCTATTTGCTACAACACTAAAGTTTCTTTTGTATGATATGAAGTTGTCACTTTCTTGAGATTTTTATGCAACCCTGAATATATTTGGTTTTTTTTTTTTCTCTATAAGAGCAACACAACAGGCTACAGCCATGCTACATCTTCCACCAATGCTCCTTTCTCGTCTTATTACTGCTATACACTGCGACTTTTTCTTCTTGCCTAATAATAACCTACTGCATTATCTTGACTATTTGTTCTTCTGGGCTGAATGAATTAGGAAACACATACACAGCTTGACTGACAAATACTCACACAACAGATACCATTACACCTAATTTGTGTCATTTTCCAAACTCATGCTTCGTATTTTCAAGAACGTTGTATGCGGGTCATACTATGCCGTATTTGTCTGATAATTTGGATAGATTGTAGAGTTCTTTGAGATTTTTCTTTTACCTATAGGCAGTCCCATTATAGACTATGGCTTATATTTTCTTTGATGTTTATGGTAAACCTAGTCTTGCAATTTTTTTACCACTAGCACATTTTAATCCTATGTTCTTAACTGTTACAGACCCACCTTGTGCTTGTAAATGTTTCCTTTCTTGCCATCGTCTTACCATAATTTTGTTAGGGAGTGAAATGTCTACATACTTCAGTAGCTTAGTACAGTCAGCTTGGTATGTACAGAAGTAAATGGTAAGCGCTCAGGTAATGGTCATGTGGCAGGCGCCTTGGTAGACCATGTATCGGGGTTTTGCACCTGATGAATTTTCAGAGTTTGTACTAATCCATTTTTAACAGGTCTTACCGGACTGAGAATAGGTCAGGCTCTGCCTTTGTCGCCAAATTATGTGATGTTTAAGATATACTGTACGTATTTCTAGTATTACAATGAGTCTTTGTGATGTATTTCTTTTGAAGATGTTATATTAAGGAGAGACTTTATGTAGATGATGATGATACTTTCTTGGGTTTTCATAACGATATTTTTTCCTTGTATAGAAGATGTGAGATTAGGGTTACTTTTTAAGTGATTTGCTGCTTTGCTAGACTTGATTTCTTTTTCTCTATGTTGATTTGTCGTTGGATACCTAAATTATTCTTGCCTGATGATTACTCTGTTTCTGCTACGTGATAACATTTACCTTGTCTTGTCAAGTCTGACATATTTTCGTTACTTTGACTAAATTCATCTTGTTACTATGTTGACTGACGCACGATGAATAACTTTAAATTACTTGTTCCCACAGGGACAATAGACCTAGTGCACTATACAAAGCTTCCTTTTCCTCCTCACATCCTATTTCTTACCGTAGTTGGTGAAGCTCCTATTTTTCCCTTGTGTGTGTTTACTCTTCAGAGATAGATAGCCTAGATATTAGTATAAATAGTTTTTATGTTGACATAGAGATGTTCTTGCAATCGTATGGAAAGTATCTTGTCATAAAGGAACTATGTTTGCACATTTCTCCGAATGTATACAACAACTTTTTTATAGAATTGTGTTACTCGTGCTACCGAATGTGACATACTTTGCTCTTGATAGCTATTTTTCACTTACCACTACTAAAACTTTGTATGCAACGATTCTGGTCATACTGCAACTAAGTTTGCACATTGCACTGAATGTAACACGGCGTTCCCATGCCATTTGTGTGTACTATGACGTATTGGACTTTATGTATGCTCTTTTCTTGCTGATATTGCTACCTTGATTATCTGCTTAGTTTTAAGCCACTTCTTTAGTGCTAAGATGTACTGTACTCTGATATTTTTGCTCTTGAATGTCAGACGTCTTGTCACACAGCAACTAAGTTTGCACATTATTCTGGCATGTGGACTTTGTAAATACTTTTGAAAAACTGATTATCTGCTTAGTTTTAAGCCACTTTTTTAGTGTTAAGATGTACTTTAGTCTAGTTTTTAACGTTATATCTTCCTCATTTTGTTTCTCGATGTAATGTGTGTATTAGTTCACCATTGTATTTCATTGCCTGGACATACCCTCTTGTTTTATATGAAGCATTTGTATTTTATTTGCACTCTGCACAGATACTGAAATATTTTCGTTGGGAGTCACTGTTAGCACTCACATTTTATTTTATTATATCCTGGCTTGTGATTAGCGTGTACTGCACTTAAGACTATACATACTGTGGATGTCTCGTCGAGACATGTTTCTCATGAGTGGTTAGGTTCTTGCTACAATATGGATGCACTATTTTCTTAGCACATTCTGAGCACGCTACCTCCTCATTACTAACAATACCAAATTTTTCTGATAAAAGTGCAGTGGGTCTGCAGGATTGTCCTACGCTTTTCCGTGATATCAAACACTTCTCATGTAGGTTCCAGTGGGAATACAAGATTTTACTGCAGTGGTCGGTTCTACTAAATACTTCTCATGACAGTGCCAGTGGACTGCAAGATTCTCTCACTGGGCTTTTCAAATTATATTTAGACTGTCATTGTCTGTGGGACTGCAAAATTTTCCCCCAACGTGTCATATAGTTTGCCTACGCACTTATGGTCGGCAGCAAGTTTTACTGCTGTAAGGACACTTTTTGTGCCGCAACTTAGGGTGATGATAAACATTTTCCTTGTACTTAGGACACTACTACGTGTAGTGAGTGTATGTATTCACTCGATTCTCTGTGCTAACAGTCTACACATGTAATGCAGTTTGCACTACTGTGAGTGTACCCTAATATTTAGCAAATACAGTACTTGTAACAACCTGTTTTCAGTTATGTAGCTGTTTATGTCCAGCAATAATTTGTGCTTATTTTCTGTCATGTATAGTTTTATTATTATCTGTATACTCGTAATGTATCTTTGAACTTTTGTACTCACATTTCTACCTCGTTCTATCAGAATATTGTTTTTGTAAACTAAAATTTCCCAGTCTCGGCAATGTCACTGACATCACCTTGCCTGTGAAATTTTGTTCCGCCCGACCGCGGGCTAATGGTAGGTGCCATGTATAATTTTGGTATCTGAATCGATTGTGAGCGAGCAGAAGTTAAGTGAGTAACTTTGGGCTGCGAGATGGCGCGTTGGGGCAGTCAATGTTAAGCTTTGGTAGAGTGAGACAGTAAAGGTGCGTCCACGCTACTCGTGCTCGCCAGACCTGTGCCGGTCATACTCGTCTGCAGGGAGGCTTGTCAGACTTGTCTGACTTGCGCCCGTGCTGCTTCTATCTTCGTCAACACTACTCCAGTTGCTTGCCAGGCTTTGGCTCGTGAGGATCCGCACCGTACTCGCAGTCGTGACCAGAGCCAGTTTCCTAATTTAAAAATGGACGAAGTGGTTATAGCAAGTGCCAGCTTCCTTGTGATGCGCCTTTTATCTGAGGAAGAGGATAGACGAAGACGCTACAAAGTCCCAAGGTGGTGGATGACCACAGTCTTCAGAAGCAGAAAAAGATATAGTGGGAGTGATTTGATGGATGACTTGGATGTTGAAAACATACATTTCAAGACATTTTGCTGTATGTCCGCGTCAGATTTTGAATATCTGATAAATTTGGAAGGACCGAAAACATCAAAGGCTGACAGCAAATTTCGGAAAGCTATACCAGTTGCTGAGCGGTTGGCACTTATACGCTCAGATACCTAGCAACTGGCGGTTCCAACACCAGCCTCAGTTTTTTATTTAAAGTCTCCAAGCAAGTGATATTAAACATTGTTCCTGAAGTATGTGAAGCTCTTACTGGCAGCTTGAAGGAGTTTGTAAAGGTAAGTTAATAAATTATACAAATTTTGTTATTAATGCACTTTTATTCATGAGGTAATAAGCAAAAGAAATAAAAACATTTAGATTAAAAGAATGAGGAACAATTAAACGCAAAGATTATTACTTTTAATTATTACAAATCAAGCAAATCCAGAAAATATAGAGAGCCTTGTTCGGTGTAGTCAGAAGTAGAAGTAGATGTCTGTTGGAAGTTGTGTTGCATCTGCTCACGGGCATGAACTTGTTGAGTTGAAGGAATCGGTAAATGCGACGAGCAACTGTAGTCGTTGTAGGTTGAACTTGGTCTAGATTGTTCGAAACAGCCGCTTTCTGCTCTGAAAATCGTGTCGGAAAATTCTTTTTTAACAAAAGCACGTGTACTGCTGTCCATGGACCGTAGAACGTTCGCTGTGTGCTCTCCGTAGGCGTCAAACTCGTCTCTAGTTTTACATAAAGCAGTCTGTAGTGCATTATATGCCTCTCCTATACGAGGATCTTTTGCACTTTTTCTCTGATTTTTTTTTTAGGTGAAGCAAATACCTTCGTGCGTTTGTTTGGTGTGGGTGGTAGTTTGTTGCCTTGCGTTGTTTGATGATCGACATCTTGACTACTAATTTCTTCGCAAGTGCTCGCTGTACCTTCGTTTGTATCCATGCCCGCAACCCTCTGTTCTTCCAAATTCTCCTTAAATTCCTCCTAAAACAAAGCGACGACAGAAGACTGATATAAAAAATAGCAAAGAAAGTAAAACAAAAAATAAAAAAAATGGATGTAGAAATAAGGAGAAACACGATAATAATCGTAAAAAATTGAGCACAATGTGAAGTTGATAAGTGAAATTCAGAATATTTGTTATAATGATTATTACCTATTATTACGCAAAATTGCTGATTTTAATTATTATTAATGTTCATAATTATTAGAATGTCCATTATTGTCTATTGATTTAATAATTATTTATATTATTAGGAATTATTATTTTGTATTTACTTTTTAGCAGATGCCACAGACACAACAAGAGTGGTTGCTTGTAGCAGAGGAATATGAGAGAAAATGGAACTTTCCTCATTGCCTCGGTGCAATGAATGGCAAACATTGCGCAATCCAAAGCCCAGTTAAATCTGGAAGCGATTTTTTCAATTAGACGGTGGTGTTTTTCGAAATACATCTTTTTTTAAGAATATGAGAGTAATGGTACCGTTTTTCCCGACTATCGTACCCTCCCAGGTAGAGAGAAAGAAGTACCCTATGTTATTCTCGCAGACGACTCGTTTCCCATCAACGATCATATCACGAAGCCGTATAATGGACAACCACGGAGGTCAATGAAAAGAGTTTTTAACTACAGACTTTCAAGAGCATGGCGGATTGTGGAAAATGCGTTCGGAATACTTTCTTCCGTATTCTTAATACTAAGGAAGCCTATATTACTACAGCCTGAGAAAGCCCAAAGTGTTATTATGACTTGTATACACCTCCATAATTTTGTGCGATAAAGTTCTGCTTCCATACAAATTTATACCCCTGTAGGAGCAGTGGATCATAAGGAGAATGGGCATTTAAAGCCAGGAACCTGGAGAAATGAGATCACTCCTGCTACAACATTTACACGATTAGCGAACATTCCATGACGTTCAACGCAGACTGTCCAAGACATTAGAGATGAATTCGCTACTTATGTCATTTCCGAAGAGGGAAGATTGCCATGGCAAGATGATTACCAATAACTTATTAAAGAATTTTCAGCTACTAGCTAGGTACGTACTAGTGGCTACCTGACTGCGCACATTTCAACTACTATAAATGTGAAGTTTTACGTTTATTAATTTCTATTTTATTATTTTCATTTCCCCGAATAACATAATATACAAATAAAATACATATAAATGTACATGTGCTTCAATATACTGTGTTAGAAAAATAAATGTTATTAACATTTATTTATTTACTACTAGCTGAGTACCCAGCGTTGCCCCAGTATGTATTCCAATCCTGTTACTCCATTTCCTCCTTTCTCCTCTGTGACATTCAGAACCTTATAATTTTATCACAATTAGAACTGTTTTTAATTTTTAAATTTGAAAACTATAAGCAATTACTAGGTATATTCCTAATAGAAATGGTAGTAAGCTAAAATAAATGTGAAAAAATATCTTAAGAAATGGTATGATTAATGGTATATAAGGGATTAACACCAAAAAATATAAAATTAACAAATGAGCAGGGACCGAAATGTAAGCTGAGAAAGATATAAAGTTAGGTAGCAGTGGAGACAGAACCAAAAAGGGACTGAACCCCATTAAGTTTGTTAATAGTTTGCTTATACATTTCCAAAAATGAATATATTTTACTTACATGTGTGTTGATTGTCTTCCGCGGCTGATATTTGCAGTGCAGAAATTCAGATGCTTTGAAAGCGAACCAGTTTGGAGCGTTCACTTCCTCAACCCAAGAGTCAGAATTCCCAGGCTCAGTCTTCTTCTGGCGGACTTTCCTGTAAGTGGCTAATAAGCTGGTCATCTTTTTTTTAATTCAGCCACATCCACGCAGAGTTCTATCGCGATGGGAACACACGCTTCACTTTTTTTAATTTTATTTTGTATTGGGAGTTTGCTACATCCCACAGCACAGGGTATTGGTCATAAGTGTTTATGAATGTAATGACAAAATCGTCGATCCACTCCATTTCAAAAGAAAAACCGAAGTCCACAATACAGAAAAAGGATAATACCAAGACCAAACTGTACGAGTGCAGCGAGCCAACTGGTAAGTGCTTTGTTTCCATCCACACCACTCGCGCAGCTCGCCGCGCATCCCTTTGATGTACCGACATCAGCCGGAGCCAGACAAGCCATAAGCTCGGGCGGCTCGCAAGCCTGTTTTCCGGCGAGCCCTCGGAGCTTACCTCCGTCCACATTGCTCGTAAGGCTCACAAGTACACGAGCCACACGAGTAGTGTGGACGCACCTTAAAAGTTTAGCTGTGTTAGAGTGAGGCAGATAATGTTAAGCAGTCTTGGAGTGAGGAAGCACGAGTAGACTACGTTAATCTGTGTTAGAGTGAGGAAGCAATGGCAATATTTGAAATTTAAAGTCTTCATTTGTCCATGAATATCTTGTAAAGGAGGAAGTCTAAAGGAATATCAGGTAAATCTTATAATGATGTCACATTTTTTTTCTACTACTGCTGCGTCATCAAACTAACTTGATTACTGTACTGCAAGTTGTTAAATTTGACAGATAGAACAGTGTATTGTTTGCATGTTAAGAAGTTCATTAAATTTAAAATCTGCCTTGAGCATTTTTTCACAGTATACAAAAACTTAGTGTTGTCATTTATGCCATATTTCATTTTCTTACCAACCTTTCTCTTACAATTTTTTTTAATGGATCGTCCAACCAAGTATGTTCGATAAAAAGTTCAATTAGCAATTGACAGAGAACTCATTGCACCTCTCAAGTGTCTGTGTAGGAACAGTAATCTGCAGCTTTAGCATAGTGGCGCGCAGGACAGAGCAGTACTGCAACGTGTTATCCAGATTTGGGCAGAATAGAGGAAATGTCAAAATATGATTTTTTTATTTATTCAATCAGGGCTAACTTATGTTATTCAAAAACAGTTTTTGTGATCAAAAGTTTGCATATCTAAGTTAATTATTCAGACAGTTTATACTGTTCAAAATTGATACAGTCAGATTTCTAATTTTTACAGTATGAAAGACTTCCCTTTTCATTACGACAATTGATTATTGTTATAGTGCAGCTTTTCTTTCACAATTCGACAGTACATTTATTATTACAACTCAGAGCTTACGTTCAGAAACAGTACTCCACTCTAATATTTTTATTTATTTAGATAACTTTCAAGTTACATCCCACTATTTGAAATAAAACGACGTCAAAACATTTGGAAAGCATGTTACAGCAAACTACAGATGAGAGCATTGCTCTCTACGTTGCCGGGCTGTGGGTAGTCTCCAGAGTCAATTAGAAGAAATTAAAGGCACTGGAAATGGAATTTTGGAGATAAAGTTGTGAAGCGACAAGAATAGACATAATAAGAAAATACTACGAGAACAGATGGGGCTACAAAAGGTGTTATGGACACAACTTAAAATAAATTGCTAGCGTGATATGGACATCTTAGAAGAATGCTAGAGGAAAGATGGCCTTCTAAACATGGCAGTGGAGACCTCCACCACACAGACGAAGAGGAAGACCCCGCTACGATGGAGTGAGGTGTGCGATGCACGACAGGACTATACAAGAGCAGGACAGGAAACTTGGCTACTCCAGACGCCGCATGTGATAGAAAACTTGCAGAAAAAAGAGAAGATATATTTAATACATAACTGACAAATTTTTTTCAAGCAGACTACTAATGTAGCTGTTCCATTTTGAGTGTATTTTGATAAGGTTAAAGCAACAGCTTGAGCAGAATCAAGATCTCTTTTATCTTGTGTGTAGATATTTGATACTGAGTCAGAAAAACTGTAAAGTCTTTCGTTAGTGTTTACAAATTTTCCTCCAGTTGTCCATGCTTTATAAAACTGTTTACTCGTTAGAGAAGGGCAAGTATTACTCATTAGTATGGTTAATGATGATCTATACATCATTTAATTCTTAATCAACAAGATTGGTTTCATGCACGACGACATTTGCTTATTATAGCGGGATGGATTTCTAACTGACTGGTATTTAATACCTTCATATCTTTGCGTTTGAAGTTAACTAGGCCGAAACGCCACGATAACGCTCTGAAAGTAATTCCGGTAAATACGATAACCAGTGAGTCAAATTTCATGCAAAGCGGATGATGTGGACAATCCATTACTGCTGGAGAAATGAATATTGATACTAATTCATTTTACAGTGGTCACTGAATCAGTCCATTTGAAAGAGCAATCAGTACCAAGAACTTCTTACATAAGAGTAAAAACAGTTTCAGGGGTTTCTTCTCTTCTTAAAGATGCAACGTTTAAAACCAATCAATACTGAGATTCGTTGGTATTAATCCATGGCCATTCATTCTCACATAGATGAAATGCCACAGTTGGTTATTCTGCATGCAAATGATGTCCATTACAGGTTCAATCTGGTATAAGAGTTCAAGCAACTAATTTAATATATGGCTAGGTGACAGTATTGAAAGAAAATACAGTTTTAAACTCTGTATTGCCTTGATTGCACATGCTATGAATATCACACACAGAAAGAATAAAATTGAAATATTTCTTGATTTTAGAAAACACGGAGGAGTACTATATATTACTCAACTACTTTACCCTTAATATGCCATGAAAGAAAAAACTTACTGTGTTATGCTTACTATGCTCATCTACATAACAAAGTTAATGCTTTTGTGTTTATGTTCTCTTTATTACAAGTAATTCTGACACACTACAGTCAGGAGAAGTGAAGCATATAAAGATGTAGTTAGGCCTACGTGTTGAAAACGCTGAGTATTTGATGTCAAGTGCGTGGTGATGCTATACAGTAATCCGTAAATTGAATTGTAAAAAAACGCAGGCTTCATGAGAGAATATGAGGTGAAAGTTGTATGTTCAGTGCTATAGTTCTATTAAGATAATAGTGTGTAGCTTGCATATTAACGTTTGTGTGTGACTAATATGCTTTCTGCAGCAAGTAACTGTTATACACATACAGACACACATGGACTTAGCGGAAATCAGCGTTAAGTAAGGAGAAAATCTACAGAGTCCATCTTTTCGAAGCAAAATTAGGATGTTCGGGAAAAGATCAGAACGCAGATGGTCGGAATCGAAGAGATACATATTATCATTACTTCCCACTTAAGTAGAGCGCTAAAACTGGGCCATCTTTCACGAAATTTCTTTCTGTCTCTCGTCTTTTCTTGCCAAAACACCTCTCGTATATTCACTGTGTTTCTTCTTCTTTTCTCTTTATGTATATGCCATGTGTAATGATCCTATGTAAATGTAAATTGCTATGGAAAAATTAATTAAATCTTTTATTAACAGTTTTTGACCGGACATGCTCTCAAATCTTGAAAAAATATTTTGATGAATGGTAATACTATTACACTGAGTGTGTCAATAGCTCATTCAAGGTGGAAAAGATGTGCATCTTTACAGGACACTGATTCAGTGAAACAAAATGTCGAAAACAATCTGGCTTCTAATGTCTTTCGCGTGATAACGTCTACCCACTGAATGTTTGTCTTCCATCTCAATCATCATACTCAAGTTACTGACAGCTATGCTTAGTAATCATCGTTATCTGACAGATATAGTAATGATATAAATTACCATGCCTCAAGAAAAGAATACCCACTTCACTGCAACTTCAGTTGTTAATAGTAACTCAACAATAAGCATCAAGAATGCATGTATGTCTGAAACATGACGTATCACTTCTAGGCTCTGAAATACGGAAATCATTCTTGTAATGCTTCACAAAATTCTCTCCAACGCTGAACATTGTCATCTGTCCGACTCGAGTAGTCTGCTACTGCTACTCATACATACACATATTATTAATTACAAATGTTTCATCACATGAAATGCAGGCTTTTAGTTATACTGGAAAATAATTTGAAAGCAATTCAGTGCCGAGCGTAATTACATGACATCAATCGCGCTCTTTCGACAACGTTGTTTACCGTGCGCATGTACAAACACAGTTTTATTCTAGACGAAGTGACTGTATAAAAATTACAAGGCATCTCTAAAATCAATTTAATTATATAATTATACACCTTAAATTAGAGGTAATGGAGTTGTGATAATTCTTGGCACGAAAGCTTAACGCTTATCGTAACAATAACTATTGAAGGTAATAGCGGGAACTTTCTACCACACCAAAGCTTCGTGTCGGGCAGGGACGCGAACACGGTACGTTAACGTCTGCGGGCAGTGCTCTTAGCCACTGAGCTATCCAAGTGCTTGCATATACTCTGCGTTGGTAGTGATCCAGAATTTGCTTCCTTACTCCTTTGATAGAAAAAGGTGAATATTTTATGAGATACTGATTTTTTTTCATATGACTTTACACAGTTCAAAAGCACTTGATACAAAATATATAACTCAGATATCGACTGCATTTTAATTGATGAATCTTGTGACACTGATGGTCAGTAGTGTATTATTGAAGACCAGGCGTTCAGCATTCTCTATTCTGATTCACCAATAAATCAGTTACACACAAATCCCGGACAGTTACAGCTGAGTTCTTCCGAAACCATACCTCCGAAAAAGCAAACTTTCTGACAGGAGTTGCGAGTGGGTTTAAACAACAAGAACTCAATGATGTACGCTAATATTTGATTTTGTTTAAAGAACGACGGAAGAGTAATTTTTCTACATGTTGTCTTCTATGTTTCCCAGTCTCTCTTTTGCGCAGTTGCAGATATAAAAGTTATATAGGTTAAGTATGGTCAGTTGTAACTGTAATGAAAGTCTCATTAAGACCAAACAAGTTTCCCCTTATTCTAAATCATCTTTAGTTATCATTGTAACAATACAGTTTTTTCCTCCTCACCTGCCTGAACTACGAGTACACAAATGTAGTTCTGCAGATTAAATTTGTGGAAATGTGCTTTAAACCGTGAGATACACCGGCGATTGTTTACCTTTAAAACAAGTATATTCTGCCTAAGACAAATGATATCATTTACTAGAAATAACCATCCCTGCATAAATAAAGCGGAATTCACAGTTTAAATTCTCTCTGTCCAGGAATTAAACCAATGCTGCACTCACACCATTACTGCCACATTATTTACTATTCTGCCCCACTCACGTCACTAGGCAAAGCATACAGATTAGAATACGTACCGCACACGTCAGTATCAACATACCTTCAAACATGGGCAAATGTTACAACTAAAAACAAATTGCTTCTAACAGCACATATTCAGTTGCTTGTAAACGAGTGAGATACGCTGAGTATCACGCAGTTCATTTTGTCTTACAGTCTGACCTTACAGTTTTGTGCCACGTGCTATAATGTTCTTTATCTGTTTTTGTACGTTGACACACATAGACGCGCTGACCTCCTTGAATGCCGTTCTTCATCGGAAACTAATCTCAAAACAGACAGAAACAGGAGCAAGAGAACTACGACCACAAACTCGCAGCCAGTGAACTTTTCACACATTTTCTGCGTGATTTAGTTTGGGAGGTGATCGAGATCGTAATTTCACTTGTTCAGCTACTAGTATTAAAGGTCGGTATAGGCCTTGTCTGATCGACTTTTAAAATATCACTTATTGCACCAGCACACATTATAAATGCATACATTATAAATCAATGATATTCTTGTGGAATAAAATTTAGTTTGTAGATAAAGTGACTTGTTAGCTTGCTCATCAACCTCACAATAACATAATTTCGAATCAGATGGCAAACTATACAGTAATGAAAAGAAGGTGCTACAGAACCTCTCATTCTAGAGACTAAGGTAACGAAGACAATAGATTCAAAATACTTACCCTAATTTTCGATCCATCAATTATTACTAAAAACAAGTCTCCTTTCCACAGAAGTAAGTAAATGTACCCACAGTTGATGGTAAAAATGTAACGATACATGCTTGGGGATTTAAAATATTTGTTTTCATAATAGGTAGACCAAAATTCCCATAAGTTGACATTCGTATGAAAGTCGAACAAGTCGAACAAGTCGTAAGAAACTGTTGACACGGTCTACGAATAACTGAAGTACGAGTCTTAACCACGACACTTTGTTTAACTTGGTTTGGTGTGCCTCCAGTTCCATTTCATCCCGACATCTACGCATCTGTGCCTTTCAGCAAATATGGATATCTCTCTCACGCAACCCTAAATGCCGTCTTAGGCTCTGCTCACGCAGAAATGCCGTAGCGCTTTCGCCTTACAGCACCGAGATAGGAACGTGGCGCGGGCGATTAGTGAACAATACACAGCGAAGTAGCGCTGTCAGAGAGACGCGGGATGGTCCTGCTACAAATTAATCAGAATACGTCGTCTTCATTAGAAGAAAGTGATGCACTAGACAGTTTGCAAATCGTAAATGTTAAGCGGCGAAGCCCCGCGGTTTGAGGCGTAATGTCACGGATTGCGTAACCCCCCCCCCCCTTAAGTTAGTTTAAGTAGTGTGTAAGTCTAGGGACCGAAGACCTCAGCCGTTTGGTCCCTTAGGAATTGACATAATACATAATACAAGCAGCGAAGAAGATACTGGGTACATACATTAAGGTTGAAAAAAGGGAAAAAATATGGTATGTTGGAAGTAGGAAAATATGGCATATTCGATATACCGTAGTGGAAGAACTAACCATGTATCCCGACTGTTCCCAGAATTTTTATAGTATGTCGCAAAAGTGCTTCTATATTGTGTTAGACAAAGTGAAGGACAGCAGTCAAAGAAAGACGACGAGACTGGAATATCTTTATCATAATTTCTATTTTTCATATTATCTCCGTTTACACGTAAGCCGACTTTATGAGAGATGTTCAAAACATTACGATACTTTTCCAAAATCCGATCATCCGCTGCTGTTGACCAGAAATACCTCGTCAGAGGGCATAGTTTCCTAACATGTGACATTTTGCCCTCATGTAGAAGAACAAAACAACCTTTCACCCAGAAGACTGGACTCCGGTCACTACCAACGCTAAGGACAAAGAATTCCTTGCCTGTACGACGGATCCGGAGGATTTCAGGGATCTTAGGCGTAAGTTTGCCCAGGGGCTCATTCGAAATAATT
This sequence comes from Schistocerca serialis cubense, assembly GCF_023864345.2. Taxonomy (NCBI): domain Eukaryota; kingdom Metazoa; phylum Arthropoda; class Insecta; order Orthoptera; family Acrididae; genus Schistocerca; species Schistocerca serialis. The sequence continues at coordinate 558,980,744 of NC_064641.1, read as the reverse complement.
GAGGATGTCTGGCTATGCGTTACATCCGAAAACCATACTCCATTAACGGAAAAAAGTCGTAACATCCAGCAATTGTGGATTTATCAAAGCATTGCAAAGATGCCAAGAGGTTCTGGGGAAAGAAATCTGCCACTAGGTAACAATCGAGTTGACCTGATCTTGTATGGTAAACTTCTGCCAGTAAAAATTTTCAAAAATAAATTCTTACTTGACATGCGACTGTATACACGACCTAAAAATCGGAATTTCTCTGAGCAAGTACCGAGTGAACAGTGGATTTGCACGTCTGTGTGTCAAAACCCATTGACTCAAGACGGAAAATGCAGTGCTGACTGTACATATTTTGTAATTGTAGCAGACATAGTGCTGAATGTTTACATATATTCTTCTGTTGTTTCTGCAGATTTTTATTGCAATAAACATTATGTATTTTGATCTGTGTTATTTTGATCTGTGTTGTACTTTCTCAAAATAAACTTTATATTTCTGCAATACGTAACACAGAAAAAAATGCTGTTTTAGCAGCACCAGTCTATAACTACACAGATTCAACTGTCTTCGTCCAGCAAAATAAAAATAGTAGCGCTATTTTTTAGAAGATAAAATGAGTAGTTGTGTAATAACTGTTACAAAAGTATGCAAAATGGCGTTTTACGTCACTTACACTGCATATATTAACAAAGCTCAAAAAGGTAAGCATAAAATAAGTAAGCAAATAGTTAAGCATAATGCATCCAGAACACAGTATAGTTATATCAATAGCAAATTCCCATTCCACACACATTTCTCGGTGAAGCACACGCCATTTGTTCGACAATATGTCAAAATAAACATTAATTGAATGTTTTCTCTATGAAACTGCTCATGTAGATAAGAACCATTGACGTACTCTATATATAGCTAACTCTGCGCTGAATCTGCGATTCCCTTTCTCTACTTTTAAAATGAATGTAACTCTTAATGAAATGATAAAATATGATTGTAACACACGAAAGCAAACATGAGCCACAAATCCGCACATCAAGCTACCATAACCTCCAGGATGGCGCATCGTACATTGTCATGGCTGAACGGCAAAATGTATCACTTATTTACTCTATACTGGGAAGATATATCGCTCTGTTTCTTCGATATGTTAGCTATATTTCCTACACAGTAAGCTATGACCTAAAACCCGTCAAACTACTTTCTTCACTGCAAGCTTTTCAAAATACACTCCTGGAAATGGAAAAAAGAACACATTGACACCGGTGTGTCAGACCCACCATACTTGCTCCGGACACTGTGAGAGGGCTGTACAAGCAATGATCACACGCACGGCACAGCGGACACACCAGGAACCGCGGTGTTGGCCGTCGAATGGCGCTAGCTGCGCAGCATTTGTGCACCGCCGCCGTCAGTGTCAGCCAGTTTGCCGTGGCATACGGAGCTCCATCGCAGTCTTTGACACTGGTAGCATGCCGCGACAGCGTGGACGTGAACCGTATGTGCAGTTGACGGACTTTGAGCGAGGGCGTATAGTGGGCATGCGGGAGGCCGGGTGGACGTACCGCCGAACTGCTCAACACGTGGGGCGTGAGGTCTCCACAGTACATCGATGTTGTCGCCAGTGGTCGGCGGAAGGTGCACGTGCTCGTCGACCTGGGACCGGACCGCAGCGACGCACGGATGCACGCCAAGACCGTAGGATCCCACGCAGTGCCGTAGGGGACCGCACCGCCACTTCCCAGCAAATTAGGGACACTGTTGCTCCTGGGGTATCGGCGAGGACCATTCGCAACCGTCTCCATGAAGCTGGGCTACGGTCCCGCACACCGTTAGGCCGTCTTCCGCTCACGCCCCAACATCGTGCAGCCCGCCTCCAGTGGTGTCGCGACAGGCGTGAATGGAGGGACGAATGGAGACGTGTCGTCTTCAGCGATGAGAGTCGCTTCTGCCTTGGTGCCAATGATGGTCGTATGCGTGTTTGGCGCCGTGCAGGTGAGCGCCACAATCAGGACTGCATACGACCGAGGCACACAGGGCCAACACCCGGCATCATGGTGTGGGAAGCGATCTCCTACACTGGCCGTACACCACTGGTGATCGTCGAGGGGACACTGAATAGTGCACGGTACATCCAAACCGTCATCGAACCCATCGTTCTACCATTCCTAGACCGGCAAGGGAACTTGCTGTTCCAACAGGACAATGCACGTCCGCATGTATCCCGTGCCACCCAACGTGCTCTAGAAGGTGTAAGTCAACTACCCTGGCCAGCAAGATCTCCGGATCTGACCCCCATTGAGCATGTTTGGGACTGGATGAAGCGTCGTCTCACGCGGTCTGCACGTCCAGCACGAACGCTGGTCCAACTGAGGCGCCAGGTGGAAATGGCATGGCAAGCCGTTCCACAGGACTACATCCAGCATCTCTACGATCGTCTCCATGGGAGAGTAGCAGCCTGCATTGCTGCGAAAGGTGGATGTACACTGTACCAGTGCCGACATTGTGCATGCTCTGTTGCCTGTGTCTATGTGCCTGTGGTTCTGTCATTGTGATCATGTGATGTATCTGACCCCAGGAATGTGTCAATAAAGTTTCCCCTTCCTGGGACAATGAATTCACGATGTTCTTATTTCAATTTCCAGGAGTGTATATCTGGTGGTTGATTTATTTGCTACGTATCAGAATACGTATGGTCAACAATGAAAACAAAGACAGTTCACTGTAAGGAAGTGATATCAGACTATAAGATGCGGAAATATCACTTTTTTTACCGAATAGTTTCCTAATAACCGAACGGGTAGACTGCGAAGCAGAGAGCACGCGTGGATCCCAGAACAGAGGTTTCAACAGAGGTTTCTATTGTTTTACAAGAGAAGCTAACTACAGAGACAGATGTAGCTCTTCATTATCTCGCATTCTGCACTTCAGTGCAGCGCACCACGTGAATGTCTCCACCTCCCGCCGCTTCAGTGCGGCATTCGTGGCTACAAAAAGACGTGGGGCACACCATGAAGCGACGCGTCTCCGTGACGCCACCTCTGTGTGATTTACTTCATTTCTTAACATAGAGGTGGCTTATAACATCGCCACATCACCGACAGACGGCAGTACCGCGCCATTTCTGTGTAAACTGGGCGTTACTTTCCTGATGCCTGCTGATGGAAGTCAGTATTGCTCAGCTGTTTATTTGCTGATGGTAGTTTCGTGACGCAACAATTGCTCACCATACTCAACTGTTCTGTCAAGTGCTTTTCAGGTCCATGAGTCATCGACGTTTTGTGATTTTTCTCGCTATTATGGATACTTATGTACAGTGTAACAATAAGAATTTTGTAAAATAGACTGAGCATCTTGAGATACTCAGTTATTATTCTGAGAATAGTCTGCGACATAGATACATTACAAGTGCATTCCTCGCATTTATGCAATCCTATACTGTGCATGTGTCACAGGAAAATATTTGTAAAACAGGAAAGAATAAGTTAATGAAACAATTGCTCTTCTCTTCCAATTCTAACGATTTTTACAGGAATTCGAAATTTTATAAATGACTCCTACTCATCATATTTAGGAAACGCTGTGTTCTATTCCCAAAAATTAGTATTATTTCACAAAAACATGTTTGACATGATCAAAGTCGTAGTTTCAGTACTCTGTGTATAGATGAGAAGCGGTTATGTAAAGGACAAGATAGGTAATAGAAGCTTGTAACTGAGTTTGATTTATTTATTTATTCCGGGTTGAATTCGTATTACGCGTTATTTACAAATAAGATTACTTCGTGTAAGCACTGTGCACCATCTTGTAATTCTTTGTCCGATAAGTTTGACTGAACCATGATTTTTAATTGAATCTCGTATTTGGAAGGGTTTATACTACCACTTAGGTCCTATGAACATGTGCTGTTCCAAAGCAAAAGCAAACTGAAGGTCTCTCGAAAACGCTTCGTTATTAGTACCGTTTGTTGCAATACAATGAAAGGAAACATCATATTGGTGGTTAAAGAATTTTCGTATTTTGCTGTTTTCGTATTACAGCTTGTGCGTAATGAAAGTATGTCGTTTCAACGTAACAACGCATTGACGATTTATCAAAAACGCACTGTTTTCCGTATGAGTTATTATAATTCAATATCAATTATTAATATATTAGCAACGAAAGCCTTCAGAAGGCCGTAATACGAAAGACACAGTCGTATAATACACATCTTGAACGTAGTGTAGAATATAGAGTCGTTGAGTTATGGCGTTAAGCCAGTGGGTTCTTGTCCACCTGTAGCCACATATTTCTTTAAGTCTCCTTTGTGTTTTGCTTAAAGATTCTGGGCTTCCTCATCACCGAGCGAGGTGGCGCTGTGGACTCGCATTCGGATTTCCATAAATCGCTTCAGGCAAATGCCAGGATGGTCCCTTAGCAAGGGCACGCCGATTTCCTCCACACTCCTTCCCTAATCCAATGGGACCGACGACCTCACTGTTTGGTCCCCTGCCCAGAATCAACCAACCAACCAACTTCCTCATTAATTTTGTAGGAGTATGTTCTCTCTTATATTCGGTGTTATGGAAGTATAAGAACTCGCTCTCTCTCTCTCTCTCTCTCTCTCTCTCTCTCTCTCTCTCTCTCTCTCAGGATAAACCGAGTGAACTGGCGGAATGAACTTGCATTATGGAGGGCGACTGTCCAATTCCGCCTCTGGCCATCCACACTTAGGTTTTCACTGATTTATAAATTCCAGCAGGATTCCTTTGAAAGGATATGGTCGATTTCCTTCTCCATATTTACCAAAAAGTCCGAGCTTGTGCCTCCTCAAATGACCTCGTTGTTGAAGGGACGCTAGACGCAAATCCTCATTCCTTCCTTCCTTCCTTTCTCAGGCGTGAGTTTGTTCAGTTTTGCGACCATGCCAGGAAACATAGACCAACGCCTCACGGCCTGATTCCATATCATTTCAGTATTTATTTATTCATCCAAAAAACAATCTTCATTTTGGGGTCCATAATTCCTTCATGAACATTGTTTATGGTTGTGTGCACTTACGAACACCGTTGTTTATCGTGTACACTTTCTCTTATGTACACGCAAACACACACACACACACACATATTTACCTGAAGTACAGAAAATATATCGGTAACACCGCAGTACGAAATGATTCTTTGTGGCTCTGTGTACAAGAGAACTTGCAGTAGGATATTTGACTCTTTCTTGTTTTGAGTCTCTGATTTTACTGAACAGAAGCAGTGATCAATAAGACTGTCATTAGGGTTTTATTAAAAAATGGAAATTACACTATTGGCCATTAAAATTGCTACACCAAGAAGAAATGCAGATGATAAAAGGGTATTCATTGGACAAATATATTATACTAGAACTGACATGTGATTACATTTTCACCCAATTTGGGTGCATAGATCCTGAGAAACCAGTACCCAGAACAACCACCTCTGGCCGTAATAACGGCCTTGATACGCCCGGTCATTGACTCAAACAGCGCTTGGATGGCGTGTACAGGTACAGCTGCCCATGCAGCTTCAACACGATGCCACAGATCATCAAAAGTAGTGACTGGCCTATTGTGACGAGCCAGTTTCTCGCCCACCATTGACCAGAAGATTTCAATTGGTGAGAGATCTGGAGAATGTGCTGGCCAGGGCAGCAGTCGAACATTTTCTGTATACAGAAAGGCCCGTACAGGACCTGCAACATGCGGTCGTGCATTATCCTGCTGAAATGTAGGGTTTCGCAGGGATCGAATGAAGGGTAGAGCCACGGGTCGTAACACATGTGAAATGTAACGTCCACTGTTCAAAGTGCCCTCAAAGTGAACAAGAGGTGACCGAGACGTGTAACCAATTGCACCCCATACCATCACGCGGGTGATACGCCAGTATGGCGATGACGAATATACGCTTCCAATGTGCGTTCACTGCGATGTCGCCAAACACGGATGCGACCATCATGATGCTGTAAACAGAACCTGGATTTTTTAGAAAAAATTACGTTTTGCCATTCGTGCACCCAGGTTCGTCGTTGAGTACACCATCGCAGGCGCCCCTGTCTGTGATGCAGCGTCAAGGGTAACCACAACCATGGTCTCCGAGCTGAGAGTCCATGCTGCTGCAAACATCGTCGAACTGTTCGTGCAGATGGTTGTTGTCTTGCAAACGTTCCCATCTGTTGACTCAGGGATCGAGACGTGGCTGCACGATCCGTTCCAGCCATGCGAATAAGATGCTTGTCATCTCGACTGCCAGTGATACGAGGCCATTGGGATCCAACTCGGCGTTCCGTATTACCCTCCTGAACCCACCGATTCCATATTCTGCTAACAGTCATTGGATCTCGGCCAATGCAAGCAGAAATTTCGCGATACGATAAATCGCAATCGCGATAGGCTACAATCCGACCTTTATCAAATTAGGAAACGTGATGGTACGCATTTCTCCTCCTTACACGAGGCATCGCAACAACGTTTCACCAGCCAACGCCGGTCAACTGCTGTTTGTGTATTAGAAATCGGTTGGAATCTTTCCTCGTGTCAGCACGTTGTAGGTGTCGCCACCGGCGCCAACCTTGTGTGAATGCTCTGGAAAGCTAATCATTTGCATATCACAGCATCTTCTTCCTGTTGGTTAAATTTCTCGTCTGTAGCAAGTCATCTTCGTGGTGTAGCAATTTCAATGGCCAGTAGTGTATGAAATAAATGTTAGGGTTACGTTCTTTAAGTATTAAAAAAAACCTTATAGGACCACTACGTTGTGAGTGCGTCGGTCTATCTTACTGTCGAGAACCCATTTTATCAGGAACAGTAGACGTATCAGGTTGAAATTTATGCCACGTACTAAAGTCTACAGTCCCCTGACAGAGTAAAACATTTCAACTTCTAAGTCAATGCAATGAAATGATACGGCCATTTATGTGACACGTATCACATGAAAAAAATACATTTGTCATTTTTTGTGCGTCTGTCTATCTGTCTGTCCGTCTGTTAAGACCTCCTTTTCTCAGGAACGAGTGGTCGTATCAAGTTCAAATTATTGTCACATACTAATGTCTGCGGTCCGTAGGCGGTGAAGAACACTGAAGCTTCTAGGTCAATGAAACCGAGAGGTACGGCCATTTATGTCACATATTTTGACACCTGCAAACTCACTCATTACTACAGGGTACGCTCCGTCAACCAGACATCATGAAACTGGGCAAGATGTATGGTTTCATAGTACAAGTAAAGAAAAAAATGCGAAAATGTTTACTTTATAATTATATCATCCTCCCCCCATGAACCATGGACCTTGCCGTTGGTGGGGAGGCTTGCGTGCCTCAGCGATACAGATGGCCGTACCGTAGGTGCAACCACAACGGAGGGGTATCTGTTGAGAGGCCAGACAAACATGTGGTTCCTGAAGAGGGGCAGCAGCCTTTTCAGTAGTTGCAGGGGCAACAGTCTGGATGATTGACTGATCTGGCCTTGTAACATCAACCAAAACGGCCTTGCTGTGCTGGTACTGCGAACGGCTGAAAGCAAGGGGAAACTACAGCCGTAATTTTTCCCGAGGACATGCAGCTTTACTGTATGATTAAATGATGATGGCGTCCTCTTGGGTAAAATATTCCGGAGGTAAAATAGTCCCCCATTCGGATCTCCGGGCGGGGACTACTCAAGAGGACGTCGTTATCAGGAGAAAGAAAACTGGCGTTCTACGGATCGGAGCGTGGAATGTCAGATCCCTTAATCGGGCAGGTAGGTTTGAAAATTTAAAAAGGGAAATGGATAAATTAAAGTTAGATATAGTCGAAATTAGTGAAGTTCGGTGGCAGGAGGAACAAGACTTTTGGTCAGGTGATTACAGGGTTATAAATACAAAATCAAATAGGGGTAATGCAGGAGTAGGTTTAATAATGAATAAAAAAATAGGAGTGCGGGTTAGCTACTACAAACAGCATAGTGAACGCATTATTGTGGCCAAGATAGACACAAAGCCCATGCCTACTACAGTAGTGCAAGTTGATAAGCCAACTAGCTCTGCAGATGATGAAGAAATAGATGAAATGTATGACGAGATAAAAGAAATTATTCAGGTAGTGAAGGGAGACGAAAATTTAATAGTCATGGGTGACTGGAATTCGTCAGTAGGAAAAGGGAGAGAAGGAAACATAGTAGGTGAATGTGGATTGGGGGGAAGAAATGAAAGAGGAAGCCGCCTTGTAGAATTTTGCACAGAGCATAACTTAATCATAGCTAACACTTGGTTCAAGAATCATAAAAGAAAGTTGTATACCTGGAAGAATCCTGGCGATACTAAAAGGTATCAGATATATTATATAATGGTAAGACAGAGATTTAGGAACCAGGTTTTAAACTGTAAGACATTTCCAGGGGCAGATGTGGATTCTGACCACAATCTATTGGTTATGAACTGCAGATTGAAACTGAAGAAACTGCAAAAAGGTGGGAATCTATGGAGATGGGACCTGGATAAACTGAAAGAACCAGAGGTTGTAGAGAGTTTCAGGGAGAGCATAAGGGAACAATTGACAGGAATGGGGGAAAGAAATACAGTAGAAGAAGAATGGGTAGCTTTGAGGGATGAAGTAGTAAAGGCAGCAGAGGATCAAATAGGTAAAAAGACGAGGGCTAGTAGAAATCCTTGGGTAACAGAAGAAATATTGAATTTAATTGATGAAAGGAGAAAATATAAAAATGCAGTAAATGAAGCAGGCAAAAAGGAATACAAACGTCTCAAAAATGAGATCGACAGGAAGTGCAAAATGGCTAAGCAGGGATGGGTGGAGGACAAATGTAAGGATGTAGAGACTTGTCTCACTAGGGGTAAGATAGATACTGCCTACAGGAAAATTAAAGAGACCTTTGGAGAGAAGAGAACCACTTGTATGAATATCAAGAGCTCAGATGGCAACCCAGTTCTAAGCAAAGAAGGGAAGGCAGAAAAGTGGAAGGAGTATATAGAGGGTTTATACAAGGACGATGCACTAGAGGACAATATTATGGAAATGGAAGAGGATGTAGATGAAGACGAAATGGGAGATAAGATACTGCGTGAAGAGTTTGACAGAGCACTGAAAGACCTGAGTCGAAACAAGGCCCCGGGAGTAGACAACATTCCATTAGAACTACTGATGGCCTTGGGAGAGCCAGTCATGACGAAACTCTACCATCTGGTGAGCAAGATGTATGAGACAGGCGAAATTCCCTCAGACTTCAAGAAGAATATAATAATTCCAATCCCAAAGAAAGCAGGTGTTGACAGATGTGAAAATTACCGAACTATCAGTTTAATAAGTCACAGCTGCAAAACACTAACGCGAATTCTTTACAGACGAATGGAAAAACTGGTAGAAGCGGACCTCGGGGAAGAACAGTTTGGATTCCGTAGAAATGTTGGAACACGTGAGGCAATACTAACCTTACGACTTATCTTAGAAGAAAGATTAAGAAAAGGCAAACCTACGTTTCTAGCATATGTAGACTTAGAGAAAGCTTTTGACAATGTTAACTGGAATACTCTCTTTCGAATTCTGAAGGTGGCAGGTATAAAATACAGGGAGCGAAAGGCTATTTACAATTTGTACAGAAATCAGATGGCAGTTATAAGAGTCGAGGGGCATGAAAGGGCAGTGGTTGGGAAAGGAGTGAGACAGGGTTGTAGCCTCTCCCCGATGTTATTCAATCTGTATATTGAGCAAGCAGTAAAGGAACCAAAAGAAAAATTCGGAGTAGGTATTAAAATTCATGGAGAAGAAGTAAAAACTTTGAGGTTCGCCGATGACATTGTAATTCTGTCAGAGACAGCAAAGGACTTGGAAGAGTAGTTGAACGGAATGGACAGTGTCTTGAAAGGAGGATATAAGATGAACATCAACAAAAGCAAAACGAGGATAATGGAATGTAGTCAAATTAAATCGGGTGATGCTGAGGGAATTAGATTAGGAAATGAGACACTTAAAGCAGTAAAGGAATTTTGTTATTTAGGGAGTAACATAACTGATGATGTTCGAAGTAGAGAGGATATAAAATGTAGACTGGCAATGGCAAGGAAATCATTTCTGAAGAAGAGAAATTTGTTAACATCGAGTATAGATTTAAGTGTCAGGAAGTCGTTTCTGAAAGTATTTGTATGGAGTGTAGCCATGTATGGAAGTGAAACATGGACGATAACTAGTTTGGACAAGAAGAGAATAGAACCTTTCGAAATGTGGTGCTACAGAAGAATGCTGAAGATAAGGTGGGTAGATCACGTAACTAATGAGGAGGTATTGAATAGGATTGGGGAGAAGAGAAGTTTGTGGCACAACTTGACTAGAAGAAGGGATTGGTTGGTAGGGCATGTTTGAGGCATCAAGGGATCACAAATTTAGCATTGGAGGGCAGCATGGAGGGTAAAAATCGTAGAGGGAGACCAAGAGATGAATACACTAAGCAGATTCAGAAGGATGTAGGTTGCAGTAGGTACTGGGAGATGAAAAAGCTTGCACAGGATAGAGTAGCATGGAGAGCTGCATCAAACCAGTCTCAGGACTGATGACCACAACAACAACAACAACAATTATATCAAACCAAAAAAAACATTTTTTGGTCAATTATTATGCTACTGTCAGTCTTTCCACCTGTCATGACCCTCTTTTCTCAGGAACGGGAAGACGTGTCAAGTTGAGATTTATGACACATGCTAAGGCCTATGGTTCCTTGGCTGTGTAAGAAATTTAAGCTTCTGATTCAATGTAACTAAAAGATACGGCCATCTGTATACTCACTCATAAAAACCTGTAAGGTACATACCGTTGACCTGGAATCACGAAATTTGACGAGAAGTAAGGTTTCACCGTACAATTAAGGGGGCAAAAGTCCGAAAAATATTACATTGTAATAATATCACATAAAAATATATTTTTGCCATTGATGTACACTGCATTCTTCATTTGTCAAAATCATAATAGAAAAATATTACTGCATGCCAACATAAAATACAAGCTGTAGTCATGTTTTAGTAAGTGAATGAAAAATACAGGGTGTACATAAAGTCCGGGAACACTTTCATTTATTTAGTGCACAAGAACCAAACATTGTACAGATATCATGCGTGTGTGTAATTTTGAAGTAAAACCCTGAAAGTATTTTTTTCTTTTTTTTCATGTACACCGCCACTGCGTAGTTTGGTAAATTGCCGATAGTCAGCGCTAGTCGCAAACAGGTGCGGAGCGAGCTTTCTGTGTGTTAAGAGTTCTACAAAAACAAGTGTGCTACAGCTGTTCAACGGATATTTAGAACCAAGTACGGTAAGAAGCCACCAACAAGGAAGACCATTTACCACTGGCACAACAAATTCGTTACGACGGGTTGCCTGTGCCCGGCAAAGAGAAGCGGAAGTCCCAATGTGACTGAAGTGAGTGTGGACATCGATGCGTCGTGCATCCCGTGTAATCGAAATGGCTCCAATGACAGTGTGGAAAGTCCTGCGACAGAAGCTGTCTACGGAACCATTCAAATTGGAGCTGGTGAAGAAGCTCAATGTCGACGACAAAGAAGCGTTTTGAGTTTTTTTCGCAGTTGCAACAATTGGATGACGATGGGGATGGCATTGTTGATAGCTTAATTTTAGCGACGAAGCGTCTTTCCACACTGTATGGGCCATTATTCTTCGCCAAGAGCACTTTCACTGGATATTCCTAATTGGACATGTTGCAGCAATGGCTGATGTCTCAAATGCAATCGGACTCTCCGTCCATCTTTCAGCTGAATGAGGCTCCACCCCATTTTCATCGTGAAGTTCTTGCGTACCTGAACACGGAGCTGCCGCGTCGATGGATCGGCCACGCTACAGAAGGGAACAGATGTTTCATGAAATGGCCTCTCCGATCACCAGATCTCACTCCGTGTGACTTTTTTCTGTGGGGACACATTAAAGAGCTGGTGTATGTACCGCCTCACCCACGTGATGTAGCAGAGCTCCGGGAGAGAATACGGGAGGCGACTGCCATAGTCGACGATGCCATGCTGGGGTGGGAAAGGCAAGAATTCGATTACGGTATTGACGTCTGCCGGATCACTCATGGTTCGAGTGTCGAATGTTTGCAAAAAAGACTTTCAGAGTTCCTCTTCAAAACGACATATGTATGACATCTACACAACGTTTAGTTCTTGTGCAATAAATAATTGAAAGTGTTCCCGGACTTCACGTGCATCCTGTATTTTATTAAATTTTCTCTCTCTACGTATACGAGACGTGTGAGAAAATTAATGAGTGACATAAGACTGCAAGAGATCTGGCAACGCTCTGTTGTTCTGCTTGTGTAGACCGGTGTGTTCATCCGTTCCAGATCTAGGTCCGAATTTCAGTTCCATAGCGATCACGTGTTTTTTGAGAGCGCGGGCAGTGTTGTTTGTTACGAAAATGGAACAGCGGAATTTAGAGCAACGTTATGCCATCGAGTTTTATGTTAAATTTGGGGAATCCGCAAGTACAACCTTCGAAAAGTTGATACAGACCTATGAGGAACATTCTGTGTCAAGAGCACACGCTTGTAGCTGGCACAAAACATTTTTGGAAGGACGAAAACTCATTGAAGTTGAATCTCGCTCAGGGAGATCTTCAACTTAAAAACCGAGGAAAACGTCGAACGCGGGCGCGCTCTTGTGACAGTGTTCCTCCAGGACAAACTGTCGACCAAGTGCTTTACAAACATGTTCTTCAAAGGCTCAGGAGAAGGATGAATCGAGTGAAACCGGACATTGCAGAGAAGTGGGTGCTGCATCATGACAACGCCCCATGACATGCAACCAGTTCCATGATGGAATTTTTTAACTCAAAAGGCATTCCTGCTGTTCCACAGCCCGCCTGTTCACCCGATCTGAGTCTTTGTTACTTTTTTCTTTTCCAGAAAGTGAGAAATGTCCTACATGCAAGTCATTTTGGGACTTTGGAGAACACTCAAAAAAATGTGACAGACATGTTAAAGGCCATAACAGTTGAAGCTTTTTAACGCCGCTGCCAAGACTGGGAACAATGGCTGCGCCTTGTGTAGCTGCCGAAGGGAACTAATTTGAAGGGGATAATATTCTTGTTTTAAAAAATAAAAACGTTCGTAAATGAAAAATCAGTCTCATTACTTTTCTCACACAACTGGTATATAAACTGAAGTCCCCTGCTCACTCCTTTTTGTATGTCCAGGGGAGTGTCAGGAGCTACTTTTAAAGATTTTGATACGGACTTTGAATTCCCAGGAGCGATGTCTTGCCGGTATCGATATCAATAAAAGGCAAAAATCGTCGAGAATCTGATTCCCGTGATGGATGAACTGCCTATGTATATAACTGAGTTCGTGCAGAACCCTCAGTGAGCGAGTCCTACTTCCACTTGGTCAGTTTTTTATTTTATTTGGAATACTACGGTAAGTTTGTATCGCACTATTTGTAATTGAAGTTCATAAGGAGATATTCTTACTAACTGGACACGGAACTTCCTTTTATAACGTGATCATGATTTTTAAAACTTATTTGTGTATCCTACAGAGGTCACAACATAATGGACTTATGGACGAGGGAGAAATGTTCGTTTTAATAGAGCTAAAATAGGAATTTTACGCCCATTCATTTACGTACGATTTACGAGCCAGATACAGCCGACAACTGCCATTCTAGAGAACTGCAGTTGCAAATCGTGAAAAGGAGCACGTTACGTTCCGTGCGATGCACCAGCTCGTTTCTAAGCGTTCATCTAGCCAAGCTGTAAAAAGCGTCTGACATGTTTAACGACGAGAAGCACGTCCCACACGAGGGCAGCTCCAGTGAGAGCGTACAGCCGCACTGGGCGAGCTGTTTTGTAATTACTGTGTCTCTCGTCCACAGAAAAAAGCGCGGCTGAAGTTCATAGGGTACCAAATTTAATTCAGAGCTCTGAGTGTTGAGCTGTTTGGGTACGATAAGGCCAGTTTGCAGCCAGCGACACGGAAGAGCTAGCGCGGCTGCCGGCGCACTGCCGACGGTTGAAGGCTGTGGGAGGGAGGGAGTTATTTATACATTCGAGAGGGCGCGAGGTCGGGACGCGCCGCGCTGTTCAAACTCGCATCAGGTGGATCTCTTTCGGAACTCGCTCAAGGTTGTCGATGCACCGTTTTCCTTCCCATAGCACCGAAATTGTTCGCTTATCTGGCTATATACTCCGTATGTCGAACATGTTTGTGACGGGGCCAATGTGCGTACAATTAGCATTCACTGGTCTTAGTTCTGACAACGTAATACTTATTCAGCGTTTTGGTTTTGTGCGTAATAGAAATGGTGTGCAGATATCTCGAAAGGTTTATTTTAAAATTTTCTTCTTAAGTCATGTACACGCCAAAAAATTTAGAATGGTAATCTCGTCTATGGCTTACCAATAACGATGACTGTTGTATTAGGCATTAACAGGGTCGGTTAGATTAAATGCGTTTTCCCGCACTGACTCGTTTCCACCAGTTTGAATGACAGTCGCCGGCCGGTGTGGCCGAGCGATTCTAGGCGCTACAGTCTGGAAACGCGCGACCGCTACGGTCGCAGGTTCTAATCCTGCCTCGGGCGTGGATGTGTGTGATGTCCTTAGGTTAGTTAGTTTTAAGTAGTTCTAAGTTCTAGGGGACTGATGACCTCAGATGTTAAGTCCCATAGTGCTCTGAGCCACTTGAACCATTTTTTTTTAATGACAGTCGTCCGATTTCGAAACGGAGACACAGAAGTAATTTACTGAAAGTTCTGTGAAGCCACACTTGGTAAAGTGATTTCCTTAATTGTGTTTTCCTTAATTAGCTCAGCTTTAATATGAGCAGAGTAGTTTATGCTGAGCTGCGCTGACGGCATCTTAGGGAGGTGAGGTACTGTTCATATTCTGGTACGTCTCTCTCTAAACGAAGGAAGGCCATGAAGCTCACTATAACTTCATATTGTTGTTTGGACGCTGGAGGAATTGTTTTGCTGCTGCTCCATGCAGATATAACGCAAGACTTTTATGACTCTACTGACATGTAAGTGCGTACTTTTTCTTCTCCGATTGTCAAGTTCTCTTCTGTTCGTTAAACCTTCCTCGTAAGAATGTGTGTGTGTGGCGGGAAACGAGACTGTGCTTGATGCTTCTCCTAATAAGAGGAGGAAGAATGTTGTGAGAAGTTAAGACTATAAAAGAAATGATATTAAAAAAGTATGTGTAAGTGGTGAAACATCCATTTCCTATAGTGGAAGGCTAGTACCTCACCGAGAAACAGGCACAAAATGCAGGAAATATCAAGAAGTTTGAGTTACTGGTTTATCGCTTTAAGCCGTAGATGCAACAATTAGTACGTTCCAGGAACAACGTAAGTAATTTGTTACCGCTCAATCTAAATAATTCGAAATTCAGTTGTAGACAGTGGCTGATTTAAAAATTTTGTGCCCCTAGGCACGCCATATACATGCGCCCACCCACTCAAAAGAAAACCTGTTTTAAATAATAACTATTACTCGATCACTTCACAATTACCGTTTTGGGTGGGAGCGCTGTGAGCTGTTTCCGTAGTCTGCTATTCATTGTTCTAAGGACGCGACAACAGTCTAGTCGCGTTCAATAAAAAAGTAATATGGTTCCTGAACTGTATTTGCTGTACGGCAGCGATTAAAACAAACCTAAAACTGCTTGTGTTAACACATTGTTCTGTCGAAAGACAACAGAAACGAGCACAAGGAAATTAACTTTTCTTTTATGGCCTAAAAATTCAGCAGAGCGTGTAGGAGCCACCGGATTTTTGTTATACATTCACTTTTAATATGTTCTTTTACACGAAACCGTTTAAATGAAAATAAAAAAGTTGTGTTACGATCTAATAATTGAAGCGAACGTGTCATACATTAGAAATTAATATGTACTTTTGCAGAGATGCATTCAAAATTAAAATTAAACTGTCGTTTTACGATCTAATACCTTGAATGTGTAGCAGATTAAAAAAAAACACGTTCGGTATTAATACGTGAATCGATAGGAAAGCGTAAGAAATAGAGATTTCGGTGCACGAACTAGTAGCCAAATACAAACGAACAAACACAGAACTGGATTTGCTATTACTTAATTTTACAGACTAGTGCGGAAAAATCAACTTTCTTTTATAATCTAATAATTAACGTGTAAAGCGTTAGGGTCTGTATAGCTAGATGCTGCATAATAAGCGTACACAACACATTTAATCTATGTAAGGGGTGAACAGTTTTGTACTGCAGCTGCTGTTCTCACCATAGCTCTTGCTAACGGTATTAGCAAAACTTTTACGTACTTATCGACAGAACTGAACTACGTTATTTATATACACTTTTTCAACTTAGCGTACTCTCCGATAACGCATATTTCCGCGATAGCTATACGTTTCAGCAGACTCCAAGAAGACGCATCAATTGCAATATACTACGGTATCAGTATGACTTGATTGTACAGCACCGAGCGACCTGGGTCATCCGGGTATTGTTTAGTATTGTCGGGCGCCCTCGGTCACGTCAGCAAATAAACGAGGCTTACTTCCGCGTTCTGCCATCGGCAATTGTAAAATGAACAGGTAATACGTAGTTTCTACATCCAATGAATGTACTCTAAAGTTATAATAAAAATCAAATCACAATCTTAAATTTTTAAAACTAAAATGAATAAATAAACAAACTCACCAGTCAGCAAAGTTTGCGTCTGGCTTTGACGGCAGAAAACTCGTTGGTCATATCTTCATAGTTCAGACGTTTATCAGTTAGGAGGTCGGCTTCGATGTGAAGAATGGACAAGGCGTTCAATTTCTCCTCAGACAACGTAGAACGTAGGTAAGATTTCAGTCTTTTAAGAGCCGAAAATGAGCGTTCTGCTGAACAATTTGTAAGTGCCATACATAGAAATATTCTAAGAGCAATGTCAACATTCGGAAACACGGACTGTAACATCTATATTCGTAAAAATTTACTCATTTCCCAGAAGATTTCAAAAGTTCCACGAAGTGTATACATTCACTAGGGGAGGAAGGCTCTAAATCTGTGTCATATGACGCTTGCAGTTTTGCTGCACGTTCAGCAATATCGTAAGGTGAACGTCTCTTAAGGTTACTGAAAACTGTGAAGGAGTCCAACAGTGTTCTATAGCTTTCTTTCCTCCTCACTAATTCGGCGTACAAGTTGTCGAGTACTGGGAGAAATGTTACGACTCTAAATTTTTCCCTTCCAGTCAGAAAAACTTCTTCAGAGTCCGCTTATTGGTCATCATGAAGTTTGCGTTTTTATGACCTTTTATAGGTGCATTCATAGTCTATATCAGTCACAATCTGCATGGATTTATTTTCATAATAGTTGAACATGCCACTAACAGATGCAATAAATCTTACAAGTGATTCATATAATTCATGC
The DNA here is from genome assembly GCF_023864345.2 of Schistocerca serialis cubense. Lineage (NCBI taxonomy): Eukaryota > Metazoa > Arthropoda > Insecta > Orthoptera > Acrididae > Schistocerca > Schistocerca serialis. The sequence goes on along the minus strand of NC_064641.1, from coordinate 558,963,367 downwards.
ACTATTTTAGTATCAATATTTACACTTTGCAATTTCAGATTTACACTATCAAATCTCTGGAGTATGTCCTTCCAAACTGTCATCATGAACACTGTTTCTAGTCTACTGAGTTGAATCAATAAAGCTGAAGCCTCATTTCGCACAAGTGGTGTTTCAAACGTATTATTGGCAATATGTGTGAGGGCATTGATAACGCCCTCCCAGTTTTCATATAGGCTTACACAGCTTCCTCGCTTGCTGACCAACGTCTTTTTGATAAACTTTTTACCGTTTTGTTTCCTGGTTTCATGAAAGAAAGAAGTTTATCCCAGCGCTGTGTAGAAGCAGAGAAAAAAATTATAAAGGTTTTGCACTACATTGAAAAATGAACATGCTTCCCGGCAACAGCTTGCAGCACTAGTGCCGACTAAATTCAAAGAATGTGCAGGACAAGGCAATAAAGCTCTTTCGGATTTCGTTCTTTAATGCGTGGCTGCAAACCAGTGTAGGTTCGTACGGGGAAGTCCACGAGTTGTTAGCTTCTTCACTACTGCAAACACCCTTTTCAACACAGTGCGCCAATACATTTTTTCTGTCTCAACATATGACTCAAAATGGTTATCTATTGTTCCAAGTGACGTGTTTCTTGTTAAGAGTGATAAACAACATTTTTAGTGTTCAAGTGAATTCTCATGATGAGATAAAGTATTAGAAATATTTTTCCAGTCTGCAATACCATAGTAGCAATTGCGGTCTTACCTCCGAACAATTTACATAGTGCACAAAAAATAGCACCAGTGCTACAGGAGTATACTAGAAAACCACGCAAAGTTGATTCACCATTTCAAAGTTTATGGTAAAATACAGTTTTGATCAAATATCTGGTTTTATCGCCTATTTATCTACTTGAACTAGAAAAATCTACGTTACAATTTTGAATAATGCCGCGTTTTAAGAGAATGTCGATTTTTGATTCAATTACACGCTTTAACATCCACGAGACAAATTTTAGCTACAGTGTGACGAGAGGAAATTATGCCTCTAACAGTTATAATTATCTATCAGACATATGAAAAAATAGTGAAATAAAACGATAATAAATATTAATTATTTATATAATATTTTATGATGTAATTGGACATATCGATGTGTATCATACAAAGACAATGATAACTGTAAATTCCTTTTATGATCTGCGTTTGTCTTCCTTTGTTTTTACCTTTTGCTGGTTGGCTTTTGTTGGTTGAGAATAGAGGGACCACCAGTGCACATTTCTTTTTACACATTTTTATTACCGTCGGCATTTATGTCTGCAGAGTTGCGTAATTTGAATTTGCCGCTGAGATAATTGTTGAGATGGCGGCAGACAATTGATAGAGACTTTCTATTGTTAGAGCAAATTTCCTTTTAACAGAATAAGTATTCGAAATGATTATTAAACTTTACTTTCATGTTGTGCACTGTTTAGAGTAATTTTCATGAAGCAAACCTTTGATACTTTCGTAAAAAACACAGATAAAAAAAACGTGATACAAATCGCTATCATCAATCGCTGCGCTCCTTGCAGCGGAAAGAAATAATTAACAGAGATAATGCTTACTGAGAGAGGAATTAAAGTTACAAATAATTATTCACTCATATTTATAATAATAATGAACTCTATTCTCAAGTAATAATTAACAAATAATTACAATTTCTTAACAGATCTCAGTTTGATATGCGTCTTGCGTCCGCAACCAACAAAAGCCAACCAACAAAAGGTAAAAACAAAAGAAGACAAATTTAGATCATATAAGTAATTTTCAATTATCATTGTCTTTGTATGATACACATCGATACGTCCAATTAAATCATAAAATATTATATAAATAATTAATATTTATCATCGTTTTATTTCAGTGTTTTTTCATATGTCGGATAGATAATGTTTATAACTGTTTGAGGCATGATTTCCTGTCGTCGCACTGTAGCTAAAATTTATCTCGTGGATGTTACAACACCATTCTCCAGAATCATCACTAATGAGGTTATTTCTTTTTGCTATGTCTGACTCAACGCTTAGTTTTTCGTGAAACTCGAAATCAGGAACAATTTGCTTTTCTTCATTTTTAACTTCCGTTTCGTCTGTATTTACTTCTTGTACAACAGCTGCAGTGCCAGAAATATCATCCGTACTACTTCAACTCGAAGTCGGACCAGCAACATTTTTTGCGAAAAATTTATCTACTTTGCCAAGCGTTTTTAGAACATTGGTTTCTCGTTCGCGCCTTTCATTCGATAATTTCCGAAATGCCACTCCACTTAATTTAGCACGTTTGCTTTCTTCACTGTTTTCCATGTTAAGGCACTTACAAAATTATCAACCAACAGTCAAAACAAAAGAAAAAAATTTTAAAAGGAAAGAAAGAATGTATCCATTTTCATTCATACTACACCGCACGTGAGCACAATACCTGACGCAACTGCGCTATGAAAGAACGACAATGTAGAATAATTTAATTTCATTGGCGCCTGTTTCTCTGTTGTCACTGAACAGTAGAAGCACACCTGCCAGCTGGAATTCGTCTCGTAAAGAAAACGTTACATTTTTCAAGTGAACTGCACTTCTGCATCATGACTGTATGTGTATAAAAGTGAATCCCAAAGAGCTTCCTTTTTCATATACGACCATTGTACTGCTCAAAAAAATACGACAAGTACTCGTTAGTTGACAACTAGGTCATTTTCAGTAGGTAAGAGTTCTGATTTTGAAATACTTAATTCAAAACTGTCAGAATAGAAATTTTGATCATATCCGCTGCAAGACTTCGTTATGAAGTATTAGGATTTTTGGTCAGTTAGACTACGTCAGAGGCGAAGACTAAACTCGGATTACTAAAGGATGGACCAGGAAATCGACCAAAAGCAAACGTCAACCACATGGAAATGCACCAAGATAAATACATGGATATGAACAGCAATCTCTCCCCCTCCTCCCGAATACTGATAAAACAATCCATTACTTACTACTGGTTTCGACATCCGGTCGTCCTCAGCTAAAATGACTTTACGATATTTAACGAAGTAAACAGACGAGATCTAACTTTATTAACTGTTATGAACTGTTCCGGCAGAATTATGCCATCTTCAGAAAAGACTAAACTAAAAGACCGTCGCTACCACTTGCATGAGCTGGTGTGCGTCGTATAACGACGGTCATCAGAGTTAATTAAACGATCTAGACCGTTGTATTCATTAATTAACGAAACAAGATCAATGACTTCTCTAGAGATAAAATTCTGCCCTTCTGCAATTTTACACTTTCAGATGATCAGCCCATCAAAATAGGTAGTAAATAAGGAACTTTTTATCAGCAAATCTTGGCCGTTTTGAAATACATTTCTCACCTACCGATCAGTATGTCACCGCAACTAAGATTTCGCATTTAGATTCGTTGGGTTTACCAACTCAGAGCCAAGTTGTCTCTCAGCAGCTTAACATAGACACCGAACTACACTACAGATCACCCTGACACAAAAGCTTGCAATCCAAAAAATTAATGTAAATTGAAATTAAATTTTTTCAGTGTTCTGTCTGCGTACGTATGATGCAGCAACCAAATCATCATTACGTCATTGGTCAAAGTCTACCTTTAGCACCGGTAACTTCAACTCGCCCGTCCCATTTGTATTATAAATGGATGGGAAATTGTAATTCTACATTTACATTTGCATCTACATGATTACTCTGCAATTCACATTTAAGTGCTTGGCAGAGGGTTCATCGAACCACAATCATACTATCTCTCTACCATTCCACTCCCGAACAACGCGCGGGAAAAACGAACACCTAAACATTTCTGTTCGAGCTCTGATTTCTCTTATTTTATTTTGATGATCATTCCTACCAATGTAGGTTGGGCTCAACAAAATATTTTCGCATTCGAAAGAGAAAGTCGGTGACTGAAATTTCGTAAATAGATCTCGCCGCGACGAAAAACGCCTTTGCTTTAATGACTTCCATCCCAACTCGCGTGTCATATCTGCTACACTCTCTCCCCTGTTACGTGATAATACAAAACGAGCTGCACTTTTTTGCACCCTTTCGATGTCCTCCGTCAATCCCACCTGGTAAGGATCCCACACCGCGCAGCAATATTCTAACAGAGGACGAATGAGTGTAATGTAAGCTGTCTCTTTAGTAGACTTGTTACATCTTCTAAGTGTCCTGCCAATGAAACGGAACCTTTGGCTCGCCTTCCCCACAATATTATCTATGTGGTCTTTCCAACTGAAGTTGTTCGTAATTTTAACACCCAGGTACTTAGTTGAATTGAAAGCCTTGAGAATTGTACTACTTATCGAGTAATCGAATTCCAACGGATTTCTTTTGGAACTCATGTGGATCACCTCACACTTTTCGTTATTTAGCGTCAACTGCCACCTGCCACACCATACAGCAATCTTTTCTAAATCGCTTTGCAACTGATACTGGTCTTCGGATGACCTTACTAGACGGTAAATTACAGCATCATCTGCGAACAACCTAAGAGAACTGCTCAGATTGTCACCCAGGTCATTTATATAGATCAGGAACAGCAGAGGTCCCAGGACGCTTCCCTGGGGAACACCTGATATCACTTCAGTTTTACTCGATGATTTGCCTTCTGTTACTACGAACTGCGACCTTCCTTACAGGAAATCACGAACCCAGTCGCACAACTGAGACGATACCCCATAGGCCCGCAGCTTGATTAGAAGTCGCTTGTAATTGGTAGAATACCTGGAATCGTAGCCTAGGGGGCGGTGTCTTCGGGAAAGCAACACTCACCTACGACGGTGGTGAGCACGACGAAACCGAGGATGACGGCGATGGCGACGGCGGCTGCGACCGGCAGCGGCCCCTGGTGGACCGGCGCGGAGGCGTTGCCGGCGCCCAGGACGTCGTCTTCCTGAGACCCACTGCAGGCGTAGTCCACTGCCGCGCACGGGCACGACGCGTTGCCTTCCCACGGCTGCGAGCAATTCGCCAACACCGACATATCCTCAAACAGCTCGCTTCACCCTCCAACCACACCACAAAACACCACTGTCAATAGCACTGTACTAACCAAGTCTGCCTTCATATTTCAAAGTTAGTGTCGTGTTCTGTTCATCCATTTATATGCGAAACGAACGACGAGGGTATGTATCATTTACATTTACATGAAGGTACTTCAGCCGTAATTTGCTTTTGCATTACTCTTCTTGAACATTTCGGTACGTCGTAAAAACACCTTACTAGATCAGTTGCACACCTTCCAGAAAGACTTGCTGCTGGCTACACGGATATTGACGGACTGAACGAGCTTAATTCGATTCTGTAGCATTTCCAAGTGACATGCAGCACTGCAAAACAAATATTAAAGTCGTGCTTGCCGTTGTGTACTGAATTCCATAATGCCACAAATCGGCGTATCCATTACCATCTGCAGTTCTTACTGCTAGTGCTCCCTTTCAGATCTGCGTCTTCAAACGAGCACTCTAATAGCTTACAGTTCGGGTAGGCCAAATAATTATTACGGGGAACATGCACAAATCTCGTAATGGAAGAGATTCATAATATACAGCTGCAGCCGTATATTATTCAAACTATTTTAATGCTGTGGAATTACAATTATCTCCAGAGCACCAACGTTGCATCGCACACAGCCCTCGAAGTAATAAAGCCTAGTATCAGTATACAATAGTCTGGGATTTTGTTAGAATGATCACAGGCTGCGTAATTATATAGACTAGGACTACATTATGAGGGCGATCCGCGTGAAGAAACACGGACGTTCTTCTTTATAGTCAGAGTCTAATGAAACACGGATGAACATGAAAGATGAGTACGTTTCCCGTTGCAGCCAGTCCCTTGAACCGTCCGATTAGCGAGCTTAAGGCGACTACAATGTTCACTTAGCACACGGCAATAATCACTCTGAAACTGGTGTAAGAGATGAATCGTTGTTACGATAGCTATCTTGTGGCAACGACATAAATCCCTCAACCCATATGTTGCTCAGTTTAGTAGTACAGCAGCGAATTCTCAAACTGCCGGAAAACCTGACCTTGCCGAGAGCACAGCATCCCGCGGCAGAGTTCGACAAGACGCGTCCGGCGCTGACGTCACGGGCTGACTGCCCGCAGCCGGAGGCACCAGCTGGTGCCCAACTGCGCATGCGCGACAGGCGACCGGACCCGCCCACCTGTTGTCCACTTGTTCTGACTTGTGTATGAATAATACAGATCTAATCGAAGCGCTGCGAGCTTTTCAGTGTGCTTCATTTCACATATAAATGTAATGCTTGACACTTGCAAAGTAACGACGAAATTTTTCGATGTGTTGCAGTGATGCATGTGCGATTACCAGAGAGTAGAGCTTGGTTCGCCGCAAGCACACATTCTAAGCCAGCTGAACGAGTATAAAGATTAAAGTGTGTACAGGGAGGAAGATGCGTAGTAACCACATGAGATTAGAACTTGATATCTGAGGTACGGCGAATTATTGAGAAATGTATAGGGATAATCCTCGCAAAGTGCAGTGCTTTTGATGAACAACCCGCATGCAAGATATGATGTAATGTTTTCCTGAATAATATTTTTGCGTACTTGTCCAGAAAACACGACAACAAACGTCGGTGGAATTCATAGTTACGCAGCTAAAATAGTAACGGCTAGCTGAACCACATATGAAGACATAGCATTGCCGATTTAAATCGCAATAAGTTAAATTTACTAGGATTTTGGTCAGATGCCAGTCGCTGTACAAATTGCCGATCCTTTGCGAGTCTTCCAACATTCAGTCACAGTCTTCTGGCGATGTAACCTTCCACAGTCCGCCAGCAGTATCGGAACCTCCATCGTTATCCTCTGGATCATTAACATAAATTATAAATATCGCGGCCCTATAACACTCCCTTGGAGCACTCTCAAACTTAACATTACATTTGTAGATTTTGTCCCGGTAAGGGCAACGTACTGAGTCGTGTTTATAGCGAAGTCTTGTATCCAGTCACAAATCTGTTCGTATGCTCGATAGGTTCGTGTTTTGTTCACTAAACGACAGTGCGAAACTGTATCGAATGCCTTCTTAAAGTCAACCAACACGGCATCAACCTGAGCACCTTCGTCTACTGCGCTCTGGATCTCATGGACGAACAGAGCGAGTTCATTTTCGGAAGATCCCGGTCTGCGGAATCAATGTTGATTTATGTGGAAAAGATTTTCATTCTCCAAAAACGTCTAACGCGTGAGCGTGAACCGCTCCTTGCTTCTGCAACAGACAAAACGAGTACATCGATAATTACGTGCATCTTTTCGACGACCATTCTTGAAAACGCGGAAACGTGCGAATTTTTTATGGATAGAAACGATGGGAGTCAAGAATAAACTGAAACAGAGGGTATCCGTAATAAGAGAGCATCCGAAAATGTGGTTAACTTCTCAGCTGGGGGGTGTAAGAACCTTGCATTGTTCTCGATCTGACCAAAGCTGATGAAAAAGTTGTTCACACTGCCGACTTTTGACCTCTGTGATCATTTTGATCTCTTTGTACAATTTGTATATTATTGCATGCATTTCACTGCAGTGTAGCTGTAGTCTGAGATGAAAGACGCAAGATGAAGATTTAATTGTTTTGATATTTACGACATTCTCATAAATAGAGATAAATATTTAATAATCACATATTCAATGTCTAAATTTTAATTATTTTGTTGAGAGTTGAAAGTAATTGAACTTGCTTGTTAAGTATCACTTGAACCCCGAAAGCAGTGATAAATTAAATGTAGAATGAAAAAGGGAGAGGTTGTGTTGTCATTTGAGAAAAATTCCCAAACTCTCATTTATATGAATTTGTGCATTCTTGTTAGGTCACAGCAGAATCTATAATTAACTTGAGATGATCTGCACCTAAAATTAGCGGTATTACAAGTCCAAAATTAATACCTATGTAGAATGTCTGTTTACCACCCTGGACATGGAATCACGTGCATCAATGCATATGACTCAACATACCAAGCCCCTCAAAGAAACTAACGAATTTGTGAAGTGCTTCGAATATTTCTAACAATGTGATTTAGTGACTCATTCTCAGCACAGTCATGAACATTGTGCAATGTGCAAGCACAACTTGACACCTCATGAACCTTGTTTTTTTCTTAGATTTCTTTCTCTAGTGTTGTTTTTGTAATGTATGTGATACTTTGTATGTGTTTGTGAATTTGCACTGTAATTCTGATGTAAGTGACAGAGTAGGGCGCACAAATTACAAATTACTGTATTGTTCTCTACACCATGTTTTTTTGTATTCTGTATTTTTTGTTGTGTGTATGCAAACAGTGTGCCTGAAGTCCCCATAAACTGAAGCAGATACCACCACTGTCATTGTGAATGGACCATCAGTGCAGGGGACAGTTTTTAAAGGTTATTCTTGCTGCAGGGAGACAGAATGAATCGGAGGTTGTAATTAGATTCTGAAAGTTCACAAAGGGATTGTTAACTTAAATGTTATCATGTGTGATTGAGTTCAGGTTAGTTTAATGATTGAAATTGTTGTAACATCTTGGGCATTTAATTGCGGAGCACTCCAACTCCGACTGTAAAGAATAAACTGTTCTATATTTGGCTCACATGCCCAGGCCATATTTAGAGTGTGAATGTCTGTGTGATTCGGTGTTTGGAAGGGGCTCCCTGGCTATGGATGTGTGATGTGAGTGTTAGAGTTCCATATTAAGAAGGTGAAGTTGGCTACATCATAAATAATCCTCCTCTATGAGCTGCATTTTTCAGTTGCAGTGATTTTTTTTTATACAGTGCGGCATGTGGAATCAGTTTGCAAGATTGTTCTTGGGCGATTGACTCACTTCCCTGCTCCTAAGTGAGCCAACCGCTCACCAATTACAACCTAAAATGGCGTAGGGGCTATGAGAGGTGGCAGAAGCCTCCTCTCATATTTCTATCTTAGTCTGAGTAATTTGATCTTCCTCTCTAATTGCATGCGGTGAAAAGTCGCTATTCCTTCACACACAGACTTCGCACGCAGCGTCTCTCATCACCCGGGTGGTCCGGTGACAGGCAGGCTCTGCCGATGTTGAAAGGGTTTAGCTGACGGGTGTGAGGGAGTCGAGTAAATGCTTTCCAGACGACGACATTGTCATAAGAGCGGCGGAGACACGCCCGGAGGGGCCTGAAGGAGCAGCTGGGCTAGAGATTCCGTTACTTCGCAGAAACTTAGCGAAAATCGGTTCTGGTGGGCTACCAGCAAGGCGTGGGAATGACTTGTGTTCCCAGGCAGTCTTGGCAGGCAAATTCCCGCGTTTTCTGCAAAATCGTAACTGTGATTGGCTTGCTCAGGGCATAGCTCCATGATGTAGCAAAATCGACTCATAAATTGGCGCCAAGAATCTCCATTGGTGGAATGGTAGTGCTTCGGCAATAACGTGGAATTTTCCGCCGGTTTTCGAGTTGCTGATTGGAACTTTTAACCACGGCCACTGTCGTGGGGGCAGGAATGTTCTGTGTTCGGCTTGTATGGGTGCTCTTGAGAGAGTTGGCTCTCGCCTTTCAGTCAGAGTAGGTTACAAGACTAAGCTCTCGCTGCTCTGGACAGTCTGCCTTCCGTTGGCTGTCTAATACACTTTTATTTAATTGTAACTGTTTGACGAAGTTGCTGAAGTTTCGACTTCAACGTAACTTTCCGAGTACAGTTGGCAAATGAGCGTTCTGCGTTCAAGCGGCCTATGTTGTCTATCTTGAGCAGTTTTGGCTAAAGTTGACTATCGGAGTTACTGTGTGACTTTGCTTGTTAAAATCAATCACTGTACCTCCAGTGATTGTGTGGCGAGCCTTCTTCATCTCCCTCAGAGGCGCATTTGTATTGCTAGGAAGTCTTTAGTCTGGAACAACCAGACCAAGATAATTTGTTTCGGGCTATACTCGCGACATTATCATCACCACGACGGGACGTTGAACCAACCAGCCATCGCCTCCAGTACGCCAGATCGTGTTCTTGCAGTTAAGTAGACAGTTTGGTAATGTATGTCTGCAGCACCGGCAGATACGGATTTTCCTAGGTGATAATCAGAGCTCAGCAGAGCGCGCCTGTTCGTCTTTTGCTAACTTTGTTCTGTTTTGGGTGTTAATTGCCTGGGTTCTCACTACTGTAGCAGCAATTGATGTTGGGTTGGCTGTGTGTTTCTCTTAAGATCTGAGTTACAAGGAAGTGGCTCCACATACCACTTCGTCATAAATGTCACAATCTAGTTTATGGACAACTTCACCTTCACAGCATTTATCTGAGTATCCAATTTGAGCCAATTTGATGTATTGTAAATGTTTCATGTCTTTTGTTTATTATTTTGATTTTAGTCATAATAAATCATCTTGTTATTTTGGACAGAACTTTCATTCTGTTAATCGGTACAGCAACCCTTTCATTTCTCACTACGTTTCTGAAACATTCCTTTATTTAACTTATTTATCAAATTAAATTATTGCAGGTGCCAAACTCCTTTCTACTCCATTTGCAGGGTCGATTACAGTCAGTTCGCGTTTCTTTTTACTCCATGTGCAACAGCAAAAGTCGGAGTTAGAATAAGGGGGGGGGGGGGGGGGGTTTAGAGCATATGAAGATTCTAGAAGAATATAGTGTTAAATACACTGCTAGCCCCGGCACCTTGCAAGGTCACAGCAGAATCTATAATTAACTTGAGATGATCTGCACCTAACATTAGCGGTATTACAGGGCCAAAATTAATAGCTACATAGAATGTCTGTTTACCACCCTGCGCTTGAAAAGACAGCAAGATACGTTATCCACTTGTTCACAATCACAAAATATCTTTACCAATCAGCACTTTACACAAAAATAACTACAGCGTTACATGTTTTTCGTACAATTGTGGCCCGTTGAGATGGCGCATTGTCATCCACAAAAATTCCCTCGTTGTTTGGGAACATGAAGTCCATGAATGGCTGTAAATGGTCTCCAACTAGCCAAATATAACCATTACCAGTCAATGATCGGTTCCATTGGACCAGAGGGCTCAGTCCATTAAATGTAAATATATGCCACACCATCATGGAGCCACCACTAGCTTGCACAGTGCCTTGTTGACGACTTGTTTAGTTTAGTTTAGTTTAGTTATGTCATGTTCCGTAGATCAGTTTCACGATTATTTTATCGATATGAATTGGAACAAGTCAGATTACAAGATATATATGCACACATGAATAGCGCTAATATTAATATTACTGAAATTTTTAGTTCTAATCATGCAACTACGAGGTCTTCATCATCAGTTATCTGCTATATTAGCAGGTCCTTTGCCTCTCCATTTTCTGCGATCCATTGCTTCCTTCTTAAGGCTGCTGTATGTCATACCGTCCATCATGTCATCCAGTATCCGGAATCTCTTCCTTCCTCGCTTCCTTTTCCCATCTACATAACCTTCTAAAACTGTTTTTATCAGTCCGTCATTCTTTCTTAATATATGCCCAATCCACTTTCTGTTTCTTCTCTTTATTACATCTAGTAACTGTCTTTTCTCTCCCACTCTTCTCAGTATCTCTTCATTTTTTACTCTGTCCACCCAACTTATTCTTTCCATCCTCCGCCATGTCCAGATCTCAAAAGCCTCCAGCCTTTCTCTGTCTTTCTTCCTCATAGTCCTTGTTTCAGCGCCATGTGGAACACTCCATACAAGACACTTTATGAGTCTCTTCCTGAGTTCTCTGTCTAGATAGCTGCAGAAAATTCTCCTTTTCTTGTAAAATGCCTCTTTTGCCATTGCTATCCTTGTTTTAATTTCTGTGGTGAGCTTCCAGTCGGTGTCTATCCTGCTTCCAAGATACTTAAACTTTTTCACCTGTTCTAGTATTTCTCCAGTCAGCAAAATTTTTATTTCTTTAGTTCCTCCTAGTGCCAATACTTTTGTTTTATTTGTGTTAATTTTTATTCCATATTTTTTTCCGTTAGTTTCAATGGTGTCCACCAAATCCTGTAATTCTTTTTCCCCTGTGGCTAGAAGGACCATGTCATCAGCAAACCTCAAACACCCTACTCTTCTTCCTCCAATTTCTACGCCTTTGTCACCTAATGAGCATTGGTCAATCATATTTTCCAAGTAGATGTTGAAAAGAGTAGGTGATAGACAGCATCCTTGTCTTACTCCTTTTTCTAGTCCGATCCAGTTTGTACTTTCCCCTCTTACTTTAATTGAAACTTTTTGATTAAGATATAATGAGTTTACAAGTCTTCTGGTTTTCCAGTCCACTCTCTTTTCCCTCATTATAGTCGCCAGCTTGTCCCAAACCATATTGTCAAATGCCTTTCTAGATCGATGAAGCACATATATAGGTCTCTTCCTTTTTCAATAAACCTTTCTCCCAAGATTCGTAGGAGCCCTATTGCATCTCTGGTGCCCGTATTCCGTCTAAAGCCAAACTGCTCCTCGCCAAGATACTCCTCCATTACTTTATCAAGTCTTTTATTAATTATTCTTAACATCACTTTGGCTGCATGTGAAATGAGGCTGATTGTCCTGTGCTCGCTGCATTTCTTGGTTCCTTGTTTTTCCGGTAATGGAATCATTACTGTTGTCAGAAAGTCCTCAGGCCATTCACCACTGTCATATATTTTATTACATAATCTCAGTATTTCTCTTATTCCATCTTGGTTCAAGCATTTTAATATTTCTTCCGGTATCGTATCTGTATCTACCGCTTTGCCATTTTTCATTGAAGCTATGGCAGGCTTTACTTCTTCCATTATGATGGTTGGTCCTTTCTCGCCATCACTTACACTGTTGTGTGATTCAAGTTCCAGAGTTTCTGGTTTGATATTTGTGTCATATAGCTCTTTTAGATGTTCTTCCCATCTCTGGAGGACATCGTCACGTTCTTTGTACACTACCTCTTCGTCTTTACTCAAAATTTCCATAGTAGCACGTCCTGCTCTGTTTTGTACCGGTAGAACTTCTTTTTTTTTTACCAGTTCTGAAACAGAAACTCGTCCATAGGTTCGTGGGGTCTGTGCCACTAACCCTACCATCAACTCTCCGACCAGACCACGATTTTCCAATCGTGTAGGGTCCAACCGATATGGTCACGAGCCCAGGAGAGCCGCTGCAGTTGCTGTTAGCAAAAGCATTCGCGTCGGTCGTCTGCTTTTATAGCCCATTAAAGAAAATTTCGCCAAACTGTCTTAATGGATTCCTTTGTAGTTGGTCTCACATTTATTTGTGCGGTTATTTCAAGCAGTGTCGTTTGAGAATACCAGAATCTCGAAATACTGAATTCCCTAACTACTTCCGAAATGTAATGCCCCATACGTCTAATTCCAGGTACCGCCCCGCTTCCAAAGTCTGTTAATTCGTATCGTGCAGCCATAATCACGTAGGAAAGCTTTTCACATGAATCACCGGAGTATAAATGACAGCTCCACCTTTGCCCTGCCCTTTTATACCTTATTTACAGTAGACTACCGCCATCTGTTTATGTGCGTATCGTTGTACCATGATTTTCTTCACCTCATCCAGCTGAATTTCGCAAGACCGCTCTTCGCGGAAACCATGTAATTCTACAGATTGACGTCAGCGACATAGGCATATAATTACGTGTATCTCTCCTATGACCGTTCTAGACTATTATCTGCTCTACCTTTTTCCTTCAGTCGCCATGGGCTCTTCGTAGCTCCACTGACCTACGGCAAACTTCTACAAGAAAATGAGCAAGTTGTTTCGCATAAAATCTGTACAATATTCCAGGTCTCACATCCGGCACAGATGCATTTCCACTTGCTTTTGTATTCCACGTTCGCTTACCTTAATACCTTTCATTTCAGCATTCGTGTGGTGATTGACAGGATGGAACATGCTATAATTTTCCGAGGTGAAACAGTTTCGGAGGACCGAATTCAGTATTTCTGCCTTTTCCTGTCATCTTCCGTTTCGGTGCCAGTATAGTCTCTGAGTGACTGAACGGGTGATTTCCATCAGCTCACCGATTTCACATAAGGTCTAAACTCCTTAGGGTTTTTAGTCAGATCGCTTTGTCGGCTAGGTTTTAACTTTGCTTAAATCTGGTTCCGTAGCTGCTTTCCAGCACGGCTATTAACCCTTGCAGTACCAAGGTATTTTTCATAATGCACAGTACGAAGGCGGGACGAGATAGAGGGTAAAGGGCCAGGGGTGTACTTTGTTTCCACATCAAAAAAATCTCTATAATTCAAATTTCTTTAATTTTTATTGACCTTCATCAACCAAATGCTGTATAAAGAGCTGTTGATGTGTAATAAAGTTCCAGAAATAGAAAATTCCTTTTAGCGCTCTCTACAAAGACGCATTCAGTATTTTTCACTTTTTCCATCATTTGTGTGTATTTCGTGTTATTTTCTTGAGCAGAATCTCTTTACATTGGTAGTAAAACTCTTTACTACGTTGCTGAAGAACGCTACATTATAATTCAAAAATATTACTGATATTTTAGATTTAATACTGTACTTTACATTGTACAGTTTCTGGGAGCACTGATTCATCACTTTCTTCGCAAATGTCTTCATATGTGGAACATACAATAGTTTTCTTGCTGTGTCTACTGCATGTGTGTGTCTCTTACAGTTGTTACAGATACTTACTGTACTTCAGTGCTTTTGACTGGCTTTCACCACAACAAAAATTACATCTTCCCATTCCTCCTGCAGTTTGCTTTTCAGCGATCTTCTGCTTGATATTCCGTCCGAGAACACCTCCCATGGCTAAAACCACGCACTTCTGTAGTCTTCTAATATTCGTAGTCCTTTCTTCAATTATGATTTCAAGAGTTTTAGTCCCAATTCTTGAAGAAACAGGCGATGCTTATTAGATTTTGTCTTATTCCACTCCGGAAAGTTGAGCAGAAACAATGTTTAACCGTTTAACGCGGAGTATTGAAAAGATAACGGCCACCTTTTCGTAGCCCTCTTAGTTGAAAATTTCCTCGCCATTCGATCGATTGTGTCAATATAAAATTACAATATAAAATTATGACTATTTTGTTCTAAGTGTCAATAGGTGAACCAATTGCAGCGTCGAGGGTTTTTTTTTTGGGGGGGGGGGGGAGGGGGAAAGGAGAGGGGGAGGGAGAATTCACGGGGATGCAAGAAACAATTGTGATTAAGATATTTTCAATACTGGAATCACTGAAAGCAAATTTACCGGAATATAATTCTCTTCTTGAGATGTCTTCCAGTTATTGAGGTAATTGCTTCCTATTAGCTTGTAATTTATAACGAGAGTCAGCTTGCGATTTCTCTACAAATCTTAGGCCAAATCAACTGAAGTGCAATATCTGTCTGTGGTGACACTGCACCCTGAATTATGTACAGGAACAAGCAGCGTTTCACTACAGCTGCAGCTGAATTTGGTTGTTGCGTACTATTATTTTTCCTCCCTATATATTGCGCCACGCTGAGTACGTACCTCGTTTTAGAGTCTGTGGGCATTCATATAAGTATACCATACATTCCAGGCTTTTCTTCATGAAGGCCTTGAAGAGACACCTGTCACATAAAAACGACAACTTTTCATCAGTTACAATATACATCTCAGCAGAATAATATCTTGGCAGTAATTTCTTCATTTTATCAAATACTTCCCGTACTGCAGCAGTCTGTCATCTTCCTGCGCCCATTTTGCGTCTGTCATCAAATCTTACTATTTTAATATGCTGACTAAATCTACTTCTACTTATAGTAGCAGTATAAAAATCCCTTCCTCAACTGTTGAGACATAAATTGGGAATAAGTGACTCCTTCCTCCCCCCCCCCCCCAGTCCGTTTGTTTTGTTTAAATTATATCTCAAAGCTTCTTCGTTGGTATACTTTATTTCTGGAGAAAAAATCTTTTCAAATGATTCTCTTATTGTTCTTCCTTCTCCTTCATTTCTTATACCTTCTCGCTCTCTCACTATATATACTGTTGGCCTCGCCCTGTTACATATCTTCTTGGCGTCGGGATTATATTCACAGGATCAAAAACCTGCCATGATAATGGTATCACAAAATACAGCATCCGAGACCAATAAATATTGCCCTTAAGCTCTTCTGGCCACAAAAACCCTGTAATATGAGGCACAATAATCAACTACTGCTAGCGAGTTGTTAACCGCAGCACTGCAGAGTCCAGACTCCTTACCAGTCACAAAGGACGAGTTGCCACTTGCGCGCCGACCACACCTTTTCCACTCCGCCAGGCTACTTCCGTAGCTGTGGGGCTTCCCCACATCTTTTACATTCAACACTACGGACCAAGTCACTTAGCGTGCATTACATAACAATCATTCCATTAGTTATTTAAGTACACAAGCATTATTTAAACAACATCGTTCTAAAGTTTCACCTAACTGAAACATGTATACATAGTTAAAGAATTTCCACGATGGATACAACATTATACATAAGCAATACTACAAATTGACACAGAAATATCGATACAGGTACAAAATAGGTCAAAAATAAGTGTTACAACTTCAGTACTGTCTTCTTTCACATGAGAACACACGAAGCATTGCAGCGTACAGCATACAGGTCGCCTAGCCAAGTTGGATAACCAAAACACAGTTTCTGTTTCTAAATTATTGCAAGTTAAATTTTCGTATGTGATGGTGGAGAAAAATGCATTGTGGGTCTACATGTCGAGTCGGATCGTCACCTGAGCAGGGGATATTTGTTTTTGTAAAATACGATGAGCAACAAGCCCCTATGCATCATGTTTTAAACATCCAACCAGGAGTGCGGGAGAGATCACATGTAGGATGACGGACGCAGCTGGAGCGTCAGTCCAAGGCAGGTCGCTCTCTCTGGCTTGGCCTCCAGCTAGACACCTACACACGTTGTACCTGCCTCTCCATCCAGATTGTTTTCGGGTCTTGATTCCACAAAAGAAATATTTTCACAACCACCCTGACTAGCTAATGAATTGGCATTCTGCCCCGGACGCGCACAGTTGTATTCTGTTCGTGGTAACACACCCACACACTAGTAACAGTCCAATTCAGAGACGAAGACGTAATCTTCAACGGCCGTAGTACACGAGGTCGGCATCCGGCGTGAACTGAACTTCGGGGCTGGTTCTAGTCCCTAAATAGCTGTCTCCAGTCAATCAGGTTTTGGCGTAGTGATACTTCCTGTAGGCCGTGGCTCGAGCTCCCCTTGCAGAAAGTAGTGCTCGGAATGTCTGTTTCCATTATCTTGTATGTAAATAGCCGGTATTTACCATGGTGCTTTCGGTACGCCTTGGGCATAGACAACCTCGTCCTCTGTGCTGTAATACGGATTGCCGGCCCTCAGGGGCTACCTTGGCTCCGGTATAACAGTTTATGCCACAGTATAGGATTATTGGATGTAAATTTTGTTTGCTATACATTAGTGTTTTTCACCAAAATGAGTTTCCCGTTGCAAAGGAGCTCTTTGTGCCTAGTTTGAACGGTCCTTCGCGCGTGCACAGCAAGGGCGTCAGAGAAGTGAGCCTAACCGTTCGAGAAAGGAAGTGTTAGCCAATGTAACTTTGTAACCTGTCCCAAACTATGAAAACGAGCACTGTTATGTTCGCTGCGAAAAGTAGATCCTTCGCACAGTCGCTCGTTTTCTCCGAATCCCGAAGTTTGAAGTAACGCCAACAGCAAGATTTTTGCCTACTCGTGTTCCCATGGCTAGTACAGTAAGTCCAAACAACATGATCCTACCTATTAGCTGCCACGTGAAGACAGTTAACTGAGCGTTTCAAGCACCTTGGAATAGTTGCAATGTTGCCGCTTAGTCGATAATCAGTCCGTAGTCTAGTTACCCGCTAGCTGTGCGATTGTCAGTCGTAATCGAACCGCCGGACCACCAACGTGTCCATGCAGCCGTTAGCTACACTGAGCTGACAAAAGTAATGGGACACCACCTAAAATTGTGTCAGACATCCTCTGGCCCAGCGAAGTGCAGCAACTCGACATGGTATTTCCTCAGCAAGTCGTTGGAATGTAGAAATATTGTGCGATGCTTTTTCTCTAGTCATCCATAATCACGAAATTGTTGCCAGTTCAGGATTTTGTAAACGAACTAACATCTCGATTACGTCCGATTAACGTTCAATTGGATTCATCTGGGTGGAGAAAATCATTCGCTCTAATTGTTGGAATTTTCTTCAGACCAATTGCGAACAATTTTTGCCCATTGAAATGGCGCATTGTCATCCACAAAAATTCCATCGTTGTTATGAACATGAAGTCCATGAATGGCTGCAAATAGTCTCCAAGTAGGCGACTATAACCACATTCAGTCATTGATCGGTTCAGTTGGACCAGAGGAAGCAGTCCATTCTACATAAACCCAGGCCACACTGGTAAGGAATCACCACCAGTTCGCACAGTGCCTTGTTGGCAACTCGGGTCCAATTATTCATGGGGCCTGAGCCACTCTCGAACCCTGGCATCATGTCTTACCAACTGAAAACGGCCACGGTTTTAAAGTCGTTTAGGGTCCAACTGATATGGTCACGAACCTAAGAAAGGAACTGCAGGCAATGTCGTGCCGTTAGCAAAGGCACTCGCGTCGGCCGTCTGCTTGCCATAGCCCATTAACGCCAAATTTCGGCCCACTGTCCAAACGGATACGTTCGTCGTACATTCCAGATTGATTTCTGAGCTTATTTCACGCATTGTTGCCTGTCTGTTATCACTGACAGCCCTATGCAAATGCCGCTGCTCTCGGTCGTTAAGAAAGGCCGTCAGCCACTGCGTTGTCCATGGTGAGAGGTAATGCCTGAGATACGGTATTCTCACCACACTCTTTACACTGTGGATTTCTGATATTGCATTCCCTAACGATTTCCCAAGTGGAATGTCCCGTACGTGTAGCTCCAACTGCCACACCTAGTTCAAATTCTGTTAGTTCCCGTCCTGCGGCCATAAATCACCTGAGTACAAATGACAGCTTCGTCAATGTGCTGCCGTTTTATACCTTGTGTACGTGATGTTAGAGCGCCATCTGTGTATGTGCCTATTGTTATCCCATACCTATTGTCACCTCAGTGTAAACTACTTGGTTTTTCTGCCATGTGCCACCATTAGACCTTATCTGTCTCACTCGCCCTCAACTGTGTTTTGTGTTTCTTCCTTTGTTAAGAGTCCTTTAATAATTTGTGCGAACAGTTTTACTCAACCGATCGAGTTATGACTCCCGCTCCTCTAATCTTTTCATCAAGGCACGTTTGCTGCTGATTTCAGTGTCTTCTTTTTATAATGTATAAACTACATTATTTATGTAGTTGAGGTCCTTTCTTTTTCAAATTATACTTGTTTAAAATACTCTTCAGTCGATATTTGTGTCAGTAGAACTTCCCTAACCCCTTCTGACCTTAAGCTATCATCACTTCAGACATACTTGCAAACAAGGTCGAATTACACCTGTAGTAGGAAGTGACTCCGAAGCTTTAGGCACGGTTAACGTAGGAAGTATTGCAGTGAGTCTTCGTTTTCAAGCCATGCAGCTGCGAACGCGGTTCCATCTTTTCACAAGCACTTTAAACCACATTTTATAAATTTATCCGTCGTTATTAGCCAATAACGGGTCACTTCACAGCTAGATGCAAGATACTTCATTTCTCCATTTCACGATAAAACAATTATTGCGTACTTCAGACATAACAATTATATTTCCTTAACGAACAATTTCAGTGGTCCACGTCCTAACTCTGTACTTCTGGAAACGTAGGCCTCCACTTTGACTTAAGCTGATTATGAGCTGATCCAATGTTATGAGTAAATCGTCTTAATTCTGCCCCTTTAAACATTTCCCACATGGAAAACTACTGTAAAAGAAAGAAGAGGTAGAAAGATATTCAATATTTCGATTTAATAACATCATCGATATCTTCGTAGGTAGTACTAATCATTTCATCATTCTTTCACTTCCTGGGTAATATATTTTGCACATGCATGTAATGTCATTACAAGAACCTGTTTTACACTTACATGTCCTGCTACTACAATTATCCATGTATACTTCCTATTCAGTGTCCTGGATGCTTCGTTCTCATCTGTACGTCAATACTTGGTACCAAGAGACCTGTTTTAAGGCAGGAAGTATCTTCGGTTGCGCCATCTTCCCTTGCCTCTGGAATTTTGTATAATTTCCTTTTAGGTACTTCACGTTCCCTAGTTCCGATTTTTAGCACTTCTCTTTTCTCATTTTTATACTCATTATTTAATACCAGTGTGTATTGTTTTAGGCATGAGCTCAGGAAACATATCTAAAACACGCAACAAAAAGGGCTTTTACTGTGTGTAACATAATCCACATGTCGGAATGTGAAACCTCTTACGCTTCAGCAGGAGCGACTACGCCACCTGACACTGTTATAAAGCTAAATCCGTTATTATTCAACGGGAACTTCCAATATGAAAAGTGATGCTGTTATAAAGGGGGAAATATGGAAACCAGTATTCCACATATTATCAAGTTACAACGATGCTTTGCATTTATGATTCACAGCAGTAATGTTATTACATTATCTTTACGCCGTGCTAGCAACGTTAACGTTCTCAGAATGAATGTAAAATTGGTAGTAAAAGTTGACGATGCCATAAAAACTTGCTCGCTGACTAAATACGGGCATGATCGAGATTAATGGATACTTAAAGGCAAGAAATACGTTTGGAGCAAATATATTGCTCTGAGACATCCGCGGCTCGATTCGCATGTCCGTCGTTCACGGCAGAGCAAATTCGCAGAATGTAGCTCATCCGTGGTTGGGATAGCCATGAAATTATGAAGAATGTTAACTTTTCGTCACTGGTCCACCGTGGTTAATATTTATTACTCATTTTCACTTTTACGGAGAAAACTTCGACGTCTTAAATACATAACTGGACTGAAGAGTTCAACACCATTACGAAACTACCAGCGAAGCGTGAAATTCATCGTGCATCTCAAAAACGTGGTATTTAAGTTCGTTACCAGTAGGAAACCTAGAGAGTTTTTCATTTTTCCAAGCGATAATATAGGGCTGCTCCAACTATTCGAGACCATAGTTCACCGGTGACGATAAGCGATGGGCGCTTGTAGTTGAACTGCCAATGGAATTTCACAATTTTCTAGTCGTCGAGTTATTAACATAAACCAGCCAACAAAACTAATAGTACCTGCTGTACAGGTTGGGCGTTTTCATGTTTATATGTAAACTGAGAATGTTTTATCACTGATGTTTACAATCTGGACATGAATGTACAGTTAAATTTAGTGTTGTCGACGTTGGCGATGAAATTCGATACACGCGGAATTATCGTGCTTCCCATTCATCAGAGATGGCCGAAACTTACAAAAACACTGCATGCTATAAATGAGTGAGTTAGTATGTCTTAGAGCTGCCGTATTGAATGACGACATTTCATAGTCAAATATCCATTCCACTGAGAGGCCAGGTTGAAGTCCCAGACCAAAGTCCAATAAGAGTTTTCATATTCTACCGGGAGTGGTATTGCTGCTCGCAGTACAAGGTCACTGGAGACCTAGATGTCGAGACTCAAAGAAACCTATCGTCGTCATCGTCATCAACACATAGTACTTCTTCCAGAAATCTCTCATTCAGGTTTTATATTACACTATCTGCGCGGGGTAGCCGCGCGGTGTGAGGCGCCTTGCCACGGTTCGCGTGGCTCCCCCTGTCGGAGGTTCGAGTCCTCCCTTGGACATGGATGTGTGTGTTGTCCTTAGCGTAAGTTTGTTTAGTTTAAGTTAGATTAAGTAGTGTGTAAGCCTAGGGGTCGATGACCTCAGCAGTTTGGTCCCATAGGAACTTTCCACTTACCACCACACCGTCTTCTGGTCCCTTTGTGATGGCTGGTGATCATGTGGAAAGCGAGTAATCATCATTATAGATCTCACAGGAGGTAAAAACTCGATGTCCGCTACGTTGAATCTTCTTTCTTATGGTGTGAACGGCAGCAGCCACGCTTGTGGCATTATTCTGTCACTCAGCAACATTCCACATCACCCTAGCTTTATTACATTGTTGGAGTAAATCGTGCCGTGTGCCAGGAATCCCTGCCACTTGTCATCTAGTAGCAATCCTTCTTAGCTTGTGGTCTTTGGCCGCTGCTGTCAGAACGAAGTTGGGGTCTATTGGCGGTGGTGCCCACTGACGAACGAGTACTTAAAGGAATAGCATAGGCAGGACATTGGAGAGTCGCCTGTACGAGGAAGCACGAGTGCTGTATGGGGACCTCGGCTGTCCGCGGTTTCCATATACCGAAAATGGTTCAAATGGCTCTGAGCACTATGGGACTTAACATCTGTGGTCATCAGTTCCCTAGAACTTAGAACTACTTAAACCTAACTAACCTAAGGACATCACACACATCCATGCCCGAAGCAGGATTCGAACCTGCGACCGTATCGGTCACGCGGCTCCAGACTGAAGCGCTTAGAACCGCACGGCCACATCGGCCGGCCTCCATATACCAGCAGTGGGGCTGTCGCCGTGACAGAAGGGGCAGTGTGTGGTGTCAGCAGCCCGACCTGCCCTGTGGTCTTTATTCTGCAATGTGGTGCTGGACAGAGCTTTATAACAAAGCCGATACTGGAACGATTTCACTGCAAAATAACAGACTGTAAAGGTGAGCAATTTCTTGACAACTTAGCCCCTCTTTTCGTGTGAGCTTGAAGCTTTGTAAACATTTTCCGTTAAGTTGTGACTGCTCTACGTCCGTTCTGTCTCATTCTGCCCACGTTCTATATTAGCGGTAAGCGTTGAAATTATATGAATCATTATGACTACGACTACTGCAGGCATAGTCAGTGTTCCTGGTATTGCAGCTCTGCAACAGCGATTATTTTACTTCTATTTTGGTTCGCTTCTCTGGTCTATTTGCTGAAGGAATATTTTCAGTATTTGTCGTGTAACATGCAAATTACTGTAAGATTCTGTGTTCAGAAACAACTGGTTTTAAAACTGTATTGTTTGATGGAACCTTCTGAGTCGTTGCTGGAAACAACAAATACGGCTCAGATTAGCGCTTAACGTATGGTAAGATTGTTGCATGATTGTTCGTAGGTTTTGGCGGTATTGTCGTATGTCAAACTTCAACAAATTTAATAAACTTACTCTCAGTAATTAAACTATCAAATCTCTTGAGCTATCTGCTGTATTAAAATTTCAGGCCAGGTCATAAATACTAAGTTCCTTTTATCAAACATTTTCAGAAGCGCTCAAAATCTCACCTATACTAACTCGTGTGTCGGTAATGCTGCCTTAGAATACAAGACTACTCCTTTAATGGCTTTGAGTATGCCTTATTTAATGCCATTTGTGGTTGCAAACTTGGCCGGTGGACAGTGGTTATAAATTATTGTCCAAAGGACCGTTAATAGAAAATGGAGGATTTTTAAATAGTTGTTACAATATTGATTTGGGTCGTTGCTGTTTTCGGTCAGACCAAAACACTTACTTTCTTTCAATTAAAATTTTTAATTGTGTATTAATTTCAATTACTAGAACACTCCTTAAACTTTTTTGTTTGCTGTACTCTCTAGAAGGTAGTTCTGGTAGGATTTTCTTCGTTTACTGTCTTGGTGAAAGTCTCCAACACTGTTTATTTGGTGTATCCAAAGGGGCTTCATCCAACAAAGGGACTTGCTTATTAAGAAATTTTCTGAGCTGTCTGTCGTTGGTAAATATTTGTAGCACTTCGACCATAGACACCCTTGAGGAACACATGTAACAAATTTAAAGCTACCCTGATAACAGCACCAGGCATACAGATTCTAGAGGTATTTTAAAGTGTGAATATTCCTTAATCCAGTTTATTGCAGATGCAATGCTCTTACGTTTTGAACTGAGTGCAGATTTCATTTATTGAAAGTTATGGTTTCTTTTTAATTTATATTTACTGACTGTGTCCATGTTGCACGTTGGATCTGAAAACTTGTTCAGTAAATGTTGTATGATTCTTTTTGTAATTTTCACTGGGCTCATCAAAAAATTACTTCCCAGCCCGAAACCTGCCGTTTCAGAAATATAAACATATCTGTAATGGAATCATTTCCGTACTGTCTTAATTTTGTAAGGCAGTAACTAGATTCGTTACCGAATTTCGAAAAGCTGCAGCAGAATCAATGTTGTGGCAGAACTATCTGCAGGAAACCCACTTCCGCTGTGAGACACGCAGGAGGCCCCGCAGTCGGCTGTTTCCAGACGGAGGCCCTTTATTATTGAAACATGCTGCCAAGTTCTCTTTCTGCGAGAGCCGTAAACCGTGGTGTTTGAAGCGGAAGAACTTTCTCCCAGCCGAGTATCTCTCCTCCTGGGTCGCTCCAATGGCCCGGCCAGGTCCCGCGTTCCAGGTTTTATACGTTCCAAAGCAGCGGGACGAGACGCCGTGCCCTGATGCGTCCCTCTCTGCACCTCCGCCACTGTGCCTTTCGGCCCGGGTGGATCATCGCCGCGGTGAGGCTGGCTGCCTTTTATTACGTCCCCGCGGGGCGTTTGGGTACACAATGCGTCCGTGCTGTACGTCCGCGGCTTTACGATGCCCTCACGGAGCCCAAGTTCGGCAGGGCTGCTAAATAGTCTTAAAGGAGCCGCAGCGTCAGACGTGCCCCAGCCACGACGCCCGCATCTCGTGGTCGTGCGGTAGCGTTCGCGCTTCCCACGCCCGGGTTCCCGGGTTCGATTCCCGGCGGGGTCAGGGATTTTCTCTGCCTCGTGATGGCTGGGTGTTGTGTGCTGTCCTTAGGTTACTTAGGTTTAAGTAGTTCTAAGTTCTAGGGGACTGATGACCATAGATGTTAAGTCCCATAGTGCTCAGAGCCATTTGAACCATTTTGAACCAGCCACGACGTACACGTGTTTTCTTGCCTGAGAGCTTCCAAAGGCTCCTGTCTTAGCAAGCTACTCACCTGCAGGAAGTGCCATTAATACCCGTTTGCTTAAGAATTACTAGGAATGTGTGTTTTATTTCCACATGTTGATTTAACAAAGTATATTTCAATAAACAAAAAAATAGATCAGATTAATAAATGTAAACTACTGCTTACAATATCTTAAGCAACATACACCTACCACTATTCTGGGCTACTCCTATTGATGTTACAAGGCAGTACGAGGAGCGATCTTTGATCGTGGGACATGTGATTAGCATGTCGCCTATCACTCCAGCCGTTTAGCCAATACATGAATATTTAGGATGCCGGTGCTCCTTTATTCAAGTAGGTCCTCATTTGGTCTCACACTGCTCAGTGGACACTGTTACGGACCTCTGTACCCCAGAAAAAAATCTAAGAAAGTATTGGTAACAGACCCTCCCATCCTTCCTCACCGAAAGCAGCGACGCTAACCGTTATTTGTTTACTTTAGGTCTATTTCTTCGTCGTTTATCGTCAATGGTTCTATACGGATGTCCCACAACATCTTTCAAATTCTATGGATGAGAACGTCACTCACTTTTTTATTACAGAGATTGGCCAGTCCCCTGGCCGAACGCTCTGAGCTACCGTGGCGGCGAAGCATACGGCGGTCATAAATAAAGTAACTAATCATCATCAGCAACATCGTCGACGAGCTCGGTCACTTGGTGCTGTGCCTTGTTTGCGTCGGGATGCGACACAGGAGCCCAGCAGGTTCTTAGATTTTTACCAATCTTTAGCTTCTTCTTGCCAGTTAAATCCAGTTTCTTCTGTAAGTCTATTTCATCATGTATCCGGTGGTCTCCCCCTCACCTCCCCCTTAGTAGGGCCAACTCCGATACTGAGTACTTTTTTTCACTATTGAGATCACAGCTGTCGAGAAGTCGAGTACTTAATTCGAAACGACACGGCTTGAAAACCACGACGATTGTATTCGTTGATTAAAATACTTACAATTAAAAGTGAATGAAATATAATAATTAAATAATAAAATAAAATAAATAAAATAAAATAAAATAAAATAATAAAATAAAATAAATATAATAATAAAAATTACAATCACTTTCTCCCATTTTCACTCATTTTACTTATCCAATTATGAATGTGCAAAATTTGCAACTTTGACAATAAAAACCTAACTGAACTATAAAATAAACATTAAAAAACTTCAGGAAAAATGGTTCAAATGGCTCTAAGCACTATGGGACTCAACTCCTGAGGTCATCAGTCCCCTAGAACTTAGAACTACTTAAACCTAACTAACCTAAGGACATCACACACATCCATCCCCGAGGCAGGATTCGAACCTGCGATCGTAGCGGTCGCGCGGTTCCAGACTGTAGCGCCTAGAACTGCTCGGCCACCTCGGCCGGCAAACTTCAGGAAAGCGCCGCTACTTGATCACTTGCAAAAAAAAAAATACGCTGTCTGCCAGTCACGCTGTGGAAACATTAAAAACAGCCTTCTTAAACGTTTAGGAAGCAATTCACATGTTCAACAAAATCTTAAAAGTCTTAGCACATTCGTCTTTGTCTGCTAAGTTCGCAGATTAACCTCTACACTCTTCCTTGAATACAGAATTAATTTAAAATGTATCTCTGATAGTACTATCCTGTCACGATGCGTTCTGGATTACAAACTCCAGCTCCTGCTCTCAGCACAGTTAAATATATCACAATATCTTTTTCAAAAATCTAATCGGTGTTCGATGTTATCTGTTATCTGTAATTATATTTCAGTATCAAAAATAATGTCCCAAGTATTTATGCGATGTTTGTGTATATATCAGTGCGCTTATTAAGTGACACTACCTTCTAGTATTAGCTTTCTGATGCTCGGCGAAATTAGTCTTTTGCTGCCAGACGCCCCGCTGCGAAGTTTGTCGTAGGCTACAACTCCTAAAGAAATTAGACTTCTCGAAAGTTCATAAGTTGTCTACTCAATAACACTAATCAGAGTGCAATCTGGCCGTATTATCCGTCCAAGAAAAACGTCAAAAAGGAGGAAAAATTTTGCGGTGAATGAAACTTTCTAACCGTGCGCAGGCTCGAGGATTTGCTTCCAAAGTCCATCCGTCCGAATGTCTATTCCGATGTGCCACACGTCGGGATTCACATGTACTGACTCACTTGAAATAAAATCGTAGTTACCGTTTCATATTAGACGACGATGTATTTCCTTATATTATTCTTATACAGCAGGAATCAGCATTCCTATATAACTTATTTCCCATTTATCAATTCATCAACTTTTAGAATTCGAAAAGTCACAGAATGGCTGACTACAATGCATTCAGTTGGATTCGTACCAAGTGCAGTACACTCCTACTCCCACTTACATTTAACACCAGTGTGTGTTATATCAGTTCATTAAATGTTTATTCGTGGGCAACACTCGTTTCACGTCATTTTGACGTCGCGCGCAATAACGACGATCGCATGATCGGTCATCAACTTTCGTTAGTATTCGATACAGTGACCGAGCGAGGTGGCGCTGTGGTTAGCACACTGGACTCGCATTCGGGAGGACGACGGTTCAATCCCGTCTCCGGCCATCCTGATTTAGGTTTTCAGTGATTTCCATGCCGGGATGGTTCCTCTGACAGGGCACGGCCGATTTGCCTCCCCGTCCTTCCCAACCCGAGCTTGCGCTCCGTCTCTAATGACCTCGTTGTGGACGGGACGTCGACGGGACTCCTCCTCGATACGGACATCTCATAAGCCTTCACGCACGCGTATCGGAGAACTATAAAAACGCGTCATTCATGAAAGGAATTATTATTATTATTATTATTATTATCATTGGCGAATTCTCCCCTGAAATGGAAGACGTTAAGCAAATAACTACCAATTTTTCTTTGAGTTCTTCTTTTTCTTCCGGTAGGCTTTCATTCATTCCCAAAAGGCTTGTTTACGCTCATCCTGCCACTTTGATCTGTTCTGTTTTTCTTTTGCTTACTTTGATATAACGTCCCATTTATCTACTTTGTGTCTGAAGGTGGCGTGTCTTTCTAGAATGTCGGCTGGTCTTATGTTTGCATTATTTAGGTCCTTTCGAATTTCATCTAGCCGAGGTGTGGAATTCTTAAGTGAGCTTACATAATCTATTATTTTCTTCATCAATCGATTTTCTGGTAGTCGGCAGAGATGACCAAAGAATTTCATTTGCCTCTTCCTAATAGCAGTTTTGTTATTTGAAAATTTTTGTTGTTTTTATTGATTGTAGCCTATAACCGTCTTGGGTATACCTTCCTCTTAGAATTTTTCTGATGATTTTCTTATCTTCTTTTTTGATGTCTTCAAGTTGTTTGCAGTTAAGGGTTAGTGTTTCACTGTCGTAGAGGATTGCTGGTTTTATGACAGTATTGTGGTGTCGAATTTTTGCCCCTCTCGACATTGATTTTTTTGTTGCAGAGGTTTTGCGTTAACCCTAATCCTTTCTTAATTTTTGGAGGCGATGTTGCTGTGAGATTTTTTTCAATACCTGTCGGTTCGATGGGTTCTCCAAGGTATTTGAAGTATGGGACCCTGTTAATTTTACCATATTTTGTTTTCAAGCATGAAATTTCTGTTTTTCAACGAAAGAATTCAGTTTCCTCAAATGAAATTTGTAAACCTACTTTTTCTGCACATTCTTTGAGTCTTTCCAGCTGTTTGACTGCCGTCTGCTCATCCTCTGTTAGTATCGCCAGGATATTCGCAAATGCAAGATATACTACGTAGAGGTTATTTTTGGCAACGCCCAGTCGGATTGGCTTCCAAACCCCACATTTCTTGAATTCTTTCTCCCGTTCTACCATAGCTTTGTCTAGAGCTATGTTGAACAGAATATCAGAGAGTACATCACATTGTCTCATACCTGTTTGAATGTGGAAGGATTCTGAGATCTCCCCCATAAATTTTACTTTAGATTTCGTGAAAATTAGTGTTTGTTTTATGATTTCTCTTGTTTGCGGATATAATCCCCTCTCTTCTAAAATTTGGAATAGTGAGGGCCTGTCTATTGAATCGTATGCTTTTTTGAAATCTACAAATGTGCATACTACATATTTTCGTCTGAGAGCTCGCATTTTGAGTATGGTTCTGAGGTTGAAAATTTGCTCCGGACATGATCTGTTGGGTCTGAATCCTGCTTGATATACTGCTATTTTGGGTTCTAATTGCTGTTGTGTTCTATGCAAGAGACAAGCTGATAGAATTTTGTAGGTTACTGGTAATAGAGAGATTCCCTTATAGTTTTTTACATCTGATTTATTACCTTTTTAATGCACTGGATGATAAGTAATCTTCCAGTCATCTGGGATTTTTTCGGTTTGCCAGATGTTTTGGATTATTTGAGTAATTTCTCTGAATGAATTTGGGCCTAAAGTCTTCAAGAGCTCTACTTCGATTCCGTCCTCCCCTGATTCTTCAATGCTTTTACGTTTCTTGATGTGCGCATAAGTTTCTTCTTGTGTTGGTTGTGATGAGTTATGTGGTGAGATATCTGATTGCACTTTCGGAAATCTCGCTTTAGGTTCTGGCCAATTTAAAACCTGTAAAAAATATGTGCCTAGTACTTGGTAATTTTCTTTATTTGTCAGGGCCAATTTACCATCTTATTTTCTAAAGCAAAAGTTTTGTGGTGAGTAGCCTTTGATCTGGTTTGCGAAGCCCTTATAGAAATCGTGTCATTGTAGTTTCTGAAGTTTTCTTTGATTGACTGCAGTTGCTCACTGTCATATTTCATTTAATTTGTCTTAAAATCTTGAAAGTCTGTTTGCGCATTTCGGAAAATTTCTTCTGTGTTTCTTCTGATTTGTTGCAATTGTAATTTTGAAATGCCTTTCTTCTTTCTTCTAGTGCGTTCTCGCATTCTTGATTCTAACAGTGGTGTTTTGGTTTTTTGTGAAGAAGGATCAGATCTTTTGCTGTTTTGATGATTTTAGTTTGAAATTTCTCCCAATCCTCTGCGTGTTCTTCCCATTTTTCAGTGATTTATCTTCTTATATCTGTGTTTTTTGCCAATTTGTGCATTGAAGTCACCGAGTAGAATTTTCACATCATCTTTTGGAGTTTTGGCCATCTCTATTTCAAATTATTCCCAGAATCTTTCTGCTTTTTCAGGCGCTTTTTTATTATCACCATTTATTGGTGTATTTACGTTAATAAAGGTGCAGTTTTTGTTTGTATGTTTTATTCTTAGGGTCATTAGTCGATTGTTGATGGGTTTCACATCTGTTCCTGAGTGCAGCACCTTTTTTGTCTACAATAAAGGCCATTCCAAATAGTGTTGCTTCTTTGCAAATTTTCTTCTTTGTTCCACTTTTGAAGATTCTGTAACTATTGTAGTCTACCGTTTCTCAATCTGTATAGCGTGTTTCTTGCAAGGCGTGAATTTGAATTTTCTGTTTCGTGAGTTCTGTCGTGGGATTGTGTAATTTTCTTGTTTGAATAAGTGTCTGAATATTGAAACCGCTCACATATGTGTGTTATTCGTGGAAGTTTACCAGAGCACTCCGACTTTCTCTCTCGATAAGTCCAAGCTCCCCAGATTCCGAATGCTTGGTTGCCACTTTGGAATGGGTGAATTGTCCACCTGGGGTAATTTTGTCATTACTTGTACGAGTCATGTTTGCTTGTTATCAATTGTCTAGCTTTGTTAGTTGTGTAGAACCAGGGATTGTGAGTTTCTGGAGCATGTTTACAGCCGCACCTCCTGGTGAACGACCGCCGACCATACTGCCGCTTGGATTTTGGTTGTCATTCTGGTCCTCGGGTGGTATTTTATTTCCCAACTACCTGACATACCTAACGAGCATTCCCTATCTGCCACCTGGAGCGCACCAGATGGGGGTTGACAAACCCCACACTGGATTGTTATTGTTATTATTATTATTATTATTATTACTGCTTTAGTAATATTATCGATGACTAATGTCATCATATAAGAGAGCTCTCTCAGGATTCAGTTGTTATCTTCAATAATTTACAACATTAGCTTGAAGCATGACTATTATAATTTGCAGTACGCCGTTTAAAGGCAATGGAGCACTGAAAATTCATCACAAACACATCACCATTATCATTAAATATGACTTAATAACGCATCAGCCATGTAAGCCTTCAAGATATACAATGATAACCAAAACAGGAGACAACTGATACGCCACTTCATGCTAGCGTAATAAATAACGTCGTGGTTTATGGAGTTGAAAGAAGTAGGTTCGCATCTCGCCAATGCATGTTTTTTTCATGTTAGTGTTGTTAACACATTCTGCGACTGTCTTATGAATGTAATAAAGTGTGTCCTGCGCTGTTTGATGTTATTTATATTTCTGTCTGATCATAGAACGAAGATTGAAATAAATACGTAGCGATATTCGAGTGTGTGGTTAGGAGGAACCTAACAGGACAGTCTAAATTGCTGCGAGTAAGTCGAGGAGCAGTACCGTTCATATTCTTCCTTATCACAAAGTGGATAGCCGATCATTCGGTCTAGATATTACGCGTGACGTCAAAATGACGTCACTTTAAGTGTTTTGAGGCGAGAGTTTCCCCTTATACTCGCAAAGTCCAGAGAGAAGCGCTGCTTAGTTTACACGATTTGTGTGTCACCGTGTAATCGCTACATCGTTCAAACTTTCAGGAAGTGTCTCAAAGAACTCCTTTCACTGCCATGCAAACACTCACACTTCACAGATGAAAGAAATATTAAGGACGCGATATTCTGGCGGGCTGCGCGCGCTGTGCGAGTAAACGTACTGGTGCACTGCAGAGACCGGGGGCGCTAGGGGGCCGGCCAGCTGAAGTCTCCTTTAGATCGGCAGGCAACCAGTACGGACGGTCTGAGTCTGCCACACCCCGAGCCGGCGCCGAGTTAGACCCACCAGCTGGACTCGTTATCAACGGACTGTTTTGGGACGATACCGATCGGCTTCACTTTTGCGAAGGAAAACTGTATAACGAAATAGCTCTTGTGTCTCTTGGGGCCCCGTATTTTTGTTCGGTTGCTGATTTGTTTGTGATAATGTTTCAAAAAAAAAAAAAAAAAACGGTTCTGAGCACTATGGGGCTTAACATTTGAGGTCATCAGTCCCCTAGACTTAGAATTGCTCAAACCTAACTAACCTAAGGACATCATACACATCCATGCCCGAGGCAGGATTCGAGCCGGCGACCGTAGCGGTCTCGCGGTTCTATACTGAAGCGCCTAGAACCGCTCGGCCACTTTCGCTGGCGATAATGTTTATTTCGGTGTCATTCAGCAACTTGACTCTTGCTCAGTTCGTCGTGAGCCAGTGCTCGTACGATTTATCTAACTGTGTTTCATTCGCTGCTTGCCTGTGGGCGTGAGATTCATTCAGATGTGTGTTATTCGCTATTGGACAGCGGATAGGAGATTCATGTAAATTGTTTATTGGCACTGTTCGACAGCAGGGATAACAACGCTAGTTGTTGTATTTTTAGGGCACACTCCACTCTGGTGGGCACACTTACCTTTGGTAGTTAATGATAATTACACCAATACATATTTTCTCGAAGACATATATTGATACAATTTTCCGCCGCGTCAACAGGTTTAAAAACCACGAGCATTCGGCCTAATGCTCCTCGGCCATTGTCAAGTGGTGACTGTCGAATGATTGCTGATGCCGTCCTTATACGGCAGCGCTGTATTCACTGACGTCACTGGCGATCGCTCCAGCGCCATATATGGTAATGTTTTCGTTACACGCTTGCCGTGCCCGCTTCAGACCTGCAATGGCTGGATTCCAAGCTGTGCTTCGCTGCAGGCCGCCGACTTTATTGAAGGTGTTGTCAGAAACTTTTATCTGGATTGAGTCTTTTATGACGCTATCACAGAAATTATTAGTGCATGTAATAACAGTTGTCTTCGCGAATGGAATAGTAGAGTACTCGCGGTGCTGGTGCAAAATTGATATGCAATTTAATTAATTGATCAATTAATTACCCCATTGACCACGACCACCCCCACACCTGGATGACATCTTGTGTTTTCATCAGCCTGCACGTGGGCCCCACACCCTCCCCCTTCCTGGCTGTCCCCTTGTACCTTACCCGTCCCCCACCTACCTTACTGGCGAGAATTTCGAATTTTGGCGGAAATTTCTTTTCCCAGCAGGGCTGTGCTGACGTCCCCTCCCTCCCCCGCCCCAGGAATTGGCAGTGAATCAAAAATAGCGGTACCCTTTCGCAGACTAACCCTGGTCCTGCTGGGTGGAAACCCGAAGAGCAGAAGAGCATCTCACTCCCCCCCCCCCAACACAATTATATCACCAGAGGCGCTTGGAATTGACGGTGCTCTTTCTGGGACTCAATCCCTAGCCATTCTGACATCGAAACCATCCAGATGCCAGAGAGGAAGGTTAGGTTAGCGTCCTTTATTTATTTTGGTCGCGAAAATGAAGCAAAGAACGGTCACAATAACGTAATTAATCATAAAGGACGGCTTAAATTACCCAACTACATGCACAGCGCTACACAACGATTTCCTAAAATCGCAATACAGCTCAAAAATTGACGATACCGAACAACTGGTGTCATACTGCTGGGAAAAAAATTTCTTAGTACCACTCGGAACGAGCAACAGACACTCAAACTCGACCGTTCATCTGCAAGCTGGCGGAAAAAAGGCTGGGGTGTAGGATACTATCTTAATTCTTTTCGCTGGGAAATATGTTCAACTGATTGACAGAGAGGAATTTAATAAGCGTAAGTATGCAGCTGAGGACTGACAGTTTGGCGTCAGAATTCGCTACAGACCCATACTCGATAATCACCCTGCAGCCTAGGTAATCGAGGTCCAATACACGGTACCACAACTGATATAAAATGCATCACTGTTATAACTACACATAGAAATTATTGTGAAAAAACCAGCACTTGTAATGAACGGATCACAATGCAGCACATGTACTGGGGTTGAGAAAAAATCGTCGTGATAACACAATTACCGCAAAAACCTGTAGCTGTGTCCTCTATGGGCGCTCACGAACTATCCAACTTTGAAGTGGTCTTGCACCCCTCCGAATAAGCCCCTGATAATTCCCCACCTCGCCACCACAGCTAGGGATAGATGCCTGTTGTATCTTGCCACTGATGGTGCACAGTGAGATCCTTCTGGTGGCAATGATATACTGTACTGTTTCCAATCTGCGTAAATCAGTCACAGATAGACAAAAGGCAACACGAAGAGAACACTTCCTGCAATCAGTCTCTGTTGATCCATCATGGTCATGGGACATTGGCTGGTTAAGTAATTGTCAATGTCAATAAATTCACCAACAGTTTCGGCAATCCATTATGCCATCTTCAGGCCCCATACGTTTTAATCCAAATAAACGAACTTCTCGTATACCGCCATAAATCACTGGATATCGAGAATTTAATCGTTATACAATTGCTTCATTGGAAGACGTGACAGTAGTTGTTGTGATTCAAAAATAACTGCACACTTCGTGGACGTAATGTATGGATTAAAATAAGGAGGTTAAACAAAATTTTAATTTTAATAATTAACAGCCTCAGTTGTACCATTAATATTCACACAGTTGCTGACAGGGCCGTGAAATGCTGAAGATATTTAAAATCAAAATTTTGTCTGCAATTGCTTTATTCTAAGGTATGATGAATAATGTCATTTGCGATAGGCATTACATCAGGGGCCAGCACAGGCTTTTGACGTATCATGTTCGCCTGTCTATCGACTGATGCTTTGTCGACGGTGCCCCTGCACATTTCTGTCGGGAGGCAAGAGAGTGCCTCAGAGTTGCTCATCCCGATAAGAGGACAGGTCGTGCAGGACCAGTTGCTTTGCCCGCCGGATCTCCGGACCTTAACACCCTGGACTTCTACCGTTTGTTCCGTCTCAAGGCGCTCGTGTATGATTTGCAATTGAGAATATAGCAAAACTGCAGTAGCGAACTGGAAACAGCTGTATAATAGTGCAGAATGAGGAACGGAGCCTGCAACATTCTTAGAGTGATAAGACATCGAGTACGTCACTCTCTTCGTCTACTTGCACATCATTTTAAACATGTTCTGGGGTAATCTTACAGTACGTAATTGAGTTTCATTTCGGCTCCCTTCTTGTCGTTGCTTTCTGAGAAGAATTAATTTTGTGTTGCACTTGTGATGTATACTCTACTGCATAACTCTGAAATGAAGCAATTTCACACAAAACCTCATTTAACATTTTGTTCTTATTTTGATGCGTACGTTACAGCCACGACGTGTATACAGTTATTTTTGAATCACTCTGTACATAAAGGCTTCGGTCACTGTTGCGAGGGTCCTTCATCACGGTGACAAATTTACCACTCTTCACCTACCGACGTTAAATGACGCAACATCAAAATATAAGTGAGATCGAATGGGACAGAATCATATATCTTTGGGAAATTGGTTTGTCATACTATGACATTTCCTGTCATACAGTGTTTGCTTCTTTGACAGTGATGCATGTGTAGAATTAGAAGATCACGAGCAGAATGAGCAATGCTACCACAGTACGTCACAGCTTTGCTCAGATTGTTTCCTTTAATCGCATTTTTATGATGTTCCCAAAACGCAGAGCCTTCTAAACTTTTCACGCCCTAATTACAGCCATAGAAGCTTGTTCGTTTGGGAATGTACTTCTGATCAAAAAGCTATTCTGGTGTCCGGAGTCCAAGGTTTTTGTTAATCATGGTTTTTGCGTTCTTGTGATGATATTTCCACAGGAACTTCCAACGCCAACAAACGTTTCTTTGTATCAAACCGAGAAGTGCAGTACCAGCTTTCATAGATTTCGTTTTAATTTTTTTTCTATTACAGTCAAATATTGTCTTAAAATTTTTATCTTCTGTTTCACCTAATGGTGGAACACATATTTTTATTTCTAGCAGAGAAACCAAAAACAAAATTTCATACTTTTACCTTTGAAAATGATTTAATAATGAAATAATTCCATAAAACTTTTCATCCCCTATTTCGTTCCTTTAGGAGATTAACTTTACAAAAACACAAACATTTATTTTTAACTGAAGTCAGATACCAATTTTAATGGTTGTAGTTTTAAAAATGCTTTAGGCCTTCTTAAACAATGGTTTATTAGCAAAAACCTTCGACTATTTTAGGCCTTATGCATGTTTATTTTTTTTATTACTGACTGACAAACTAAGTCCGTTATATAATATGTTTATAATATACTTGTTTACATAATAACTCATAGATTACTGATGTCACACTGGTTTTTGTACATATGGTATATTTTATAGGGCCTGAAGATGACGTTACAACGTTGAACCTAGTTGCCAAAATAAAATCGACACCTTAAATACAGCTGGAGGAAGTTCTTCATTTTTAATATAAATTTATACTAGCTGACGTCCAACTGTCCTCCATTTCAACTATGGATGTACGAAGACCAACAGTATAAGATCAACACCCGCTCCAAACCAAGTA
Organism: Schistocerca serialis cubense; assembly: GCF_023864345.2. Classification (NCBI taxonomy): domain Eukaryota; kingdom Metazoa; phylum Arthropoda; class Insecta; order Orthoptera; family Acrididae; genus Schistocerca; species Schistocerca serialis. The sequence continues at coordinate 558,927,014 of NC_064641.1, read as the reverse complement.
TCTATCATTAGGTGCTTGGGCTGGGCGATGAGTCAGTGAGTCAGTGGGGACATTGCCTTTTATATAAGAGGCTGTCACTTTGTCAACAAGATCGTAATGGAATGTATAGTTAAGACCCCAGTTTCTCGACAATTCGTTTTCTCGTGCGAGCTGGCTTATTGGTATGCCCAGGGCCGGTTCGAAAAAACTTTTCCACTTAAGTATCCTATGAATTGGCGTCCCCTCTCCTCTTTTCCCTCGCATACTTTCACCTCTCTCAGTTTTCGCTACCAACTGTGACGCGCACTGTACAAAGATCTCGCACCTGGGCGCTCCTTACAGCTTGACGCCCAAAGCGGCCGCTCTTGATTGTGACTGGTACGTCCTGTATAGAAATCTTGTAAGTATGTCCCCTCTAACGTCAACCCCACCTTCCCCCCTCCCCCCTGTATGACGCACCCCCCGCCCCCCAACCACCACCCACCACCCCGTGTGACGCACCAAACGGCGCCTGACGCTTGGGCCTGAAATCGACCGTGGTTATACCTCCAATAATTTGGGCATCGTTATCCAGAAATTAAATATGTCTCTGACTATAATGGACACGCGATGCCGTGAGCGTCAAAGTATATTACAGTAGAACGAGCCATACTTGAACCTGTGGTACGTTTCTACAGCGGTGATAGTTTGAGGCGCTGTTTCCTACAGCACTGACTCACGACTCTAGTTCTTGGGGAAATCTGAACAGAAACAGCTACAGCAGAGACATTTTAGAACCCGACGTCTCTTCCTTAAGGCTAACCAACTGATATGACATGAGAACTAAATCTGACCATAGGTAGCGAGGAATGTGTAAGACGTCTCCCATATGATTGATAGCCTCCAACATTCCAGTTTTAACACGGTAATAGGTTCCAGAACCTTTTATTTAAGAGGTTCAGCTGACACTACTACAGCAATGCTTTCTAAGACTATTATCTGACAAAGGAAATCGTTTTATTTTTCACTAGTTTTTAAGATTCTAAACAATATATTTAGCCTTTCTTTAACAAATAAATCATTTCTAAACCAATACCTTTTCTACACATTCCGTGCAAAGCGCGTACGACAGTAATTGTTAACTGCTGAACTTGTTGTGTGTCTTCGCATATTTGCCAATTATCGCACTGTGCAATTTTGTTACTTTCGTCTCTTATCAAAAAATATCCCCCCAAATAACTAAATTTTATTCATTGTCGATAATCACACTTATATACGCACGAAATTGAATGTAAAATTGTATATGCACTTTTCCATAGCCTTGCACATCAGCGTAACATCCCAGTACAATTTGCATTGTAGACGCGGCACGACTGCTGCACTACCACTGGACTATGGAACGACTATCTTCGACAGCTCGCTACTGATAACTGTTACCAGAAAACGAATACGTTACAACTGCGAGAAATACCCTGACCACGCAGTGTGATTAATGAGTCACGGGTGCAGCACGGAATGGCTGCGATGGAACGTTTTGAAGGAGTGAAGACGTTGGAGGCGCGCGAGTAACATTCACAGTGCTGACTTCAGAACGGAACGACTGCGATGGATCATTCTGAGAGAATGAGTACTTTGTCGATGTGCGAATAACACCCTGAGCAGCGGGCATAATATTTCACGGAATGGAGCTTTGAGGCTACCGATTTTGGTGACAAGGCACAAATGTATTGACTTGGTCAAACTTCTTGCAGCTTCAACAGCAAGAAGAAAAATATTGTAATAAAAACCTGACAGTTTTCTCACTGCTATACAAATGTGTGACGAATGGTAAAAACTAATTTTCTCCTAGTAAGTCCTCGCTAATACATCCAGCGAGATTACTATTATTCGCTTATAGGTACGTCTACTGAAGAGTTGTAATAGTTATTTTGGATATCACCCTACCCTAGGAAACATACTTCTGTGGCCTGTATATTCGCGTGAGACGTCATTCGTCGAACTTTCTAGGAGTGTGGGCATCGGTAGCTTCATTAGGATCCTCCAGTAACCATCACGATGCTTTGTAGATTCCCACAAAAACCGTGTGGAAAGGAATTCCCCAAGGACATACTTAAAGGCCTTCTTTGGCTCGATGTCGCAACGTTTACGTGTTCCGGCTGCAGCCCTGAGAGATTTACGACTCATTGAGAGATCAAATACAGTTATCCAATGGTGATTATTCGACTATTGTCAAATTTTAATATTTGACACATACTTCGTTTCAGTCTCATGTTTCCTTCATGGTGGTGAAATTTACGTCATCGGTCTGTGTACAGGAAAACAAACGCTTAAAGTAATGCAGGCTACTAACGATAAGCGCTAGTGAAATAAAACTTTGAAGTTATTAGCATTGTTCCTTCACCATCTAAGCTATTAGTTATCTCTATTTCCTGTAACTGCAGGTGCGCTAGTTTGGACGACCACAATGATCAGCCGGAACATGATTCACCCACCTCCCTGCAGAATCTCTTAGAATGCTTCCCTGAAATGTATGTTGACAACTGGATATCTCTACACCCTTCTTCTATAACTTATCATGCTTCAGACAAAACCAGCACTCGTCGTTTAAGGGAATCCAACCCCACTGATTCAGATTCATTCGAAGTATTGTTTGTTCCACCCCCTTGCACACCAAGGTGCCGGAGGATTACTGCCGCTGTTTGTAATGGACGCCTAGAGGCTAAATTCATCTAGTGAATGTCTGAGTACTGTCTCTAACAAATATTTAAAATGAGTTTTCGGCATACGCTGAAGCAGGTAAAATGAAAACAAAATTAGAGACATTAAAAGTTTCGCCAAGGTGCTAACAGACCTTTTTACTTCTTTCAAAGGAAACAAGGGACAAAACACTCCAAACCACGCTGAGATTCGAACAGTTTGTTTCCTATTCATCTGCGTTGATTCAAGGTGTGCAGGATTCATGAGATGATCCGTATGTTTCATTTTCGCGTGCAAGAGTATTTAACGTAGCTGTGCAGAGAAAAGCAAAAAGCTGTTTTTAGCTGTTACTGGGCCATTGGCCGTGATTACCTAAATAACTACCCATGGAAAATGGTTCAGATTTTAACTGTACATTATTTATATAGTAATTTACAAGCGCCGTTTCCCAGTTTTCGAAAATCTTTAGCCATTATCAAGATACATCGGAAAAACATGATTTTTTGGTAAGAAAAGTACCAATTGTGGCGATGGCCACTTCTATAATTACTATTCATGGCAAATCGACGAAATTTTTACCGTATGCTCTTAAAACGATGTTTTCAGGTAACCTCAAAATTTTCTGTTATCGTTATCCGTTACCTAGATCCAGAGGTTCAAAAATTACAGTATTTGAGCACGTAATATCCGGTCTGAGGCGTAAATGTAGTTTTAACTGTTGTACTGTGCACATGGCAGGAGTTCTACGGTAATCGCAAGGGTTCTCAGGCCACCAAACTGTTTTTAGCTAGCATTTTTTCACCAATAAAACTTTATAACGCGCTTGCTCACGGCTACACAGGCTGTCTTGACCTGGAAATTATTCGGTGTTGCCATCTCAGGGCGTAAGCGCCTTACAAAAATTGTTCTGTAATACGAAATATTTTCTGCTTTTAAATGAAGCACCACATTTTTTGGTATACTGTTGGTGTAGTAGCGTAAAATGGTGTGCATTTTTATGAAAAATAGTGTAAAGTGAACTTGCGAAGGATGGACGTTTACGGTCTATGGGTCAAAACCCCGAGCAAACAATCCCCAAAGACATGTTGAGGATAAAGACAGTAAACTGTTAGCGAAAAAGGAAGAGACAGTGGCAATGGGAGAGAGAAAGAATGGGACAAAGACAATGGCAGTGAGGCACAGAGACAGTGGAAATGTCAGAAGGAGACAGTGGAAATGAAGAGCAAGAGGAACGGATAAAGACAGTGATAATGGGAGAGAAACAGGAGTAAGTGCCAACGGGTGAAAATAAGAGAGTGGCACAGGATACATATCGACAGTGGCAGTGAGAGGAAGATGCTGAGTGTGGCGGCTTCACTATAAAGAGTGACTGCGTAAAAGAATTCAGAATGTTCTATATTAAAACAACATTAATATGCTGGCATGCCAAAACTTTTGGCGAGGTAGGCGGAATGAGGACTGAGGCAGCTAGATCCCCACTTTTGGGTCAAAGAGGGCCATATTCGCATTTTTTCTGCTGGGACTAGAAAAATTTTTAGCTGGTAGAATTGTACCTAAATAATTGTATAAAAGCAAAATCTACCTTACTGGTTTAAAACGGCTTGCAGTACTACAGTCTTGTAATATACGTTGTTAGGTTCTTAACTATGGAAACATGCTGTCTTCGTTACTATTACTAGGCCCTCTGAGACTGTCCTCGCCCCGAGATCCTATATTGGGATTGGACTGGCGTGGGGAAGAGTGAGGGGGGAGGCGGGGTTACTCCATCTGCCCAAAACTATTTCGACTCCCTTGTGTAATGCGAATTGACCACCAGATGTGCTGAAGGCGGACGCAAGGCATAAAAAGGAGCGTCGAGCATTGGCAGAGCGTCATTGTAAAAGAAAGCATGAAATCAGCTGATTGAATAATTCGTGAGTTCGCAAGTGCTACCAGAAGTCCCGGTAAAACAAGGGCAGGGCGTAGGGAGTTAAAAAGAATGGGGTACCGCAGCTGAGCAAGCCTCAGGGTTTGACTCTGGCGAATGGCTGGAAAGCGCTACCTGCCATCATGTAAAGTGTGGTGGTGGTGGTTGGGATGTTTAAGGGGGACTAAACAGCTAAGGTCATCAGTCCCCCTGTAAAGTGTCAACAGTGAAATATGGAGGTGGTGATGTGAAGGTATAAGGCTGTTGGTCGTGGTTAGCGTGTAGTTCACTTAACACGCTTAAGAAAACGCTAAATGCAGAAGGATATGAACACATTTTGTATACTATGTACAATAGAGGAACAGTCTCAAGATGAGCTTTTTTATCAGTATGTCAATGCACTCTGTCAAAGCAGCATCTGCGATGCAAGATTTGTGGACAGTAACATTCGTGAAACGGACTGGCCAGATCAGAGCCCCAACCTGAACCCAGTCGAACACCTTTGGGGTGGGCTGGAACATCCAGACCCCACCATCCAGCACCTCAAGCTTCTCCATTTTCGTCTTCTGAGGAAGAATGGGCTGCCATTACTTCACAGACGTTCAGACACCGCATTGAAAGTGCCCCAGAAGAGTTAAAGCCATCATAAAGGCGAAGAGTGGACACGCCCCATATTAATGTGCATCTATAGATGTCCATGTATTTTACCCCCAGAAAATTTAAGACCAGGATGATACATTATAGATTGTTGCTGTGAGATGATTCGTGTGATGGCTTCTCTTTGCTTTCCACATCACAGAGAGCCTGTTAGGCGATGATTTGTCATCTTCGCCTGTCTGTGTTTCCTCTCTAGCTGTACCCATCTTGTCTCCATCTGTAGTCACTACTACAAGCGCTGCCACGGACTTCATTGGTTTATTGGTGGTTTGCCACGAATAATTATTTTCCTGGGAACCATCCACATCTGGGAGACATGTACGGCTGTGATAAATGGACAAGGCCAAACAGGAAATCCTGAAAAGCCTTTGACGAAGAAAGGGCATTTAGGAAAACACCGCGAAAAAGACAGGAGCAGACTGCTCACATAATACGAGACAGCCTATTCCTAGTAGATGTCAGAGGAGAAAAATTACGAGGGAAGATAGCTCAAGGAAGAGAGTCAAGAAAATTTTTAAAATAAGCTATGCATAATGCAGGAGTCTCTAATTATGTACAAATGAACAAATACTTTCAAATGAATTAAGGTGCATGGCTGCCATCCGATCGAAAGACTGACCTACACCTACATCAATACACCATGTGTGGCATAGGGTACTTCCTTGACCACTGTTACTTCCCACTTTTCCTGTTCCAGTCGCCTATGGTTCCCCAGAAGAACGACTGCTGGTAAACCACCGTGTGTCCTCGAATCTCTGACTTCGTTATTCACCTTTTCACAAAGCGTACATAGGAATATATTGGTTGACTCTTCAAGTAACGTACTCGCTCGGACTTTTAACAGTAGATCCTAACGTGGTCTCTTGCAGCGTCTGCCACTGAAGTTTGAGCGCCTTCAAAACGCTTTCGCACTTACTAAATGAACCTGTACAAAACGAGCTGATCTTATTTGGATCTTCCGTATTTCCTCTATGAACTATCTGGTACGGATCCCAGACTGACGAGCAACATACAAGTTTTGGTCGAACATTGTTTTTGTAAGCTATTTCCTTTGTTTATGCACAACGTTTCCTCAGAATGCTTCCCATGAATCTCAGTCTGGCATCCGCCTTAACCACGATTAATCTCATGTGGTCGTCCCAGTTCAAATCGCCATGTAGGCACACTTCTAGATATTTTATGTAAGTAAGTGCTTCCAGTGATTATTCTGAAATCGTGTTGTCATAAAATAATGGGTCTTTCTGTCTGTTTACATGCAATACGTTACTTCATTTATGTTAGGGATCAAGCGTGCTGGGCCCATAACCCCGGGCTGTGTGAATCGGACAACCTTACTCCTTAAGTGACGTAACGTTCCCAGATCAACAGAAGGACCATCTGATGCGAGACGTTAAGTGCGTCCGCGAGTTTCTCCAAACGTACAAATAACCATAAAACTTCTAAATTCGTCTATGAACAGCACTGGAAAATTCTGAAATAGATACGAAATCGTATTCGGCAATCTTGCAAAGTATTCTAATTCTACGCGAGGATGTGTTTCACTTACAGTGCCGCGACCTAACTTATTAGTTCGACTTCGCATAGGACTACACTGTTCAGTAGCTTCTTAGTCAAAAAATGGTTCAAATGGCTCTGAGCACTATGGGACCTAACTTCTGAGGTCATCAGTCCCCTAGAACTTAGATCTACTTAAACCTAATTAACCTAAGGACATCACACACATCCACGCCCGAGGCAGGATTCGAACCTGCGACCGCAGCGATCGCGCGGTTCCAGACTGTAGCGCCTAGAACCGCTCGGCCACTCCAGCCGGCGCCTCTTAGCCACTCCAACCCAAACTACTAAGACTAGTTTCCAACTGCATAGCTTTGCGTTAGCTACTGATCACCGTTAACTTTTTGTTCGGGTGTGCACTCAAGTTCCTTCAGATCGCGCAATATGTTGATCCAATAATTAAGTTGTGCCCGAACACGGAATACCTGGGTACGTGTGGGATTGCTATCCGCCATAACTTCTATATTCTCGATGATAGATGGATAAAGTGGGACCTACCTCGCCGATGTTTCCAGCGAACAGGCGCAGTGGACAATATAAGAGTGCGCAAGCGCACGGCCATGTCAGCGACGCTGCCATCTTCAGATTCTCCACAAATGCGGAGTTCGTAGATAAGTTGTTCCTTTTTTATGATAGGCCAAACCCAGGCATCCTCTCGGCTCCATTGTATAAGTGCTGCTACCCTGAAACACAATTTAGCATTAGTTTCTTCTCTCCGACACACACACACACACACACACACACACACACACACACACACACACTACTAATTACATTTCAAACTGAATAGTGCTACAATATTTACGTAATTGGCCACCCCCTTCATATAAAAGCACGCTCTAATGTTACCAATGAACTAGGTGTAGTTACCCTAAAGCAGCTTAATTCGCTATTGAGCGGTAGGGCTGGGCCAGAAGGCAAGAAAGCAGCGTTCACAGTCGAAAACATGCGTAACCTCTTCTTTAAATAAAGTCAATAACGTTGCGACGTCAGTAAAATAGCTTTAAAAAATAAGAAATTAAACAACTTCAATATTAAAGAGGAAATGGGATTAGCAGTTGACGTCAGCAAAAGATTTCTTGAATAATTAAGGAACTAAGTAATTTTCGAAAATCACTAGGTATCAGAGGTCAGCCAAGTTGCATATTAATAACCAAAACCTTCATATTTACAAAATAATTTCAATTCGTTCTTAAATACAACGTCTTAAATGATTGCAGCAGATCTGGTAACAACAGTGGACACACAATCAATGCGTCACGTCCGTTGGTGACAAGTTCAGAACCAGGAGTAGTGTTACAGATACAATTCAGCCCCGCGACAGGCGGGATACCCCGAAGGAGAGGGTGAGTGGTGTGAACTCGCAACCCACGGGTGTGCTCGGTAAGGCGGGTCCCGTACAACGTAAACTACTTCAGACTAAGAATTAACCTTAGAAAACTACCAACACTGCACTAATTTACATATTTAATTATATTGCCATGGAAATGGAAATGAGCGTTTGGCGTCAATGGCCGGGAGGCCCCTCGCGGGGCAGGTCCGGCCGCCATATCGCAGGTCTCATTACATTCGGCGCCACATTGGGCAACCTGCACGCCGGATGGGGATGAAATGATGATGAACACAACACAACACCCAGTCCCTGAGCGGAGAAAATCTCCGACCCAGCCGGGAATCGAACCCGAGCCCAGAGGACGGCAATCCGTCACGCTGACCACTCAGCTACTGGGGCGGACATATTGCCATTAAAGAGCCTAACACAAATAAATCTGAAATAAGCATCTGCTCTATCAGCGAATATGGTGATAAGCAACAAAACACTTAATACACAACAGGCCATTAAAATTGCTACACCAAGAAGAAATGCAGATGATAAACGGATATTCATTGGACAAATATATTATACCAGAGCTGACATGTGATTGCATTTTCACGCAATTTGGGTGCACAGATCCTGAGAAATCAGTACCCAGAACAACCAGCTCTAGCCGTATTAACCGCCTTGATACGCCTGGGCAATGAGTCAAACAGAGCTTGGATGGCGTGTACAGGTATAGCTGCCCATACAGCTTCAACACGATACCACAGTTCATCAAGAGTAGTGACTGGCGTATTGTGACGAACCAGGTGCTCGGCCACCACTGACCAGACGTTTCCAGTTGGTGAAAGAGCTGGAGATTGTGCTTGCCAGGGCAGCAGTCGAACATTTTCTGTGTCCAGAAAGGCCCGCACAGGACCTGCAAGATGTGGTCGTGCATTATCCTGCTCAAATGTAGTGATTCGCAGGAATCGAATGAAGGGTAGAGCCACGGGTCATAACACATCTCAAACGTAACGTCCACTGTTCAAAGTCCCGTCAATGCGAACAAGAGGTGACCGAGACGTGTAACCAATGGCACCCCATACCATCACGCCGCTTGATACGCCAGTATGGCGATGACGAATACACGCTTCCAATGTGCGTTCACCGCGATGTCGCCAAACACGGATGCGACCATCATGATGCTGTAAACAGAACCTGGATTCATCCGAAAAAATGACGTTTTGCCATTCGTGCACCCAGGTTCGTCGTTGACGCTCCTGTCTGTGATGCAGCGTCAAGGGTAACCGTAGCCATGGTCTCCGAGCTGATAGTCCATGCTGCTGCAAATGCTGTCGAACTGTTCGTGCAGATGGTTGTTGTCTTGCAAACGTCTCCATCTGTTGACTCAGGGATCGAGACGTGGCTGCACGATCCGTTGCAGCCATGCGGATAAGACGCCTGTCATCTCGACTGCTAGTGATACGAGGCCGTTGGGATCCAGCGCGGCGTTCCATATTACCCTCCTAAATCCACCGATTCCATATTCTGCTAACAGTCATTGTATCTCGAGCAACGCGAGCAGCAATGTCGCGATACGAGAAACCGCAACCGCGTTAGGCTATAATCCGACCTTTATCAAAGTCTGAAACGTGATGGTACGCATTTCTCCTCCTTACACGAGGCATCACAACAACGTTTCACCAGACAACACCGGTCAACTGCTGTTTGTGTATGAGAAATCGGTTGCAAACTTTCATCATGTCAGCACGTTGTAGGTGTCGCACCGGCGCCAACCTTGTGTGAATGCTCTGAAAAGCTTATCATTTGCGTATCACAGCATCTTCTTCCTGTTGGTTAAATTTCGCGTCTGTAGCACGTCATCTTCGTGGTGTAGCAATTTTAATGGCCAGTAGTGTAACTGGGTGGCACTCTTATTACAGAAATGAGAAAACCAATAAAGCTTACGTGTCACCAAAATTAATTGGCAGACATTTACTTGTACTAATTATGCAAGAGGAAGAGTCATTAAGCACCATTCTGAAATGGAAATTCACACTCAGTGACTTCTAACATGTCTTGCAGTAAGACATCAGCCATAATTAACGAATCAGGCAGCTCTTACTAAATGGTAAACTCCACTATTTCAAATAGTTCACCAACGGAATCTCAGATCAACTTTGTTTCTTTGTTTACGAGGCTGCCCGTGACAACTGCAGCGGTAAAGTACATTCCCATTATAGCAGAATTTACCAAGAAAATCTGCAGACGGGTTAATTAACAACCCCAAAAAAAGGTTATCCAAATACTTAGTGAACAGGCAGTCTGATTAAATTAGACTAATACCACTTAAATGTCTTGCAAATGCTTAACTAAAATGATTACAGTGAGAAGGCACATTGATCAAGTAGACATCACTGTATTTAAAAGGAAAAGCAATGCACAGTTCAGCCCTCAACATTTTCCACGGAAACCAGATCTGATTAACTTAATTCCACTAGCTCTGTAGTACAGACATCGTAACTTCCACACGTTTCACAAACAGTTGCGACTAACGTCTGCAATGAAACAGAGTTACTTCCATTAAGGTAGACTTCGTTCTTTCGGAGCGAACCACCATAAACAGCATATACAGCAGACTTTCCGCGAAGGAGAAACTAATTGCAGCACTACGACTTTTACAAAAATAAGGCGCATTAGCCAAGAAAGAGTCTCACCAAAATATTTGATGTATCGGTAGCGAAGTGGCACTCAAAGTCTCCGCGCGCTCGGCACAGGCAAATTTCCATGGTCCCAGTGCCACCACAGCCAGCCCTGAACAGTCTTCAGGGTATGAGGTCTGTGCTCTGCAAAAGCCGTTTACTATCGGCGTCAGAAAACGGAGGTAAACGTGCCTCGCGCTCCGAATTTCTGCTTCCAGTTCGGGCCGCAAATTTTGTCAATCTTCGTGCCGGTCAAGCTCTTCGCACGGAGAACCACCAAAGGTCGTGCCCCATTACCGTGATCTAGCGATCGACTGATCGTTGCGAGCGGACACGTCTCAGTCACTGTCTCAACCACGCGTCGATCCTCCAGAGGACTCCTTGCATATCGCCACAGTTTTCTACCGTCGCGGCCGCTCTGTATATAAGAGCACCATCCGCGACAAACCTCAAGAAGCGTCCGAAGTTATCTACTATGTCTTTTACGTTTATTGTGTAAAGTAATGATCCTATGACACTCCCGAAGTTACTTTTACGGCTGAAAACTTCTCTCGTTCAGAATGACATTTTGTGTTCCGTTTGCCTGGAACCTTTCAATCTCACATTTGGTCTCGTGTTCCATACGCTTGCATTTGTTCAGTAGCTGAAGGTGCGCAATTGTATCTAACGCCTTCCGGAAGACAAGGAACACGGTATCTACCTGGGCGCTTGTATCTGCTGCTTTCTGGGTCTCAGAGACTACGAGAGGGAACTGGGTTTCTCGCGATCGTTGTTTTCGGAATTCATATTGATTCGTACACAGGAGATTTTGGACTCCATAATCTTTATAAACCGCGCGAATAAAACATGTACCAAATTTCTATAAAGGACCGAGATACAGGCCTAAGGTTTTGTGCATCTGTTCGAGGACCCTTCTTGAAAACCACAATGACTTGTTTTCTTCTAATTATTAGGGAAGCTGTGCTCCTCTAGAAACCTATGGTACATTGCTGCTAGAAGAGGGGCAAGTTCTTTCGCTTACTCCGTGTAGAATCGAAATGGTATCCAGTCAGTTTCAGTGGCCTTCTCTGTGTTGAGCGATTTCGCTATTCTGTACCTCGGTCACCTATTTCCATATCTGTCATTTTGCCGTTCTTGCGACGATTTCAAGGAGGCGCTACAGTGCGATCTTTCTCTCTGAAACAGTTTTGAAAAAAGCGTTTAGTATTTCGGAATTTTCTGTGTCACCCTCTGCTTCAACGCCATTACAGCCAAAATGTGTCTGGACAAATGACTTTGATCCCTTCAGTGATTTAACGTACGAGGGCAATCCCAAAAGTAAGGTCTCCTATTTTTTATAAGTACATAGACCTGTTTATTTCTGCAATGGTTTACATCAGTTTACAGCTTGAACATTTAGCTATTTTTGTACGTAATCATCATTTCTGTCGATTCATTTTTGTAGACGCTGTGGCAGTTTTTGTATGCCCATATCATAGCAGCTCGCCGCCATGCTGTTCAGAAAGTTATGATCCTCCTCTTTCACCTCGTCGTCGGAGCTGAATCGTTTTGCGACCAAATGTTCTTTTAACCTAGGTAACAGGTGATAGTCACTGGGCGCCAAGTCAGGACTATAGGGTGGGTGGGTGATTATGTTCCACTGAAACTGTTGCAGGATAGCAACGGTTTGCCGAGCAATGTGTGGGCGAGCGTTGTCTTGGAGAATGTGTACGCCTTTGCTCAACATTCCTTTACTCCGATTCTAAATTGCCCGTTTGAGTTTTTTCAGAGTCTCACAGTACCTGTCAGCGTTAATTGTAGTCCCAGCGATTCAGGTCCGACGACGAGATGAAAGAAGAGGTTCATAACTTTCTGAACAGCATGGCGGCGAGTTGCTATGACGTGGACATACAAAAACTGCCGCAGCGTCTACGAAAATGCATTGACAGAAATGGTGATTATATCGAAAAATAGCTAAATTTTCAAGCTGTAAACTGATGTAAACCGTTGTAGAAATAAACAGGTCTATGTACTTATAAAAAAATAGGAGACCTTACTTTTGGGATTACCCTCGTAACTTCTTCGCTATGAAGAAGAAGAAGATGATGATGATGATGATGATGTGATGACGATGAAGGAGAATGAAACGTAGTGTTATCTCTAAGATTACTTGCCAGATTTTTAGAAAACAGCGTAACAATCCATAACCGGTACAGCATTTGTCATTCTTCAACATTCGAAACGCGGAATAAAGGCATCTAAATTGGCGTTCCAATTTGATTGGTCGTCTAAAGGATTTGCAAAACGTTCATGAAAAGTATCATGTTCCAGGTACTTGAAAATGCTTCTTAGATTCCGAAAGACTGTCATTACGAAAGGTAACTGTGTCTTAATAACATTCAGACTTAGTGGAATTATTTCGAACTGATTTAAAATTGCATCCGAACTAACGCACTGTAATTAAAGCCTCTGCTTTTTATACAGCCGATTGTTTGTGAATGTATACTGGCGCTAGTGTGAAATAGAAGCATAACACGAAACTCTGCGTGCAGAAACCCCTTTCAACAGTCCAGATATTACACATACCTGGGTTCGGTGTTATATGGTTGACCCTTACAGTATGGTTGACCCTTACAGCAGCTGCACTGCTACGTCTAACTGTGAGCTTAGCGGTCTCATTAGTGTGGCCAGTCCCTTAATGCTGTAAACGCCGTGCATATTTCATCGACCAGAGGTGTGCGAGATGATGAAAGGTCGAGTGTTAGGCGGAGCCAGGACTACCCCTTTGTTGCTTTGCTCATGCTACACGAGGTCTGGAACGTTCTCGTAGAGAAGAGCTTCCATGACAATACGATGTGACCACCAGACCCATCATATCTTTAATTTCAATATCAAAATAGACATATTTAAGAACTTTATCGATTTTTGGTGGCAGATGTTGGTAAAATTATTCAGTATTAAGCTTTCTACTGGTACATATGTGGATAATATTTCCTTATTTGCAATAATATAGGTATTTAATCTGTTCCTCGTTGTTCTCCTTATTCAGACAGAGACTATAACAGCAGCTATTTATCGCTCTTAAATTGTTCTGCTGTTCCACATGTGGCGTTCCCCTCTTGTCCCTCTTTATTCTCAGGTTTCCAAGGTGCGGTGATAATCTAACAATCTGGCACTGGCACTGGGACTATGATCAAATGGCGTTAAAACAGGGGATGACGTCCCCACATTGAAAATGGACAATTTTACTAGGAGTCACAGGAAAGTTCCCTGGTTTCATATCACAGTTTACCTAATAGAAGGCTACCCTCGTGTATTGTATTCATAGATCTGTTTGGTACAAGGCCATTGAGTAGGCTGTCAGACGTCATTGTTCGGAATCGGAAACCCTTCAAACCAGCGTAATTTTGATTGTAAAATGCATACAACCGAGAAATGATCGGATAAACTATCTCAGATGGGGATTCGGCAGTTAATTGGAAAGCAATTAACGAAAAGACATCAACTGTGTCCGACTGTTCGTGTCCAAACAATCCGTCACCAATGGCGTCTGCATTTATCTGAAACATACATCATAAATTACAACGTATATATATATATATATATATATATATATATATATATATATATATATATATGTGTGTGTGTGTGTGTGTGTGTGTCGATACTGTCATTAATCATTAATCCACTACCTCGCCTCCTTATCATTTATGCAATTTACGCTGATGAATGCAAAGCCACTCAGAATAAATGTTTTTTTATCTTCTTCCTGTAATATCATCCCTCTCTTGTCAGGAGCCTCTTGAGCTGCGCTGGAAAAATGATATATATACAGGGTGGTCCATCTGAAGTTTCGGATGAGATTATCTCTAAAACTATACATCGGGTAAAAATAGTGGGTAAGACAAGTTCGTAAGCTCAAAGGGGGACATCAAGTGATACTATACGTGACCTCCAGCCCCCTCCCTCTTGGGTGGCCGGCCGTAGTGGCCGTGCGGTTCTAGTCGCTACAGTCTGGAGTCGACCGACCGCTACGGTCGCAGGTTCGAATCCTGCCTCGGGCATGGATGTGTGTGATGTCCTTAGGTTAGTTAGGTTTAAGTAGTTCTAAGTTCTAGGGGACTGATGACCTCAGAAGTTAAGTCCCATAGTGCTCAGAGCCATTTGAACCCCTTGGGTGGGGCGGGGAGCAACTTTTAAATCTTAAATGGTAACACCCATTTTTATTGAAGTTTCGGATTCTCCGTAGAAAATTAATCAAGTTTTGTCTGAAATATGTTTTCAAACCATTGACAGATGGCTCTGAAATCGAGAAAAAAGTAAAATAGTGGAAGAATTCTGATTTATTTAGGATTATCCGAGAAACACGCATAAAATCGATAAAAAATGTGCACCAATTCTTTCGTTACGCCAAATTAAGCTATTTTTGTACAAAATGTACTGTATTCTACTTTAACCGTTACCCAGGAACAACAACATGGACGTAGTAGAATGATGTTCCCATGGGGTGCTTCATTAGTGTGAATCCCCTTGCATATCACAATTTGGGGTGCTTAATTAATGAAATTAGCCACGAAGAAATTGTTCAAAATTATTCCCATTTGCTTCAGTGCAGAAAGTCAATCGTCTGAGAATGTTGTACAGAGTTTTGAGCAGCACATCCCGTGGTATGGCAGCACACTCTCTTCGAATGCGTTGCTCCATATCGTTTCTGGTTTTGGGCTGTCTTTCATAAACAATATTTTTTAAGTAACCACACAAGAAATAATCAGGAGACGTCAGGTCTGATGAAGGTGGAGGCCACTGAATTGGTCCGCTACGTCCTATACACCGACTAGAGTACCGCAAATTTAAAACGTTCCGCACATTTTTAGCACAATGGGGGTTGGAACCACATTCGTTGCCTAGTTTCTAAATCAACATATCCCATTAGCTCCAACAAATTATCGCGGAGGAGTTGCAAATAAGATTCCCCAGTAACATTTCGGTCAAAAAAATACGGTCCTATCAACTAACTGTTTAAAATTTCACACCAGACCATTAACGACCATTTGTGTTGATTGCCAACGGGTCTGTGCCAGTGTGGATTGACAGGGACCAATAATGACAATCATGACGATTTAATTCGCCATTGTTTTTGAATGTGGCTTCATCGGCGAACATAACGTATCTAAAAACATCATTGTCACCTCTTATCATTTCCAAGGTCCATTGGCAGAAATGCACACGTATTTGCATATCTTTCAGCGTTAATGCATGTGTCAGTGTGATATGATACGCATGATATTTATGTACCTTCAAAATCCTCATAACAGTTGATTTCGGTATTCCAGTTTGTCTCTGAATCGCACGACTACTAATTTCGGGATCCAGTTGAACACATGTGAGAACGGTAAGGGTACGAGCGTCGTTTTCGTTGTATTCGCAATGACGACGTGGACGGTGCATGTATCCATTTCGAGCTCGTTGAGTGGAATTTCTAATAATGTTTTCGCTTGGATGTCGTCTGTTTGGGAAACGATCCGCATACAACTGCGCAGCTGCAACATAGTTGTTGTGGTATTCAACTAAAATTAAGATCATATCAACAATCTCTGTAGGAGAATAGTAAACCACGTTTCTCTAAAGAATAATTTACTTTCGTCAGTTGATGTTTACGGTTCACAATCTGAAAGTGAAGTGACTTCTGGTCGCATTGCACCGACCTTTATATTGAGCCATAGTTCACAGTTTGGCCACGGTAGTGCCACAGTCGGGTGAGTAATGCAACTGTGAAGAGTTCCCTAACGAGATTTTAATACCATTAATTTTTCTCGATTTCAGCGCCATCTGTCAATGGTTTAAAAAAATCTTTCAGACAAAACGTGATTATTTTTTTACGGAGAATCCGAATCTGCAATAAAAATGTGGGTTTCCATTTAAGATTTACAAGTTTCCCCCCCAGCCCCCCCCCCCCCCCCCCGCCCCGCCCAATGGGGTGGTGGCTGGGGGTCATATGTAGTATAATTTGATGCCCCCTTTGAGCTTACGAACTTGTCTTACCCACTATTTTTACCTGATGTAATTTTCGAGATAATCTCATCTGAAACTTCAGATGGACCAACTGAAACGTCCCCTTTAAACAATTCTACATGACTGTCCTTAAACTGATACACAATATTTTGTTAGCGCAACGCAATCTGACTTTCAAAAATCCCTACAAAAGAATGGCCCTGACTAACATTAAACTATACCTTTCACAAATCACTAAATCACTTACCTCACAATAATCTTCGTTTCTCCCACTACTGCAATACAGCAAGCGCCACTACTGCCAGCTAAATAAAAGATTCAAACTACTAAAGGCACTAACTACTGATAGGGATAGTTAGCAAATGAAAGATATTAATAGAGAACAAACAATGTATTTACCTTGATATCATCATATATAAATATAGCAGTTCATGACAAATTTCAAAACTCCGCCATCTCTCTCCCCACATCCACCACTGCTGGCGGCTCACCTCCAACTGCGCAACGCTACGCGCTGTTCACAGCCAGCTGCCGCTGCCCAACACTACAATGGCGAGTATTACAACAATGCAAAGCAGACACAGACTGCCCATAGCACAGCCAGTGATTTTCATACAGAGGTGGCGTTACCAATAAAAAAACCTAAACAGCCTACTTACACAACCTACGTAAATTTTTCAAGCAAACAGTAGCTGCTTACACACACACACACACACATATATATATATATATATATATATATATATATATATATATATATATATATATGATTTTTTCAAGCAAACAGTAGCTGCTTACACACCTTAGGTCTGCACAGCTCAAGAGGCTCCTGACAAGAGAGGGATGATTTTACAGGAAGAAGATAAAAAAGCAGCGCTCCTTTATTTATTCTCGTTGCCTCTGCATTCATCACCGTTACAACTTCTGAAACTTTCGCTATGTTGAATGCAGTGTTTGAATATTTAGCAAATATGTTTATCACCAACTGGTTTTTAACAATGAAAATGCATTTCTTACTGCACATCATTACATTATCATTTATGAGAGTAAAAATTAGAGCAAAAAAGAAATAAAAATATGAAATACTTCAATGCTTGCTTGAACGCTTGAAGGTATTGTGTCAACAACACACACTATAAACTGTTCAATTGCAGTGGGGTTAGGAGTTATCTTTCAGCACATTATATTTATATTAACTTTTAGTAAAGATACAAACAGTGTAAGGTACCATATAAATTAAAATATTTTCCTAATGATATGTTAAGAAAACTTTACAAATATGTTAAATTCTTGAAAGATGTTTAGGGTAAGTGCTCAGGCGACATGAATTCATTTTCGCTTTACAGCATTGATGAAAACTCAACTATTAGTCCGATATTCTTCTTGAGTTCTCTGTCCGTTTCGATCCTTGAGGAGCTCGCAGAAAAAGAGCCAAGGGGAAAAAAAAAACTCTACAGAGCAAGGGACGTCACCATGCTTTCTACACAGTTAGTGCAATGAATTAAGAGTTTTTACTCAGTACGTATTTATGAGCTACAGTCATATATTACGTTCATACAGAGACTCAGATTTTACACACATTTGGCGATTCACACGTATAAAGGGTCTGTACATGGGGCCGGCCGGTGCGACCGAGCGGTTGTAGGCGCTACAGTCTGGAACCGCGCGACCGCTACGGTCGCAGGTTCGAATCCTGCCTCGGGCATGGATGTGTGTGATGTCCTTAGGTTAGTTAGGTTTAAGTAGTTCTAAGTTCTAGGGGACTGATGACCTCAGAAGTTAAGTCCGATAGTGCTCAGAGCCATTTGAACCGTATCTGTACATGGAGTAGTCAAATTCGTAATTGTGTTTCCAGACATAGACTGCATAATGAAGTGATTGAATCTTTGCGGCTGCTTAACGTAACATTTTTTCAAAGTTTAACTGTCGATAAAAATTTTGTACATACTAATAAAATGACATCGTCGACGTTTGAATGGAGGCTAATACGTCTTGCGCGGCGGAGAGCAAGTGAAGCGGGTGTGCAGGGTTGCCAGGCGAAGGCAGGTAGGCGGTGCCGTGACAGCTGAGAGCGGAGGCGTGGTCAGGAACAGCTGCCACTGCCGCGAAGCACAGCTGCCAGTCGCCGCTTAGGTCAGCTGCCGTGATGTTCGTCAGATTGCTCGTCAGAGGATTCACGAAACAATTGTAGGGCCAGTATCAGTTTCAACGTAAAGACTTGGCACACTACTCTGACCTTTGATAAAGGTGGTTACTACATTCATTTTACAAAGACATTACACAGTGAGGTGACAAAAGTCATCGGATACCTCTCAATACCGTTTCGGATCTCCTTAAGCTCGGCGCAGAGCAGTTATTCGACGTGGCCTGGACTCAGAAAGTCGTTGGAAGTCTCCTGCAGAAATACTGAGCCGTACTGTCTGTCTAGTCGTCCATAATTACGGAAGTGTTGCAGGTGCAGGAACTGACCTCCCGATTATGTCCCGTAAATGTTCAATGGAATTCATGTGGGGCCATCCGAATGGCCAAATCATTCGCTCGAGCTGTCCAGAATGTTCTTCAGACCAATCGCGAATAACTGTGGCTCAGTGATACGGCGCATTGTCATCTATAAAAACGAATTTCATGAATAGCTGCAAGTCGTCTCCAAGTAACCGAACGTAACCATTTACAGTCAATGATCGGTTCAGTTGGACGAGAGGACGCAGTCCATTCTATGTAAACACAGCTTGCACTGTACCATGTTGACAATTTGGGTTGTGATATCCTTAGGTTAGTTAGGTTTAAGTAGTTCTAAGTTCTAGGGGACTGATAATCTCAGTAGTTAAGTCCCATAGTCCTCAGAGCCATTTGAACCGTTTTGAACAATTTGGGTCTATGGCTTCGTCGGCTCTGCGCCACACACATACCCTGCCATCCGCTCTTACCAACTGAAATCGAAACACATCAGACCAGACCACGGTTTTCCAGTCGCCTAGCACCCAACCGATACGGTGACGAGCCCATGAGATGCGCTGCAGGCGATGTCATTGTCGTGCCGTTAGCGAAAGCACTCGCGTGGGTTGTCTGCTGATACAGCCCATTAACGCCAAATTTCGCCGCGCTGTCCTAATGGATTCGTTCCCACATTGATTTATGCTGTTACTTCCCTTTGTGGTCTTGTCTATTAGCACAAACAACTCTATGCAAACGCCACTGTTTCCGTTCCTTGGGGTGAAGGCCATCTGCCACTGTGTAGTCCATGGTGAGAGATAATGCTCGGCACTCTCTTGACATTGTGGATTTCGGAATACTGATATCCCTAACGATTTCCCAAATGGAGTGCCGCACGCGCCTAGCTCCTACTTCCATTTCGTGTTCAAAGTCTGTTAATACCCTCGAGTCGGAAACGTTTTCACATGAGTCACCTAAGTGCAAATGACAGCTCACCCAATGCACCTTGCGTATGCGATTCGACCGCCAACTGCATATGTACATGTTGCTAGCCCATGAGCCAGCCAGAGTGGCCGTGCGGTTTTAGGCGCTACAGTCTAGAACCGCGCGACCGCTACGGTCGCAGGTTCGAATCCTGCCTCGGGCATGGATGTGTGTGATGTCTTTAGGTTAGTTAGGTGTAAGTAGTTCTAAGTTCTAGGGGACTGATGACCACAGCAGTTAAGTCCCATAGTGCTCAGAGCCATTTGAACCATTTGAGCCTAGCCCATGACTTTTGTCACCTTAGCGTAATTTACACAGGGTGAATCACTTAAAACTTGCACTACAAATATTGCGGAAACGGAGGTATTACAGTATCTATGTGTGGTTTTCACAGAATGGATTGATAGTCAGAAGTCGTATTGTTAGCTAATAAACAGATTGTAATAATACTTAGTGTCTTTTTTGCAAACGTACTTTTGCATGCAACAATGCTTATTGATATTTAAAAACTAAAAGTAGGCTAAATTAGAATGTCAGAGGTGTTGGCTACAGCATCCAAGTGCGAGTCGCTTACAAGATATCGGATTTTTATTAGTTTCCATACCGACACCTGTTTGCGCCATTCAGAGTGCGTGGTTGCTGGGTACAATGTCGTTATGTTTGGTTCC
Organism: Schistocerca serialis cubense; assembly: GCF_023864345.2. NCBI lineage: Eukaryota > Metazoa > Arthropoda > Insecta > Orthoptera > Acrididae > Schistocerca > Schistocerca serialis. The sequence continues at coordinate 558,906,164 of NC_064641.1, read as the reverse complement.
AGTGTGCTTCTGTGTTGGTTGAGTGCACTGCGATTTGCTAGTTACTTAGTGAGTGACAGTCCACACCTAGACGAAGTGGCATTAGTCGCGCCGGTATTCTAAACATTCTCCATCGACTTAGGTTCCGTCCCTGTCACATCTGTCTCCACCGAGAGCTGTATGAAAACAATTATGATAATCGTGGACGATGGAACTTTTCAGTGCAGGAAAAGCCGACATGCTCATGTGTGTTTGGAGAGTTTAGGAAGAATGTCGTTAGTTCTTGTATGGTGTATGCGGCAAGATATCCTAATAGACGTCAACCCTCTCAGCATTTATTTGTCAGCCTCTTCAACTAGTTACGTGAAAGATGTAAAGCACCTAGGCAACGTAACAGGAGACAAGTGACGATAGAAGATGGGAAATGTACTTGCTGCTGTTTCAATTGATCGGCACGTTAGCTTCCACATAATCGCACGAGGAAGTGGAACGAGTCAGGCAAGTGTCCTACACATTCTCCATCGACTTAGTTTCCGTTCCTTTCACATCTCTCTCCATCTCTATTCTCAAGAATAAGCACCTTTCACTCAGTTGATACACGGCAGAAATCAAACCTGCATTTGGATCCAACTTCGTTAACTCTTGTGCAGAAAGATGAGCAATGTACTGCTGCATCCATTTTCAATAAGCTACCAAAAGAACTCAAAAATCCCAGCAGTAATCCACGCTCTTTCAAATCGAATCTGAAGAGTTTCCTCATGGGTCACTCGTTCTATTCTGTCGAGGAATTCCTTGAAAAATTAAGTTGATTCTTATTTTGTATTGTTGATTGCGTTTACCTTTTTTTTAATCTCATTTTGTTCGTTTTCGTTCGTTGTATCTGTTCGGGGCGGACGTCGAAAGACACCCATTTCAGTTCGTTGTTGATTCATTAATTCAGTTTTTTTATTACAGAGGGCAGCTAGCCCTCTGACCAAACACGCTGAGTTACCGTGCCGGCGTTTACTTAAGGTTATGGCTTGACTATTTTTGGGTTCATAAACATTTTATTTTTACCTGTTATTACTTTTACGTTGTAATTTCATGTAATGACACGTTCCATGACCTTGTAGATTTTCTCCTCAATTTGGTCCTACGGAACTTGACATGTAAATAAAATAAATAAAAATAAGTCGTGTGGCTGCTTCATGATAACGCATACCCCCTTACGGCAAATGTCGTAACGCAGGAGTTAACGCCAACTCAAGTGAGAGACACTCGAGTACCCATCCTATAGATCTGATCCTCCCTATGCGATTATCATGCTTTTCTTCCCCCTCCCCCTCTCCCACCCCAAAAAAATAAAAGCCTTGAAAGATCGACTATTCCACCGTTCGAGGATGTGCAGCAGGCAGTTAGGGACTTCTTCACGCAGCAGGACACGGTGTTACACCAAACTGATGTCTTCAGCCTGATGCGTCGGTGGGATTATTGCCTCTATGACCACGGCAATTTTGCCTGAGTGGCATAGGACCACCAGCTCTGGAATGTACGGTCTTCGAACAGAAACTTTTTGATCACCGCGTATGCTTTGATTTTCATCATACGATGAACAAGGTTGCGTACTATCGATAGTAAACAACGCCATTCAAGGACGTAAACTATCGATATATTGACAGCACTATCGACTATAGTTTGTACCTATTTTAGCCGAGACCAACTATTGTACACTGTTGGCCTCACCTGAGCTCACTTGTTGTTTTCTTAATCATTTCTGTTCGTTCTGGCAGTTGGATTCAATGTAAGTGCTGTCGCTTATTGTTTTGTGCCGTGTGATGTTCTGATTGTTTCTAAGTATGGATAGGTTTGCAACAAGAAAGAAGAGGAAAATCGATATTGATTCGTGATCTAGCGTCATGGTTAAGTTAAAAAATTTTACGCCCTGCTAGAATACGCCTGATTACCTATCTATACCTATATATACTGGTTGGAACTTTGCGGTCGCAATATTTCAGTATTTCACAGTGCAGCGGAGCGGTAAACATCATTACGAACTGCATTAAATTAAAATCAGTGCACAAAAATACACTCGGATTTCGTGCGTCGTTCAAAAATCGTGTCGACCAACAGAAAGATCGTCCAAACGGCAATGGCTGCATTTATTTAAAAGAAATTCTAAAAATTATTATTAGCCCAAATGGTCAGATATCACACAGTCTGGTCGCGCAGGTGATACTCAGTCATGAACTCCGTTTCCGGTAAGCATCGATGGGAAGGGGTTTGTGGAGGGCGAAGGGGTATGTGATGACAGCACATGGTATAGTTCGTTTATAAAAAATTTCTTCAGCGGGCTACTTGAATTCGTCCTAGCCGACTGTGCCTTGCCCCCCCCCCCCCTTTCACACACACAATCATTTTTCCAGATTTCCCACCGAGTGGAGTAGCTTCGTGCCTTGAGGCACTGAGCTAGCAGTCCCTGGATTCAGGAGGCTGGTGGTTCGAATCCATCCACTGGCATGAAAATACTTTTCTGTCGTTTCCCATTACAGTTTAGGCAAATGCCGGGGTTGGTCCAATACTAGAGGCCACAGCCAAGTTCTTCAGAATTCCTTTCTTTCCTGGAAGATTCCATTCCCTTAAGGACGCAGCCTGTCTGCTTAAATGAAAAAAACTACATCGAAGGGGAGCCAAACGTATCTTCGTAGACTCTCGGCACTAAAAGTCGTACCTTCATTTGAAGGGCGCTAGTGATTGTCAGTTTGTAGTAATTATCTGTGCATGAAGATGGCTCATTTGGAGAACACCGCTGTATAATGTCTTCAAGTTTCACTACAAGAGCGTTGTTCTACAGTGAAATGTCTTATTCGTAATATATTGGAAAAGTGAGCCCAAGTCACTACTCTAATGTATTTGTAAATAAACGTCATATAAACAACGTATACTGTATATCGTAGAGGAGTTTATTGGCATGAAAGGCTGTACAAGGATATTATCATGAATAAATACTAACTCATTTATGAGGTCGCGTATAGTAGAAGTCTAGCTGAAATTAATGCGTGAATCAGTGTTAAGGTACCAAAACTGTAGTCCATACATTTGTGTACTCCGTTTTGTTTTATAAGTAAGTTTGGTTGGAATAGTTTCAAGTTGACTGTTGAAATAATAATTTCTTTTTAAAGTTTGGATCACTTAAGAAAATTGAAAAGTTTTATTGAAATGAAATATACTTCAATAAAATTAGATACTGAATTATGAATCGGTTTCAGATAAGTCGTAAATTTAAATGCAAGATTGTAGTAGGACGAAGATAGCTATTGTCAAACGAGATTTGTACCCGCTTAACTTTATAAGTTATTCAGCCCAATGTTAAGATTGTTTTGCTCCGCGATGATGAATCTTATATTAGGAGACGGAGCTGTATTTTGTAATAATGAGGCGACCATTATATTCAGATTTTAATTCGTTTGCCAACAGAGTGGAATTATCGTACTGGCAAAAAAAGAAATGTTTAATTGCGCATGTGGCTCTTCCTTTCTCTCTCTCTCTCTCTCTCTCTCTCTCTCTCTCTCTCTCCCTCTCTCTCCCCTCCCACATCACCCCGTTGCTATCCTTTACTAGCCACATATTTCGGAACTTATGAGGTTTAGAAACGTGAAAGCAAGTGTGTTACCACTGATTGTACCTCTAGTTGTTATTCCGCAACAATAAACATTTTGAGCAGGACATCCATCATTCTGATACCGCATTATTTGACACATTATAAGAGGTGGACCGGTTCAAATAAGGTACAGCCCAGGAAGGGGCTATACTGTCCCCCTGTAGGAGTGCCATCAATGAAATACGGGCCAATAACGTGTTGTCATACAGTACCACACCATACATTAACACTCCACTGACGTAGTATGTCAGTCACATCAGGGTTACCGGCAGCGTGGTGTGCGCGCTTGAGTCTCAGGACGTTCGCTAACTGTGCACTTCATTTATTTCAAGCGTCAACTACGCTTCGCAATTTCTGGGGATGTAATTGACATATTGTGATGCAACTAACTCCATGATTTTTGTGATTTTTCATGCTATTGATTGCATACGAAATAATAGGGGGTGCCTATTTAAAAATTATCAATTTGTGTTGAAAATAGTATTTGTTTCAGTTTTAAAATTTCGCATAGTATTTCGTTTCCTAAGTCCCTGCCGTACGTTCATGTTGGTGAAAACCGTTTTTGAATATCTATTGTTGTTCCAGAGATATTTGAGGTGGCAGAGTTAGGTTTGCTTAATATTATAGGCCGAAAACTATATTTGTATGAAGGTCTTCCAAAAACAAATTATGTACAAGATATGTTTTCAGCATAAAACGAAAATAATGAGCCTTTTTAAGGTCCTCTTTAACAAATTAGACCATCCTTTTGACAAAATCCCAGCTATGTCCTTGGCTGCACAGTATCTCTCCATTCGGTATTCAACATTTTGTTAATCTGTTCGTTCTTTTCTTTCAACTATTTACCAAATTTGTTGGAAAACCTCTGGCCTTGAGCGTCTGAGCTGTTACATACCGGTCGCCCGGTGTGGCCGAGCGGTTCTAGGCGCTACAGTCTGGAACCGCGCGATCGCTACGGTCGCAGGTTCGAATCCTGCCTCGGGCATGGATGTGTGTGATGTCTTTAGGTTAGTTAGGTTTAAGTAGTTCTAATTCTACGGGACTACTGACCTCAGAAGTTAAGTCCCATAGTGCTCAGAGCCATTTGAACCATCTTACATACCTCCTCATCAGGATCAAGTACCAAACTCTCAGTCCTTTGAGACAGCTGTTGCACCGTGCTTTAGACTGTAGATTGCACTGTCTTCTGTGCCTGTACATCGTCCGTTAACTTCCTTACTGCTTCTGGTATGCCTTCGAGACTTTTATTTAGTTCTGAAATTTCGGTAGAGAAACCGACATCATTTCGCGTGGCTAATTGCTTATCTCGCTCTGAAAGTGTCATATTAATTTGCAGCGCAAATTGTTTTCCATTCTCTGCTTGGGTATTATCTACCTGCACTAAAATTCGCGCGGCCATTTCCATGGCCGTTCGGCTACAGCGGTATTAATTTGGGCGGAATTTTGCTTGGCCATTTCTTGGTCACTCTTGTCCACCATTACTGCAATTTTCTTAAACAGCAACGTGGATAGATCTGCTTTTTCACTTATTTCGGGAATTACCTCACTAGACACTGCCTCTGCGTTTACATTTCAGAAATGGTGTGGTTCATTTCCTATGTTGCCGGAACGGCAGTATAGCTGGCGTCGACATCAGATTTAATCTTATTTGCTACTAATTTACGTTATGGTACAAATGTTATAATTACAAGCAGAAACATTGTCTCTAAGTGCTGTTCAAGAAGATGGACGCTACATTTTAAAACAGCGGAAATTCATCTACTGCGTAGAAGCTGCCATCTTGGTCACTATCTTTTATAAAAATGCAAATATCTAAATTTAACGTTTTTCAAAACAGAGCTCATAAAAATTTGATTTGAGTTATGAATTGCTCAGTGAGATATTTCAAAAAGGAAAGAGATTGTTACATGCGAAATGTAAGCAATAGACAAGGATATCCCATACCTCGTTTTTCTTATATAATGTATGACTGCTTCCTTATACCATACAATATAATTCTTCTTTAGATATTTTTATCTCGTTTTCTTAAAACAGATTTCGTTCCATCGCTCTTTCTTCAGGTAAAATGACTTATTGGTCTATAAAAATTTTTCAAACATGAAACAGGAAAAACGCCAAGATGCAACCACAAACAAGGATGGAAATTTACAGACAAATATTCGTGGCACCAAACTGGGCGCCAGATGTCGCGTTTCCCTCTTTTCCTGCAATGAGAGTTAAAAGTTAATGGTTTCTCAAAGGTGCGGCAATAATTTAACAGTGTGCAAATTGTGTTACTTAGTAGAACAGCACAGCCGTGACATGGAGACAACCCACAATGAGGATGGATAAGAACTACACAATATGGTGCGTCACAGGAAAGTTCCCTGGTTTCGTATCACAATTTACCTTATAGAAGTCCACCTTCGTGTTTCTTGTCCACAGGTCTGCTTGGTATTAGGCCATTGAGTATTCTGGTAGACGTCGTCGTTCGCAAGCGGAAATCCTTCAGGCCCGCGTAATGTTGACTGCAAAATATTGCATACAATCGGGAAACGATCGGGTAAAAATATCTGAAAGGGGTTCGGGCAGTTAATTGAAAAGCATTTAACGAAAGGATATTGACTGAAGGACATCAATTGCGTCCGATCGTTTGTGCCCGAGCAATCCGCCGCCAACCTCGCCTACTTTTTACCTCAAACATGTACAAATGGTGACGAACAAGGTAGTGGCGTGGATTAATGACGGATTCGTACAGATACTGAGATATAAGTAACATTTATCCAGTAAACAGTAACTGCTTACACATACTAGGTCTGCACATCTCAAGAAGCTCCTAATAGGAGAGTGCTGATTTTACAGAAACAAGATAAAAGAGCAGCACTCTTCCATTTTTTGCTCATTGGCTTTGAATAGACCACTTTTACAACTTCTAGAAGTTTTGCTATGTCAAATGCAGTCTTTTAATGTTTATCACATATGTTTATCATAAACGGGTTTCTACAAATAAGTCTTCCTTCTCTTATTACACATTAGTATATTATCATTTATAAGAGTAAAAATTAGAGAGAAAAAGAAATAGTCCTTTGAAATAATTCTCACACTTTATTATTAAACAGGGTGAGCCACCTAAACCATTAACCTCAAACATATTTTCAGAACCGTTTAAAGTAACGTAAACCTGTATTCACTAGGGCTAACTGTTAGAAAGTCTTTACTAAATGGTTTATAGCCTCCCGTCATAGTTCCATTACTTAGAGAAGGCATCTTCATTTATATTTTCAAAAACAACTACATTAATTTTGAGATTTTTGTCTGATCGGATGTTTGTGATTTCAAAAAATGGTTCAAATGGCTCTGAGCACTATGGGACTCAACTGCTGAGGTCATTAGTCCCCTAGAACTTAGAACTAGTTAAACCTAACTAACCTAAGGACATCACAAATATCCATGCCCGAGGCAGGATTCGAACCTGCGACCGTAGCGGTCTTGCGGTTCCAGACTGCAGCGCCTTTAACCGCACGGCCACTTCGGCCGGCTTTGTGATTTCAAACTCGTGTATAGAAAAGTATTTGGAAATACATCCCTTTGGAATTGGAGAAAATGGATTGTTGCACTGCGGCAAGTTTTAGAGCTTACAAGATGTGTGTTAGGTACAATGTAATTCGTTTTTATCCTATGCGGATGTTCGTGATTTCATACTCGTATATGGAGATATAGTTAGAAATACATCCCTTAGCGTATGGAGAAAAGAGATTGTTGTATTGCCGCTACACAAAAGTACAATGGGAAGGGAGGAAATTCAGCTAATTGATTACATCATTGTGAAAAAGAGATTCCTAAATCAGCTGTTAGAGTTTATCGCGCACTCAGTAGTACAAGTGCACCCACATCATATAATAATACATAAACTGATCGATGAATAAGATTAGTATTGAGGTGTTTAGGAAAGGAAAGAAATACTGCAATATCATCTTTCAAAGACTCTCAAGAAACTGTATTTTTTTTAATCATTGGAGGAAGTAGAAACCAGAAGACTATGAATTTAATGAGTACAGCGTGTGAGATTGTAGATACATCATTGGACTTTGGAAAGAATATAATCCGCACAATGGCGAACAGTGTAAGGGTAGATAAATTCGGGAACTATTGTACGATCTACTTGGCAGCTCTCGCACACAAGTTGCAAACCACAACAGTACAGAAGGTAGTGAAGAAGGAACTGAAGGTCTGTTAAATACTGATGACCCTGGCTCTAGGAAAGGAAAAGGCGCCAGAGAGACGGCTTTGATGGTGCACTTCGTAATGCAAGCAAGATTTAGTTCCAGGCAACACCTTCAGATTTTGCAGCTAAGGGTGTTCTCTCTGTTAACCAACACTTATCCAAGTTCTGTCGCCGCATACTAAGCTGTTAAAATGAAGCATAAGCAAAAATATAGTGGTAGATAGATTACAATGCCTTACCATGCTAAAAGATATAAATGGGCGTGCTTTAGAGTAACGATTAACACGAAGCTGAAATTATCGTTGGATGAAATCGCGCTTGGGAAGGACATAACTATTGTTACAAAAGGGACAAAAAAGTCATTAAAATATACAACAAAATTAGCCTAAAAGGGGAAAAGAAAGAAAAGGTTTAGTCAAAGTAGTAAGAAACACGTCACTATTTCATAAAGCGGAACAATATCTGAGAAGACCGTAGAAAGAAAATGCAGGTTTTCAAATTAGGGGCAGAATTGGTTCAAGACTAAGATATAAACTTGGCAGCAAAAGGAATACGTTATTAGCATATTGTAAGAGGTCCATGACTAAGGAATTTATTCCTAGCGCACTCGAGCAAATCTAACTTCGATGGATTGCTCACGCGCTGCCTGCAATATATATGCTACAATATAATCGCAGACCAGATAGCAGTGTCGGCAGCAGTAGTAGTAGTAGCTCGCAGTCGGACGGTTGGGTCAGGTCGCTCTTAGAGAGCAGTTGTCTACTTGTATAGCTCACAGAGAGCACTTTTGTCCTGTATGGAATTACCAAGGCTGGTCGTGGAGAACGATGGCGGTGCCTGAGCGATGTAGTATAAGGTAAAAGCAAAAATTTATATTATTTATTGCCGCACGCATATGTAATTTGCAACAACTCATTTTGTACTATTGTTATATCAAAGTCATATGCAAATAATTTTTCAATAACAATCTTCTGGGAGGAAATGGAAATCTGTAACCACAGGAATATGCAGCAACATCCACTGCCTGATGAACAAAACGAATTTAATCATATTTATATGTATTCAGAAAGGTACTTAAGCAAGTGGACGACGAAGTTCAGGTGTCTGGTGACCTCCGAAAAGAGCATCCGCCGGCATCTAATTTGCCTTTCGCTACATGGATGTTTTGCGTGTTACTTTTAACTTTTCCTTTTTCTAATCTCTTTAGACGAAAGCCGGCCGCGGTGGTCTCGCGGTTAAGGCGCTCAGTCCGGAACCGCGCGACTGCTACGGTCGCAGGTTCGAATCCTGCCTTGGGCATGGATGTCTGTGATGTCCTTAGGTTAGTTAGGTTTAAGTAGTTCTAAGTTCTAGGGGACTGATGACCACAGATGTTAAGTCCCATAGTGCTCAGAGCCATTTGAACCATTTAGACGAAAGTCATTTCCCAAGTTACTGACTGACTCACTCACTGACTCATGCCCGACCCTAACCACTAAAGACAGAAACTTGAAACTTACAGAGGTGTAAATCTTTTACTGTAAGCGTCGTTTAAGTAGTGATTTTTTGAAATTCCACATCTAAAGGGGAGAAATAGGATGTGAAAGGCGTTTTGAAAATGTTGCTATTAAGGGGGTGAAAAATGGGATGACAGGCTTTTTGAAAATGTCGCTATTAAGGCAATTTTGAAGCTAGACCTACGAAATCATTATTTAGTTTGTTGGTCAGAAATAAAAAAATACGTGTTTTAGCATTTTTTTAAATTCAACCCCTATGGGGGTAAAACAGAGGTAAACATTTTTTTGACACTAAATCATTATCAAAGAACTACTAAAGTATTCTTAAAGCTAGGTTTGTGGAAATAGATATTTAACTTCTCGGTTAAAAATAAAAAATATTTGGTTCAGTGTATTTGGAAGTTCAACACCTAAGAGGATGTTTTATGAAATATTTCGCTATGAAAGCATTTTTAGAGCTAAATTTATTGAAACGGTACAGTAGATTCCGCTCTATAAGCAGCAGGTTTCGCTGCTCGCTCGCACCGGGAAATAAAAACAGAGGCGGCTCCGCCGCCAATTTTATTGCACGACGCGGCTGGCCGCGGGTGCAACAGAACCCATGTGGACGGGTGGAAAGAAATGTGTCAGGCTTCGTAATATGTATTTATATGTGTCGTGTATTATGCATTTCTCGTACGTGAATGTGAATCTGCACATTAACTTTCCTAATCCTCCTCACACCTTTCCGTAAAGCGTGGCCAAATCTTAGTTGGGAAGTAGTTCTGTAGTATAGTAGTGCCAACCTCACTCCTGGGTAGGGGATCAGAGAGACAGCACAAGCAGGTAAAAGTCAAAGACTTTCCAGTGTCACAAGATTTGGGGTGGAGAGGTTGGTCACGGCAAAGTGGTTCGACCATCCCCTCCACCAGGGCCCAGGAAGACCTCTGGGTGCCCACCATATTCTGGGAGTGTTACAGAAGACGGGTAAGTGAGCAGACGTGCCCTCAGTGCGTCTGTCTCAATGTTCAAGCATGGAAGAGAGATATTTGAATATTTGTACTAATTCTTTTATTTCCAGCTTTGGATTGTGTAAGGAAATGAATGTTCTGGTTTAATTTCGGAATTTTGACCCCCTGTGTTAATGTATTTGGTCCCCAGTTTGCCCGTTATCCTCCTCACGTAGTGGATGTCCTATGTAAAATATTGGGAGACTTTGGTGATACACATTTGGCCAACGCAATTCCGTCTTGCCCGTAGGAATGTGCGTGCAGATTAGTATATAATATACCCGAGCTATAAGTTGTAAAATTGTAATATCTGTAAACTGGAACAATTGCTGCAATCGCTGTAAAATCGAGTGATAATGTTTAAAATAAATAGGTAATCAATTGTCATCAATCTTTAACATACCTTAAAAATCACAAAGAAGTCAAGTTAAGGGAATTCATTTAAGATAAAAGATATAGAATGCAGGGACCCACACATCTGCGTGTGAGCCCTCCAGCCCCTTGCCTAGTATCGTACAGAAAAGGCACGCTCTCTAGGTAGCGCTCTCGAGCTCCCCGCCCCAGCCATCCGTTGCGCTATTTTCATTCAGGGCTTGACGACACCAACTTTTATCTGGCGTCCCTAGGCAAGGAGGTTTGACGGTAACCTTTCACTATAAACATTTGAATTTGTCTTCTTGGTAAGAAATAAAAAATACGTGTTCCACTTTTTTTGGAAATTGAACGCCGTGGGGATGAAATTGAGGAAGAAAGATTTTATGGAAATATTTCATTATGCAAACATTTTTGTAGATGAATCTATGAAAACTTGTATTTGGCACCTCTACTGGAAATACAAAAATACGCATCTTACTGTTTTAGATACTTAACCCCTAAGGGAATGAAATAGGGGGTTGAAATGTTATATTGTGAGAGCATTTTTAAAGCTATTTCTATGACAATTGCTATTTGGCTTTTCACACTTGTTTCGCTGTTTTTTGGAAACGCAATCTCCATGGGGGTAGAACAGCGCCAGACCGATTCGCTCACTCATCATCTCCCAGATCAAAACGCTAGGGATAGGAAGTTGAAATTTGGACAGTGTGTGAATCCTATGCTGGAGGCATCGTCTAAGAAGGGATTGTTCGAAATTACCCTCTTAATGCCGTGAAATAAGGAATGAATGCATCTTTGAAAATATGTCGCTATTAAGACAATTTTGAAGCTATAACAAGTATTTCTGAAAATTCAACCACTAAGGGGGTAATATAGGGGATGAAAATTTTTAAGAAAATACTTCGCTGTGTTAAAAATTTTTTAAAGATAAATCTATGAAACTTGGTATTTCGCTTCTCGGTTAGATATAAAGAAATGTGTGTTAGAGGTTGAAGTTTGTATGGAAATATCACCACAAGAACGTAAAAGGCACGATTAACAAAAACCTTGGACCACAGCCAACAGAATCCCTTTTTAGTCAGAAGTACATGCCGCAAAGACCATGCTTTTATGACCTCATGTAGCTTGAGAAGTTTAGAAAGTAGGTGTTGCAGTTTGTGAACACCATAAAAATTCTATTTAAGAAAAACGGGAAAAATCTGTGTAGATCATACAGTCTACGTGAGAGAAGCAGCGAGCGCTAAGCTAATAAAAGGCAGTGTCCTGTTTGACCCATCACAGCCCAGCCAAACCGCTAAGGGTAGAGACCTGAAATTGGGAGAGGGTGTTGATCTAATTCTGTAGGCGTCGTTTAGGAAACTCATTAATATGTATATGAGATCGAACTAATACAGATACCGAGCGAGGTGGCGCAGTGGTTAGCACACTGGACTCGCATTCGGGAGGACGACGGTTCAATCCCGTCTCCGGCCATCTTGATTTAGGTTTTCCGTGATTTCCCTACTTCGCTTCAGGCAAATGCCGGGATGGTTCCTTTGAAAGGGCACGGCCGATTTCCTTCCCCATCCTTCCCTCACCCGAGCTTGCGCTCCGTCTCTAATGACCTCGTTGTCGACGGGACGTTAAACACTAATCTCCTCCTCCTCCTAATACAGATATTTTAACGTAGACTTAAGGCTGATTTTAATATTGATTGTATGTATGCAGACTGAAGCCTTGAATGAAAATTTGTACGAAGACTGGGATTCGAACCCAGGACATTATTCAGATGCGCTAACCACCACACAACTCCGGCACGGTGGCTTCGCGCAACTGCACGGACTACCCTAGCATGCTTCCCTCCTCAATCCAAACTCCCATTCACTTCTGAGTCCACGTAGCATTCCCCCCGAAACACGAACAGAATGACAAAGTGTAATGCCCCAAGGACAGAAAACCCCAATTAACAAACTTTGTGGAAACTTAAAGTAGGGAAGTGAGTCATCTTGACAGTAACGGAAACTATTGACGATAAAATCTACACTGGTAATATTTTGATTAACACACCTATATCATTCAAATACTGAGAATAGCATACAAAAAGGGGAGATAAAAGGAAAGGATTATCATAGACTCTTTATCAAACACGTGTAGAATAAATTCAAAATCATATGAACGAAGGTTAAATCCAAGAAAGTAATTCAGTCAAAGATAACATTCACCGTGGAAGAGAGGTGTAGCCGAATCTAAAAGGAAATTCAGTGCGACAACAATGCAACTCGGATATGGAAATGTTGAGTTGGTTGGTTGCTTTTGAGTCGTTCTAGAGTACTTTTGCGATAGTTGTATGGATGCAAACGCTATTAGATTGTTTCAGTTTTGGAAGTTTGATAATTCGTGAGATAGAGATGGAAGTATTGCTTAGTCATTTGACTGAAGAAAGTCAATCTATATCGTTCTCAACGTGACGGTATAGTATGACGAGTGTTAGACTTCAATTGAGTGATACTGGTTTATCGGACTTAGCCTTCGCACTAATGAACAGTTACAAATCTTGAGAGCAATGGATCAACGACAGAAAAACAATTCGTAGTCTCGAGTAAGAGACAATAAAACGAAGACACGAAGAAAGACAAGTACGGCGATTAGTCAAAAGTTGTCGTCAGCGTCACGATTACTGAACTGAACAGAAGTTAATCTTGAATGATATATCGGTGTGCGTGTGCTGTAGGGACAAACAATTAATTACAGAAAGAACAATCAAATCTGAGTCAAAAGATACATCTTACGTGTCGCCTAACTCATTAAACGGACAATACCATGAGTATTAATGCAAGTTGATTGACTCTTTAAACATTTTAATTGAGTAAGTGAGTACATGAATAATGGGCAGTGAAAAGTGATTAGCTTAAACCAGTATAACGGCATATTAAAAAAACATTTACTTCAACATAAGTTATCTCTGGAGTTACGTCGGACCGTAGTTAATAACTTGACGTAGCAACGGAATAGTAGACAGCAAAATTTCATCCTCGCTATGTATGATGTGAAAAACGACCGGAACTAACCGGGCATAAAAATAAAAATAAATGATTGCAGTTTACCAGTTCGCACAAGCTGAGAAGACTGTTGCGGACAGATAACAGAATATTTCTAAACCACCCGAGGAGTCGTGTTCTTACGAGAGTTACAGGTGCTGTTCCACGTCATACCGACGGGGACGAACATCGTTACGAGTCGCGTCTCCTCCCGGCGAGTGAAGGAGGAGGGAAGGGACGTCACAAAAGGCTCTCCAACTGTATTAAAATAGTGCCTCAGCATCGAAGGAAACGGGGATCCTGCCTGCATCCCAGGCATAGGTGCTTTAATGAAGTGAAACTACACTGTTCCAGACACATTTTCAAGTCTCAATAATCTAAGTTGTATAGAAGCAAAGTCAAGCGACGAGTGAAAGTTTGTACCTAGGCCGGGATTCGAATGCGAGTCTGCTGCTCACTACGCAGATGCGTTTAGTGGTTAGCGTACCTGTCTAAAGAGCAGGAGACCCGGGTTATAATCCTGGCCTTCGTAAAAATTTTCATTCGTCTCTTCTGTCAGTTTGTATACATCCTAGTTGATGTAGAAAGGTCTCTGGAACCATGTAGTTCCATTTACATATTGACTGTTCAGTATTCTAACAGTATTACAATAACCGCGCACTTGTTTTAGCCATACGGTATGGACAACCGTATGATCTTACCACCAACGCTACCTAGGAGTCGTAGTTACTTCTTTTACAAACAGGTATTTGTTACCAGTCAGGCAGCACTTGTATATGTCATGTACATCTGACAGGATACAACGAATTCAAAGAAACACACGGAAAGTTATGATGTTGTACAACAAACATCCAGTAGCTTTTTAAAGATCCGTAGTATGTCTCTAATGTACCGTTTTCATTTTATGGTTTAATACACTATGTTACGGCAATAGCAGAATCTACGTGTTAATTAAATTAAAATATCTATCTTGTCGAAACATTCTAATAAAAAAGTGCAAAAAAAGATCGCGGACTCTTACTCAGACTTTGTCTTCAGCTGTTCGAATCATTGTCAGGAAGAACATGAGAGAACCACACCAACAGATTGCCCAGTCATTTGGCTGTAGTGTAATGACCGCAGAACTAGTGGAGACAAGAACGACTCAGCACAGCGGCATAGCTAAAAAGTAGGTGCGAGTTCTTCCAGAAGAATTACAGCACTAGAAGATTGGACGAGCTTTCGTTTGGCTCTGAGGAACAGAGGAATGACAACAGCTAAAATCCATGAAAATGTTACAGGCACAGTGTCATCATGAGACGTCGGGGACTGAGTACTTCAGGCTAGGTAGAGATCGCGAGTTGCCATGCGCCATTTACCGCTGACACCATGCCGCAATGTGGCCGAGACTTTACGTCATGCATAGTCAGAGTCATCTGGGATATTGATTGGCATTCTATGATGCTTTGCGTTCAATCTCGCTTTTGTTTCAGACGGTCAGATCGACGCCAATGTGTTCGTAGACAACCCGGTTAAAGGTCACAGGACGCAGCGATTCTCGGATCCATACCTCTCGAACTCCTAGAACTATGGTGTAGGGAGCTATTGGTTATGACAAAAGACTCACTACATACTGTGAAGGACAATCAAACAATATAATATCACACATGGAAGAATAATCTATACTAAAACTAAGTGAAAGTCCAAACCCGTAATAGTTGTTCATTATGTTTTCACTGTGTGACGACCAGCTTCATGCCCTGGAGGTATACCTTCAGACCACACAAAACTAATACTCCTTGTACCACGAATTCCAAGCTACAAGCGAGCGAACAAACATGTCACTCCTCGATAAAACATTGTATGAAACGGCAGATGGGCATCCTATCCGAAGCATGCATGACACTAATACGTCTCCAAAACATCTTGTGAGTGTGGAAAGTCATAGAACGCAAAGAATTTAACGAAAATTTTTCCAATCGACGGCGCTGTAAGTTTCTTAACGTAAATGTGGCCGGTTGCAATTGACAAATGAATTGCAATACGACGGCTATGGTTTGAGTTACACATCACATCATTTGTACTGTTCAGTGTCCGTGACTGCACAAATTCAGCAGTCAACAGTCGTTGCACAGTTAGGTAAACCCATCCACCACGCATATTGGATGGGAAAAATAAGTTTTAATGTGTCCTGAGGCCAAAAACCGCATTAAAATCAAAATGGTATCGATTTCTAATTGCCGCGAGACTGTCGCAAGACACGTTAAAAACGCCGTCCACCGTTTTCCGCCGCAATGGGTGCCTTCAAATCAACTATATTCGTAATTTGGGCGCTGAACACATCTTTCGGGTAGCCGCACACCCGGAAGCCACACGGATTAGGATCAGGTGATCGGGACGGACAAGTTGTAACAGAAGCGACGGCTGATGATTTTAGCATTTCCGAAACGCCGCTGCACTGAAATTACCAGTGCGCAGAGAAATACCGTCTTGCATAAAACTGATCTGTTAGAAAATCACACAAAGAAGAGTTTTAGGGTATTATTATTCGTTTTTAACACAATTTTAGTACTATTTTATGCCTATATTATTATCCCTAAGAGAAATGGCAAGTCACCTAGATTTATAAATAACCCCATTTTTATTCTAATGTCTGCTATTGATCTATAACGGAAATAATCGTGTATATTTAACATCATTTGTACTTATTTCTACCATAAAAATTGTTAATGTCAAGGTAAATTGCATCTTAGTGAAAATGAACTAAATGTAACTACTTTTAATGAATTCGTCCTATATATAATATGTTTATAATATATTTATTTTGTACACTAGCTCACAGACTACCGATGTCTCACATTGTCTGTTTTATGTATGGTGGTGCTACACAGGACCTGAAGTTTCATTATTAGCATAATATACACATACATACTGTAGGACTCACTTGTCACTGCAAACAAATCGCGACTTGAGACATTGCATATTACATTTCCAGCATAATTGCGCTAATTGTGCATTCAGTTACAGACCGAGCTGCAAGACCGACAATAGCGCCAAGCGCGGCCTAATATGATCCACCGCTGCGGTTCGCACCTGCGAGTCACAGACGCTAGTCGGCAGCAAAGAGATAGCTTACGAACGCGCCGCCTGAGGCGATGGCGTATGGCGACGGCTTACAGACATTCGATTCGCTTATCGATGTATGTTCGGGGGCGATGACACCATGACGACTTCTCTGCAGTTTAATTATCCCAAGAGCTAACAATTTAATAAATAGAAATAATGGTTTTAATTTGAACAAAGCATGGAATCCGGCTCTTGGGATAACTAAACTGCAGAGAAGTTGTCATGGTGTCATCGCCGCCGAACATACATCGATAAGCGAGTCATATGTCTGCACGTCTTCGCTACAGGCAGCTCGTATGTAACAGTGCATAACAGTGACGATACAGGTAACAGTAACCGCAGGACTCATCTACTCGAAAGAATACGGCGCTACGATAAACGACGCAGTCAACCCGCACCACATAATCACCTTTGCACGGTGAAGTTGCACCGGTTGATGTGTATGCGGATTTTCTGTTGCCCATATTCTTGAGTTCTGTATATTGGCCTGTCCTTCAAGATGGAAATCGGCTTCGTCTGTTCCACGACCATCCATTGTACACTTCCAAGCGAGCAAGAACTCCAGAGCGTACGTTTCCCTTGCTGGCAGGTCAGCAGTAAGCAACTTCAGAACATGGGTGATTTTGTATAGAGAACAATGCAGACTATGTCGTAGGATTTTATGCACCGTGCTCGCAGACATGGCCAACATTCGGGCAGCTCCCCGTACACTGTGTGTATGCACACCACCATTCGATCCCTCCTGTAATGCTGTGGCCACATCTTCGACAGGCGTCGGATCGACTGCTTCCCTTCCTCTGCCACACTGCACTTCAAAAGAACCTGTCTTTTAGAATTTTATAATCATTTTCTCCAGACTCTTATCGGACTAATGCCCTTTCTCGCATCCTTGAGTGTCCGGAACTTCTGAAGGGCTACTGGCGCACAGATACCGATCTTGTAAAACAGCATTACCAGCAGTACGCGATCCTTCATGGGGACAGTCATGTCAGGTATCTCGGACACAAATTAAGGAACAGCTGTGTGCCGTGTATCTGTTGATCTGCATATTCTGACGGTTAAAGCGCCATCTATTGGTAAAATTTTCGTTAATTTTCGTCATATTGGAATGAGCATTTTCTCCAGTCGCAAAGGATATTACATTGCTGTATATATCTGAAATGAAAAGTCTGAGTCGTAATAGTGAACCTTGTTCTGACACTGCATTTCTTATGAGTCACTGAAGAGGACGGACCAGAAAACCGCGGGCTCACCAGGTACGTGGGACACTGATTCGGCGCGGCCCACCGTTCCAGGCGGGCGGACCTCTGCCGCGCTCTCGGTGGCCCGCGATCAATGCTCGTGACGTCACCGGCGGGGTAGCAGTCGCGATGCTGAGACACATCTCATTTATGCATAACACGCGCCGCGGCTTACTCGAGCATTCGCAAGTGGCCGCGTATCGGCCGAAAGAGCCGAGAAACGAGCGCGTTTATCGGAAACTTCAATATGCCTCTCCTCTGTATTCGTATCGGCGGACGTGTTAAACTAAAATCGGCTGCTGCTCAGGGTCTCGAACGAGAGCTGACTGACGTTTTATAAACAACCGACGTCCTTTAAAATGGGTACATAGGTCACGTCAGTATCTGACAAAACTCTAAAGTCGAATTCGCTGGTACCCATCATTTGCTGCTACGAATTGCTGTTTTAACGCTTTGAGTCCCACAAACATGAAAAAATATAATTTTAGAGTTTTTCAAATAATCAAACTTTATTGTCACAGAAAGCAACATTGCACAGAAGAAGAAAATGTCAAAAAGTCAACAATCAAATGGTTCAAGGAAATGGTCGCACTTTAGAGTGTAAAAGTAAATTTTTTAACAAAACTAATCTTTATTCATATAGTAAGCAACGAATCAGTTGTTTTAAGGAGGCGGTTTCACTTTGGATCCATTGGGACATACAGGGTGATTCAAAAAAAAACACCACAACTTTAAAAATGTGTATTTAATGAAAGAAACATAATAAAACCTTCTGTTATACATCATTACAAAGAGTATTTAAAAAGGTTTTTTTCACTCAAAAACAAGTTCAGAGATGTTCAATATGGCCCCCTCCAGACCCTCGAGCAATATCAACCCGATACTCCAACTCGTTCCACACTCTCTGTAGCATATCAGGCGTAACAGTTTGGATAGCTGCTGTTATTTCTCGTTTCAAATCATCAATGGTGGCTGGGAGAGGTGGCCGAAACACCAAATCCTTAACATACCCCATAAGAAAAAATCGCAGGGGGTAAGATCAGGGCTTCTTGGAGGCCAGTGATGAAGTGCTCTGTCACGGGCTGCCTGGCGGCCGATCCATCGCCTCGGGTAGTTGACGTTCAGGTAGTTATGGACAGATAAGTGCCAATGTCGTGGCGCTCCATTCTGCTGAAATATGAATTGTTGTGCTTCTTGTTCGAGCTGAGGGAACAGCCAATTCTCTAACATCTCCAGATACTGTAGTCCAGTTACAGTAGCACCTTCGAAGAAAAAGGGACCAAAAACTTTATTGGCTGAAATGGCACAGAAAACGTTCACGTTAGGCGAGTCACGTTCATACTGAGTTGTTTCCCGCGGATTCTCAGTGCCCCATGGGCTGCGAACAAATGCTTGCTGGATGCGTGCTGCATTTTCATCACTCGTTCTCGGCCATCCAGAACTTTTCCCTTTGCACAAACACCCATTCTCTGTAAACTGTTTATACCAACGTTTAACACACCACCTATCAGGAGGTTTAACACCATACTTCGTTCGAAATGCACGCTGAACAACTGTCGTCGATTCACTTCTGCCGTACTCAATAACACAAAAAGCTTTCTGTTGAGCGGTCGCCATCTTAGCATCAACTGACGCTGACGCCTAGTCAACAGCGCCTCAAGCGAACAAATGTACAACTAAATGAAGCTTTATAGCTCCCTTAATTCGCCGACAGATAGTGCTTAGCTCTGCTTTTTGTCGTTGCAGAGTTTTAAATTCCTAAAGTTGTGGTATTCTTTTTGAATCACCCTGTATAATACACAACCACTCATAATTTTCGCATCTGTCAACACCTGCTTTCTTTGGGATTGGGATTGGAATGGGTAGCTTTGAGGGATGAAGTAGTGAAGGCAGCAGAGGATCAAGTAGGTAAAAAGACGAGGGCTACTAGAAATCCTTGGATAACAGAAGAGACACTGAATTTAATTGATGAAAGCAGAAAATATAAAAATGTAGTAAATGAAGCAGAAAGAAAGGAATACAAACGTCTCAAAAATGAGATCGACAGGAAGTGCAAAATGGCTAAGCAGGGATGGCTAGAGGACAAATGTAAGGATGTAGAGGCTTATCTCACCAGGGGTAAGATAAATACTGCCTACAGGAAAATTAAAGAGACCTTTGGAGAAAAGAGAACCGCTTGTATGAATGTATGAATATCAAGGGCTCAGATGGAAACCCAGTTCTAAGCAAAGAAGGGAAAGCAGAAAGGTGGAAGGAGTATATAGTGGGACTATACAAGGGCGATGTACTTGAGGACAATATTATGGAAATGGAAGAGGATGTAGATGAAGTTGAAATGGGAGATGTGATACTGCGTGAAGAGTTTGACAGAGCATTGAAAGATCTGAGTCGAAACAAGGCCCCGGGAGTAGACAACATTCCATTAGAACTACTGATAGCCTTAGGAGAGCCAGTCCTGACAAAACTCTACCATCTGGTAAGCAAGATATATGAGACAGGCCAAATACCCTCAGACTTCAAGAAGAATATAATAATTCCAATCCCAAAGAAAGCAGGTGTTGACAGATGTGAAAATCACCGAACTATCAGTTTAATAAGTCACGGCTGCAAAATTCTAACGCGAATTCTTTACAGACGAATGGAAAAACTGGTAGAAGCCGACGTCGGGGAAGATCAGTTTGGATTCCGTAGAAATATTGGCCTTCCCCATTAATCATGGACCTTGCCGTTGGTGGGGAGGCTTGCGTGCCTCAGGGATACAGATAGCCGTACCGTAGGTGCAACCACAACGGAGGGGTATCTGTTGAGGAGCCAGACAAACGGTGTGGTTCCTGAAGAGGGGCAGCAGCCTTTTCACTAGTTGCAGGGGCAACAGTCTGGATGACTGACTGACCTGGCCTTGCAACATTAACCAAAACGGCCTTGCTGTGCTGGTACTGCGAACGGCTGAAAGCAAGGGGAAACTACAGCCGTAATTTTTCCCGAGGGCATGCAGTTTTACTGTATGGATAAATGATGATGGCGTCCTCTTGGGTAAAATATTCCGGAGGTAAAATAGTCCCCCATTCGGATCTCCGGGCGGGGACTACTCAAGAGGACGTCGTTATCAGGAAAAATAAAACTGGCGTCCTACGGATTGGAGCGTGGAAAGTCAGATCCTTTAACCGGGCAGGTAGATTAGAAAATTTAAAAAGGGAAATGGATAGGTTAAAGTTAGATATAGTCGGAATTAGTGAAGTTCGGTGGCAGTAGGAACAAGACTTTTGGTCAGGTGAATACAGGGTTATAAACACAAAATCAAATAGGGGTAATGCAGGAGTAGGTTTAATAATGAATAAAAAAATAGGAGAGCGGGTAAGCTACTACAAACAGCATAGTGAACGCATTATTGTGGCCAAGATAGACACGAAGCCCACGCCTACTACAGTAGTAAAAGTTTATATGCCAACTAGCTCTGCGGATGATGAAGAAATTGAAGAAATGTTTGATGAGATAAAAGAAATCATTCAGGTAGTGAAGGGAGACGAAAATTTAATAGTCATGGGTGACTGGAATTCGAGAGTAGGAAAAGGGAGAGAAGGAAACATAATCGGTGAATATGGATTGAGGCTAAGAAATAAAAGAGGAAGCTGCCTGGTAGAGTTTTGCACAGAGCATAACTTAATCATAGCTAACACTTGGTACAAGAATCATGAAAGAAGGTTGTATACATGGAAGAATCCTGGAGATACTAGAAGGTATCAGATAGATTATATAATGGTAAGACAGATATTTAGGAACCAGGTTTTAATTGTAAGACATTTCCAGGGGCAGATGTGGACTCAAGCCACTAACTATTGGTTATGAACTGTAGATTAAAACTGAAGAAACTGCAAAAAGGAGGGAAATTAAGGAGATGGGACCTGGATAAACTGACGAAACCAGAGGTTGTACAGACTTTCAGGGAACAATTGACAGGAATGGGGGAAATAAATACAGTAGAAGAAGAATGGGTAGCTATGAGGTATGAAGTAGTGAAGGCAGCAGAGGATCAAGTAGTTAAAAAGACGAGGACTAGTAGAACTCCTTGGGTAACAGAAGAAATATTGAACTTAATTGACTAAAGGAGAAAATATAAAAATGCAGTAAATGAAGCAGGCAAAAAGGAATACAGACGTCTCAAAAATGAGATCGACAGGAAGAGCAAAATGGCTAAGCAGGGATGGCTAGAGGACAAATGTAAGGATGTAGAGGCTTATCTCACTAGGGGTAACATAGATACTGCCTACAGGAAAATTAAAGAGACCTTTGGAGAAAAGAGAACCACTTGTATGAATATCAAGAGCTCAGATGGAAACCCAGTTCTAAGCAAAGAAGAGAAAGCAAAAACGTGGAAGGAGTATATAGAGGGTCTATACAAGGGCGATGTACTTGAGGACAATATTATGGAAATGGAAGACGATGTAGATGATGAAATAGGAGAAATGATACTGCGTGAAGAGTTTGACAGAGCACTAAAAGATTTGAGTCGAAACAAGGCCCCAGGAGTAGACAACATTCCATTAGAACTACTGATAGCCTTGGGAGAGCCACCCTGACAAAACTCCACCATTTGGTGAGCAAGATGTATGAGACAGGCGAAATACCCTCAGACTTCAAGAAGAATATAATAATTCGACTCACAAAGGAAGCAGGTGTTGACAGATGTGAAAATTACCGAACTACCAGTTTAATAAGTCACAGCTGCAAAATACTAACGCGAATTCCTTACAGACGAATGGAAAAACTAGTAGAAGCCGACCTCGGGGAAGATCAGTTTCCATTCCGTAGAAATATTGGAACACGTGAGGCAATACTGACCTTACGACTTATCTTAGAAGAAAGATTAAGGAAAGGCAAACCTACGTTTCTAGCATTTGTAGACTTAGAGAAAGCTTTTGACAATGTTGACTGGAATATTCTCTTTCAAATTCTGAAGGTGGCAGGGGTAAAATACAGGGAGCGAAAAGCTATTTACAATTTGTACAGAAACCAGATGGCAGTTATGAGTCGAGGGGCATGAAAGGGAAGCAGTGGTTGGAAAGGGAGTGAGACAGGGTTGTAGCCTCTCCCGGATGTTATTCAATCTGTATATTGAACAAGCAGTAAAGGAAACAAAAGAAAAATTCGGAGTAGGTATTAAAACCCATGGAGAAGAAATAAAAACTTTGAGGTTCGCCGATGACATTGTAATTCTGTCAGAGACAGACAGCAAAGGACCTGGAAGACCAGCTGAACGGAATGGACAGTGTCTTGAAAGGAGGATATACGATTAACATCAACAAAAGCAAAACGAGGATAATGGTATGTAGTCGAATTAAGTCGGGTGATGCTGAGGGAATTAGATTAGGAAATGAGACAATTAAAGTAGTAAAGGAATTTTGCTGTTTGGGGAGCAAAATAAATGATGATGGTCGAAGTAGAGAGGGTATAAAATGTAGACTGGCAATGCCAAGGAAAACGTTTCTGAAGAAGAGAAATTTGTTAACGTCGAGTATAGATTTAAGTGTCAGGAAGTCGTTTCTGAAAGTATTTGTTTGGAGTGTAGCCATGTATGTAAGTGAAACATGGACGATAAATCGTTTCGACAAGAAGAGAATAGAAGCTTTTGAAATGTGGTGCTACAGACGAATGCTGAAGATTAGATGGGTAGATCGCATAACTAATGAGGAGGTATTGAATAGGATTGGGGAGAAGAGAAGTTTGTGGCACAACTTGACTAGAAGAAGGGATCGGTTAGTAGTACATGTTCTGAGGCATCAAGGGATCACCAATTTAATATTGGAGGGCAGCGTGGAGGGTAAAAATCGTAGAGGGAGACCAAGAGATGAATACACTAAGCAGATTCAGAAGGATGTGGGTTGCAGTAGTTACTGGGAGATGAAGAAACTTGCACAGGATAGGGTAGCATGGAGAGCTGCATCAAACCAGTCTCAGGACTGAAGACCACAACAACAACAACTCATCATTTCATGTGGTATATTTGGAAGCAAATTTGTATTTTTTCTAGACAAAAACCAACATCTCGAAACTTCCTTGAGCTCATAATACCTAAAACAAATTATAATCACAAAAAAACAATCAAAAATGGGCCTAAATTTAATAACTTTTGTATCACAACTACATATTGTCCCAGTGGTTTCATTTCGAGAAACTCTTAAAAGCAGGATTATAAACCAAAATTTACGGTAAAATAATTCAGATGTACTTACTTTCGCTGTCAATGATCTCCTTAAGATGTCCCCAACGTAAAAAAGAAAAAGAAACGGCTGTCTCAATCTCCTACAATCTCGTAGCACAATCTCCACACCGGCTGTTGCCTTGAACGTTATAATAATACTGTTGCAATGTCCTACACTCGTAGAAGTACCTCAGTGTACCACTAAAACTCTCTATCTTGTAATATCATCGGTGGTTACATGCTAAAGGTACTGCTTTTTCAAAAAACTTCATAAAATTGTGGTTTCAGGCAGAAACCACTGGGACTAATACTTTGTGGGGATATTTACAAAACCGAACGGTACATCACATTGTATAAATGATCTGCCAGGAATAAATTCAGATTTGTCCTTTGTATCTTCACGTACTGTCATGATGAAAATGTCATAGGATAAGTCACCGTATATGCTTCCACTTGTCAATATTGTTTGCAATGACATTTTGTCGCAGTTGAACACTAAAATGAAGTGTATTTCGTACATAAACGAACACTAAGTATTACACAGGGTGAACCCTAACTTCGCTGACAAAATAATGAAGGTTGTTCAGGGATATTATATAGGTGTTTTAGTTTAAGAGAAGCATGGTCTCGGGTGGCTTGTTACAGAGTAACTCCACTTAGTTTGATTTGTTACCCTGCACTGCTCTGTAAATAGCTGCACTATATAGTCTGGGAGACGAGTCTTTGGTATATAGTCTGGGAGACGAGTCTTTGGTATTGACAGTTCGGTAGCGTCTTTCCGTTGCCTAGCGACCGCAGGCAGGCAGCCAATGACGGCCTGACTTTGAGCGGGTAGCAAGGGCCACGTTGCCGCTCTGAAACCCGGTCGCGCGCGCTTATGAAACTTACCAGTGCCTCGCGTGCAGCGGTACGGTCGTTCGTCGTTTGTCTGAAGTTGAATTCGCAGTTTATTTCGTTTTTGTTGTTTTTAGTGTTTCTTTGTTTATGTTTCGTTGTAAACATTGTCTAGTGCGGCGAGTAGTACCAGCCCAACACAAGAAGTGAAACGGAGGAAGACAAGTGTGCTACACACCCAAGCCCGTGAATTCGTGTGCTCTGTGAGGGATTACTTTGAGAAAGAAAAGGACAAAGGTGGGCCCTTAATTCCTGTTGTTCAGGTTGTGAAGAGAACTGCAGCAGCATTGAAAATAAGTAAGAACACTGTTGTAAAGATAGAGAAAGAACAGTATAGTGTAGATTGTGACGAGAGTGGCACAACAAAGCTGCACACACCAGGAAAGAAGCGACCGAGAAATAAGCAGGTGACAGCTTTGGACGATTTTCAGGAAGACGCTATTCGTCGTCATATATACAGCTATTATAAGAGAAGGGAACATCTCACTCTATCTAAATTACTGGTGTCGCTTCAGAAAGACGATCTTTTTAAAGAGAGCAAATTTTCATTGCGTACAGTGTTGAAAGACATAGGCTTCAGCTATTCACTGTTTAACGGAAGCAAAATATTAATGGAAAGGACAGATGTAGTTGCATGGCGGTGCAGATTTCTGCGCAGTATCATGGGTGTGGAATTCGAAAGTATAGTGTGGTTAGATGAAACTTGGGTCAATGCCAGCCGTTCTTTACGTAGAGGCTGGAATGATGGAACGCCCGAGGGGACAATGGCAGTGCCTGTTGGCAAAGGAGGGCGTATTAATACAATAATTATTGTCTTACATGCAGGAACATCGGAAGGTTTTGTGCCAAACTGCTTGAAAATGTTTCAGTCAAAAACGACGGGAGATTACCATAAAGAAATGAACAGTGTAGTATTTCAAGAATGGTTCGAGACATCGCTTATGACGAATCTGACAAGTCCATCAGTGATTGTTATGGACAATGCGCCTTATCATTCCGTTGTTCACGATAAGGCACCAACCTTGGCAACAAAAAAAGACGATATCATTCAGTGGTTGAAACGGCGAAAAGTAGATTTCAGAGAAGATTTAAGGAAGGCGGAACTGCTCGAAATTGTGGCACAAAAGAAACCCCAAATTCCAACGTATGTAATTGACGAGATTGCTAAAAGGCACGGGCATGAAATCGTTCGGCTTCCTCCATACCACTGTCACTTCAATGCAATTGAAGGAGCGTGGGCGCAGATAAAAAATTACATTGCTGCAAACAATAAAAAATTCACGATCTCTGAAGTGGAAACTCTCCTTCCAGCAGCTATCAATAAAGTGACAAGCGAGACGTGGGCTAAAATTGTAAACAGCACTGCAAGTGCCATCAGAGAGGCGGCCAAAACCGAAAGGGGTTGTGGAAGAATGCATCGAAAATTTAATTATACATCTGGGAGAGAGCAGTTATAGTTCGAGTAGTGCTGAGGAAGACAATGTCAAATCAGATTCTGACAGTGAGGTGAGTGGTGCTTTTCCATTACAGTAAGTACAACGTATTCAGGAATGTAAGGAGGGAGATTGCTATCGATCTACAACCAGATCATCATATTGTGAGTACTTTCTTCAGATTATAACTCTTAATACACTGGCCAATTATTCTGTAGCTTGTAGTAGAACAAATTAATAATGCTAATATTTACAATGGAAACCAAAACTGCTAATGTTCAACAACTTGCGAAAATAGTTTTCATTTCAGTTGTGAAGTTTAACAAATAACTTTATTATGTTTCAGCATCTTAGATACTTGTAATAAATAGCTCTTACCAGTTTTCGAGTTAATATATTTCAAGCATCAACTTTAAATAAATTCACGCGTACCAATACGACTTGTATTTTGTCTCGCTTTTATTTCCGCTGCTAGAGAATGCGTGTAGCAGACAGGGCGCCGCGTGCTGTGAGCCACGTTCGGCAACAGCGCCGTCTGCCCGCCGGAACTGTCAGTACCAATCACTCGTCTCACGGACTATAGTGTCATTACCGACGACACGAGGCGTGTGTTGTCTGGAAACAAACTTCTTCCATTCAGTCACTGTACTTCCTAGTGACAACAGTAAAGTCCACCTTACTCTTCAACCCCAAGCTTTCTTTCAGTACTGCTCAGTTCTGTCTCGAGTTTTTTCTTCTGGCAACGTTAGTTGAGCGTTGGCGGTGTACACACCAATCTGCTTCCGTGTACGTGTTCAGCAAATGCAATAGAATAGAGGCCTAGGCCGCAAAGCTGACCTCTTGATGCAGCGACGGCGACATCATACTATTTTTTCCACTTAATTTTGCTGCACTACACTTGTATGTTTCTGTGATTGCATATTACAGGCTTCACAAAAACGAAGGTAACTATGGTAGTGAACGGAGCGTATAAGAATTATAGGCACCAGAGACAACGTTCCCTTATACCAAAGTACACATAAACAATCCTACAATTTTCTCAAAAATTTTGTGCATGGAGTTCAGGTTCACCTTTTATGTGGATTACGCTGACTGCCTTAGTAGCATTAATAAATGCACTCCTACACTTAACTTATCTTCGTGATCCATGAAATAACGTGACGCACTGTAATAACATGTGGACCATACCGTTGCATTATCAGGACACGTGAGGCAGTGATACTGTGTTCCAGAAAACCGGACAAGGGCCAAAACCGGCACACAACGTCCGGGGTGTTTCTTGTTCTCGTAAACAGAAAGAAATGCTCTCATATGACAATATCAGACACACATCAGTACCTTGTTAAAATGACCAGTGAGCAAGTTGCTTGTGGAGTGACTGAGCAGGTCCATCAAATAAGCATCATTCGCACAACAACAATTTTATTAAAACAAACCAAAACTACGCCCATCAATAACAAAATATAAAATGGGCCAAAGGATCACAATGCAATTATAAATGTCAACAGATATCCAGTTCACATTACTGTACACACTGTTCTACAGGATACGGTTAAATAGCGCTGTCCCTGGTACTTCTAGTACATATAAATAAAATACATTCACCAAACACACAGTAACCCGTTCACACAGCAAGCAGCTCTTCCAAATTACACACTGCGTGGCCCAAACCCAGGAATATATTTAAAATATTTCACGGTACTAATAATTAAGCTAACTCCAACAAATAAGAATAAGAACAAATCAAAGCAATAGTACTTGTATCAGATGGCAACAGCTGCAAATCTTTCAGTAATAAACCATCAATAACAAGTCCTGGTAAAGCTAGTGCAAGAGTAATATAGCTAGGCCCAAACTTGCAAGATACGGTGCTGATGACAGAAGTCTAATCAAATAGAACCAAGCAACGGTACAGCAGCAATTAAGACGAGTTATAAAAATTCACATAATAAATATCTTACATCCAGATGCATTCACTTAGAAGGTCGGACCACTTACCATAAAAGTTTATTCTACCCGTCCATCGTAGTACTCAAATTAGCAAATTAAACGTTAAGAGAAAAAATTATACTTCATTCTGACCCGCGATCACAAGAATCAACTAACGGCCAGAACTCAGTTAACATGAAACAACGGATAGCCTACTCTTTTTGGGTCTGTCGGAACCAATAAGAAATATTAAGCTACAAAACCGACTGCAACTCAGTGGGGAGTATGGAGGTTAACCGGTCATGGGACGCCGCCATGAAAGTTATCCTGTCATGGGACGCCGCAATGGAAGTTATCCTGGCATGGGACGCCACAATCCAAGTTAACCTGTTGTGCAGACTAAACAAAATGATTGAAAACGTTGTAAAATTTACTAACAACATTTATTTTTTAAAAGAAAAAACAGACATAAATGATAGTTATTGATTGAATACTGCAAATAACTAACAGTTTGGTTAAGAGAACAATGTACAAGGATCCTGGGTGGCAGAAGTGAGCGAAGTACTCTAGCATTAAAAAGTGGATAACGCAATCTGAATTGATCTGACGCTGAGCAGACTTTGGTTTTGCAGCTGAGAGCAAGGCCGGAGGAGCAGTATGTTACCCTGTTTGCTTCGTGCGACGATGTAAATTGCAGCTGGCGAGAAGTGCACGACGGTGGCGAGACGTGGAGGCGGCACCCGTGAATCGACCGCAGCCACTAAAGAAATGCAAAAATCCCGCGGTCTAGCGATCAGGCAGACGGATCGCAATTTCCTCTCTACCAGAGCTCTGAAATCATGGTAGATTTGACTGTGTGACACAGCCATTCGCTGGTTGTGCCAAGGACCAACTTGGCTCACTTACACGACAGAGCGCACAAGGATACCAAACGTCAAGACTGGTAAACCGAAAACGAATAAGTGTGTCCTCGGCAAACGAGTAATCCGAAACGTTTGAAGTCACATTGTCGGTACTGTAAGAACTTCCCCAGAGGCTCTCCAGTCTAACTACCTGCAAGTGAAGTCAGTCTCAGGACAGGTCCCAAGCACCAACCCTGACATGCCAGAGCTTCGACCGGATGATCACTTCCAGACCAAAGTCCAGAATCCGAGTGCCTCGCACCTCTCGCGATAAAAAATTCCGTTTTTCCACAAAGTGCACGACCGCCTTCACCCCGTCTTGAACCAATCATAGGGCTTTACAGGCGCTAAGCCTCCCCTCCTACACGACAGCACAAACTTAT
Organism: Schistocerca serialis cubense; assembly: GCF_023864345.2. Lineage (NCBI taxonomy): Eukaryota > Metazoa > Arthropoda > Insecta > Orthoptera > Acrididae > Schistocerca > Schistocerca serialis. The sequence goes on along the minus strand of NC_064641.1, from coordinate 558,876,381 downwards.
GTCCAACCAGCACATGAGTTAAGACACCTGTGTCTCTGGAAAAAAAAAGCCAATTGCTGGCTTTTTTAACTTTTCGAAGAGGGAGCAGATGATTTCTCCGAAGTCTTGTTACTTCCCATGGTAACAAGCGAACAGATATAATCTTAAATATCTTTATCTAAATCACCTGTGCCATGGAGCATCTTAGTCCTAGCTATGAGGTGTAATAAAGATTCTATCTCTAAACATTTCTCAGACGCTGGAGTTTCTTAGGCAACCGAGGGAGCCGATGGAAGTGAGTCACAGGTCTATTGTCTATTTGCAGTATCAGCGAACAAGAAAACTTGTGAATTTTTATTACGCGTGACTCTGCACACAATGCCTGGTTCACGACTCCACTGTCTAGACAAGTCCCTTCAGTCTGTCGCCCCCAGGCCAACCTTCGGCTGGGGTATAGAGGCATTGTCCTGCTGGAGACCTCTCTCAACTAGGGGCTGGTCTGTCTGCCCTGTACAGCTGTGGGCCTGTCCGGAAAGATTTGCTGAGGGATGGGCTCGCTGCCAACTGCTTTCAACGTCCAACATGCCGTTTCTATGAACTAAGGACCATAAAAGTACCTCACACTTTTAGCGCCCTACCAGGCTCCATCAATGTCTGCTCAGGCTGATAACTTTCTAGAGTCTCAGTCAAGGTGCATAAGGTTGTAACAAAGTCTTTAATAATTCCCTGTATCCGAAAAGTACTAAGCGGACTGAACTGTGTGTTAAAGTCAGTTGCGCGGCCCAAGTGCACAGCAAAAGGCAATGCTCTGAAATGTGCTCACCAACTTCGGTTCTTTTTGGTTGAACAGAGGCTTTCTCAAGTGGCAACTAGTACACCAATCTCTCTTTGGCCATGCTCCACAACCCAATGATTCCTTGGCCCGATGTACGGCTGGCCACTTCGCCATCTGTCCACACGCTAGCAAAGGGCCCTAACTCCGACGCCATGCAGTCAGCCAAGCACTGCTCTGAAAATGCCCTCCCATCTTGTCCTCTCGAAGTGGAGACGGCGCTCTTCTTGCCCACCGGAAGCTTCCTCCTTGACTGCCAGACCTAATCCACCATGGCGAGCCCGGTAAGCTTGTAAAAGGATGAGAACTCGCCGCGCATGTTCCCTATGGCGCCAAGCGCGAAGCCATTGCTTTGCTAACAGTCAAAGAGTGTAACCAGGCGCAATATCGATAAGAGACGAAACGACTCACTCGTACTGTAAAACAGCTCGACCAGCATGACTCGTCATTGGTCTCTCATAGTTCTACAGGCGTTCATCGTTGCTGTGTAAGGGCTGTATTTCTTCATAAAAAGTATGTCTTGCCTGTACCATCCGACTTATGCCCGAAGAGTGAGCTAAGTACACGAGATACGTGATAGCCTCACGTTGCAGGTTCCAGGACACTGCGTTGTGCTTGCCTATGCAGTGTTTCCGCTTCAGCTCTCAGGCACAGCACAGCTCACATATGCCATATTCTTAATGTGGTGAAATTTTATGGAACTTAACTGCTAAGGTCATCAGTCCCTAAGCTTACACACTACTTAACCTAAATTATCCTAAGGACAAACACACACACCCATGCCCGATGGAGGACTCGAACCTCCGCCGGGACCAGTTGCACAGCCCAAGACTGCAACGCCTTTAAAGGCCGGTTCCCACTAGGGCTGCCGCGCGTCAAAACCGCGCGTCAGCGGCGTGGTTGCCATGGAAATGGCGTCAGTGGCACGGCGCGGCGGGCTCTGCGTCGCGGTTTGACCATGTCGAACCGCTTCCGCTGCCGCGTGCCGCGCTCCAGGTGCGCGCCGCCAATCACAGAACGCGCTGAGCGTGACGTCAGGTACGGACCCCCGGGCCACACGAACTTAAGCCGAACCGCTGGCGTGGACGAGGCGGCAGCTATGAAATACTTATCATCCGATTCCAAGGAAACTATTTGGTAGAAAAATTTGATTCTTGGGCATGTTACAGCCTGATGTCTTCTCTCGATAAAGAACCGAATTTCTTTTCGTTATTCGTCGTGGTTACTTGCTGTATCGCATTTACGTAAACCTTTACACGAAATTTGAATGAGTGTGCAGAGGTAAAAACGCATTGTGTGGACTTTGCGTACAGTTCATTTTAGGTAATACATTATTGCGTATGAAATTTAGTCAACATATCGAAATTGTTTTTAAAGCTGAGAGCAGAACGATAGCTATCGCCGTTCTCGAGATATTGGATGATATGTCGGTGGACGGGCTGTGCGGTGACCGCGCGCGGGTCGCTCGCGACGCGACCGATACTTCGTCCTTCTCATCGTAAACCATGTGGTTGTATCAACTGCAAATTTCGTAAACGGTTCAAGAAATCGAAACGTGTTTTTTTGCAAACGATTACTTGTAAAAAGTCATGTATTTCGTCGCATGATAAATATCCAAAATCTGTTTAACTACCAAGATATGAAAGAAACTACAGTTTTTTCGGAAGGGATAGATTAATTTTTTTAAACAGCATTTAATAGCATGTGTAATGAGAAGTTAAACCGAGACTAATTTGCTGGTATGTCATAAGCTGTAATTTGCTAATTACCTACAGCTATTGATTATTTCCTTTGGAAGTAACAAACGTTTTTTTCTTTATCCAGTGTACTTTATTGGTTCAAGACGCGTTTTGCCTTTTACTTTAAGGCATCTTCGGTGGAATCTAGAATGATTCAGTTTTGTTTTGATATGTGATACTTGCAGATTATAAAACAGTTCACATCTTTTTTTACGTGAATAACTGATTACTCTGAACGGAATGGACAGTGTCTTGAAAGGAGGATATAAGATGAACATCAACAAAAGCAAATCGAGGATAATGGAATGTAGTCGAATTAAGTCGGGTGATGCTGATGGAATTAGATTAGGAAATGAGACACTTAAGGTAGTAAAGGAGTTTTGGTATTTGAGGAGCAAAATAACTGACGATGGTCGAAGTAGAGAGGATATAAAAGTAGACTGGCAATGGCAAGGAAAGCGTTTGTGAAGAAGAAAAATTTGTTAACATCGAGTATAGATTTAAATGTCAGGAAGTCGTTTCTGAAAGTACTTGTATGGAGTGTAGCCATGTATGGAAGTGAAACGTGGACGATAAATAGTTTAGACAAGAAGAGAATAGAAGCTTTCGAAATGTGGTGCTACAGAAGAATGCTGAAGATTAGATGGGTAGATCACATAACTAATGAGGGGATATTGAATAGAATTGGGGAGAAGAGAAGTTTGTGGGACAACTTGACTAGAAGAAGGGATCGGTTGGTAGGACATGTTCTGAGACATCGAGGGATCACCAATTTAGTATTGGTGGGCAGCGTGTAGGGTAAAACTCGTAGAGTGAGACCAAGAGATAAATACACTAAGCAGATTCAGAAGGATGTAGGCTGCAGTAGGTACTGAGAGATGAAGAAGCATGCACAGGATAGAGTAGCATGGAGAGCTGCATCAAACCAGTCTTAGGACTGAAGACCACAACAACAACAACTGATTACTTACAGTGAATCGAGTTTTTGGCGGACATCTGCGTTTCCCCTCACCTGGTCACATGCTGGAGGTTGAACTAAAACTTAGATTATGGAACATAAGCACATTTTCATGTTCGCTCTTTTTTCTTCTGTCACTTGCTGTAGACATTTTACCGAAAACACTGATTTGAAGTCATAACTACAGTGTGTTCACCTCATGTCCCTTCCTGTTTGGTTTGTTTATGTGCATGTTGCCAATCTAAAGAATTATATGCTGAAAACTAATGTTTGTTTATTTCTGTCCTCCTTATATCTTTATGTGTGTGTGGCTAGCCAGTGATAGTTATAGAAAGTTGAAAGAGAATGCAGTAGTTGTCAGACAGTGGTTGAAAGATTTGGTGTTCAGCTGATTTCAGTTCTGGTTTAAATGTTTCGTGGAGAAGTGCATGGAATAGTAAATTCACTGCTTACATTAATCGATAAAATAGCAGAATAGCATTTCAACAGATGATTATTATCAGAATACTATCACCCAACCCCTTTGTCCTCACTCTTTGACGCCTCATAATATGTCCTGTCAACGTACCCCTCTTGTAGTCAAAGTTGTGCCATAATTTCCTCTTCCTCTTCCTGCTCTAATTCCGTTCCTCTTCTTTAGTTACACGATCCTCATATCTAATCTTCAGCATTCTTATTGATCACCACGTTTTGAAAGCGTCCATTGTCTTCTTGACAGAACTGTTCATAGCCCACGTTTCACTTACATACAAGGCTGCACTCCACACAAATACCTTTGTAAAATTGTACCCAATCATTAGAATTTATATTCGATGTGAACAAAGTTTCTTTTTCAGAACGCTTTTGTTGCTATTCACAGTCTTCATTTTATATCCTCTCTACTTCTGCCTTCTCAATTACTGCTTCCCTTGCAAGTCATTAAAGTCTTAGAAATGCAGTTTCGTTTCTGTACAAGTTGTAGATAATCTTGTGGCCCTATGTTTTAGAGCTTCAAAGAATGTTTTAATTAATATTGTCAAAATCTTTCTCTAAACATGCAAATGCTATAAACACAGTTTCGCAGTTCTTCAGTGTGTCTACTTAACTAAGTGGTAGGATCAGTATTGCCTTGCGTGTTCAGACATTTCACAGGAATCTGACATTGTGCTTATGTTAGTTTGTACAACCCCTCTCCCTCTCCTCTCTATATATTCCTTCCACTTTCTAGCCTTCTCTTATTTGCTTAGTTCTGGCTTGCCAGATGAGTCCTTGGCAGTTGCTTCTCCTTTGAGCAAAGTTTTCTTTGTTCTTTCTCATTTTCATTCCCCTGTTTTCCAAGTGCAAAATTGCGTTGCAATTTTGGACTTCCTGTCAACGTCATGTTTAGACATTTCTATTTCCCATGGCCTACTTTATTTGCTGCATTTTTATATAATTCCCTCGTGTCAAATTTAATATATCACGTTTTATCTAACGATTTCTACTGTACCTTCTTCCCGTTCACATACTCTGCTGCATTCACCACTTTTTCTCTCAAAGATATCCATTCGTATTCTAGCGGATTCCTTTCTCTGTTTCAGTCAGTTGTTGCATTACGGTAACTTTAAGATTATCGAAAAACTGTGGGTCTTGACTTATTCAAGTTCCATTTCCTTAATTTGCTACCGTTTACTGTCTCTTTAGTTGTAAACCGCAGCTCGTAACCAATAAATTATTGTAGGTTTGCGACTGCACCAGGAAATATCTTATAATTTAAAATCTGGTTTCGAAAACTTTGTTCCAAGTATGTATTATTCTTTCATGATTCTTAAGCAAGGTGCTGGCGATGATTACATTGTGCTCTGTGCTAAATTCTATCAGGTGGCTTCCACTTTCATCCCTTCCCCCAAGCCTTTGTGTTTTTAGTGTTTTCCTGTACCTGCTACCGTATCACACTTTAAATTTTTGTCTCGCTTAACTATCTGAATAATCTCTTTTATTGTACATTATTTCAATGTGTAAGGAGATAGTGAACAATCATGAACGGTAGTCATGAAATCTGTTTATGTTGAAATGAGGAAACATGAATAATGAAATATGGAAAAGAGTACATTGTACAGAAAATGAAAAATTTATATGTCTTCACCCAACTTCGTCTTTCCTTCATGTAGGTATAAGATACAGTTATTCAAACACACCGGTCGTTTCGGTGGGTCCCACCCCGTACCTCAGTGGCTGTTCGTCATTGGCTACTGCTTAAGGCCGGTTCCCACTAGAGCGCGGCAGCGCGTTGTGCAGCAACGGCAGGGCCAAGCATTTTCCGCTTTGACGCGGCGGCTCGCGGAATTGGCGTTCCCATCTGGAAGCGGCAGCCGCTAGCAGTAGCCAATGACGGACAGCCACTGAGGTACAGGGTGGGAGCCATTGAAACGCCCGGTGCGCTTGATTAACTATATCTTACACCTACATGAAGGAAAGACGAAGTTGGGTGAAGACATACCATGTTTTCACTTTCTGTACAATTTACTCTTTCACATATTTCATTATTCATGTTTTCTCATTTCACCATAAACGGATTTGATGATTACCGTTCATGATTGTTCACTATCTCCTAACACATTGAAACAATGTACGACAAAAGAGATTATTCAGATAGTTAAGCGAGACAAAAATTTAAAATGTGATACGGTAGCAGGTACAGGAAAACAGTAAGAACACAAAGGCTTGGGGGGAAGGGATGAAAGTGGAAGCCACCAGACAGAATTTCGCACAGAGCATAATGTAATCATCGCCAGCACTTTGCTTAAGAATCATGAAAGAATAATACATATTTGGAACAAAGTTTCCGAAACCAGATTTTAAATTATAAGACATTTCCTGGTGCAGACGCAAACCTACAATAATTTATTGGTTACGAGCTGCGGTTTACAACTAAAGAGACAGTAAACGGTGGCAAATTAAGGAAATGGAACTTGAATAAGTCTAGACCCACAGTTTTTCGATAATCTTAAAGTTACCGTAATGCAACAACTGACTGAAACAGAGAAAGGAATCCGCTAGAATACGAATGGATATCTTTGAGAGAAAAAGTGGTGAATGCAGCAGAGTATGTGAACGGGAAGAAGGTACAGTAGAAATCGTTAGATAAAACGTGATATATTAAATTTGATACAAGGGAAAAATATAAAACTGCAGCAAATAAAGTAGGCCATAGGAAATAGAAATGCCTAAACATGACGTTGACAGAAAGCCCAAAATTGCAACGCGATTTTGCACTTGGAAAATATAAGGGAATGAAAATGAGAAAGAACAAAGAAAACTTTGCTCAAGGCAGAAGCAACTGTCAAGAACTCATTTGGCAAGTCATAACTAAGCAAATAAGAGAAGGCTAGAAAGTGGAAGGAATATGTAGAGAGGAAAGGGGAAGGGGTTGTACAAACTAACATAAGCACAATGTTAGATTCCTGTAAGATGTCTGAACACGCAAGGCAATACTGATCCTACTGTAGTGTTGGCAGTTAGCCAACACTACGCACACTAATTGTGAGAGGAGGCCGAAATGCACGCGTTAAACTCACGCAGGCTGGCGTGAGGTCTGAAACAGGATACGGAATGAATGCTATAAAGAAAAGTACGTAGCTGCTGGAATACTTAACTTTAATCCATCATTTGTATATATCGTTATTGACGGTATGGTATAAAGAATATCAAATGTTAATGGCGCCTTGCTAGGTCGTAGCCATTGACTTAGCTGAAGGCTATTCTAACTATCTTCTCTGCAAATAAGCGAGGCTTCGTCAGTGTTGCATCGCTAGCTAAGTCGTCCGTACAACTGGGGCGAGTGCTAGTACGTATCTCGAGACCTGCCGTGTGGTGGCGCTCGGTCTGCGATCACTGACAGTGGCGACACGCGGGTCCGTCATGTACTAATGGACCGCGGCCGATTTAAAGCTACCACCTAGCAAGTGTGGTGTCTGGCGGTGACACCACACCTACCACTTAGCTAAGTAGAGTAGACACACTGAAAAACTGCGAAACTGTGTTTATAGCATTTGCATGTTAAGAGAGAGATTTTGACAATCTTCATTAAAACATTCTTTGAAGCTCTGGAGATGTCATCGATAAAACACAGGGCTACAAGATTATCTACAACTTGTACCGAAACCAAACTGCATTTCTAAGACTTCAATGACTTGAAAGGGAAGCAGTAATTGAGAAGGCAGAAGTAGAGAGGATACAAAATTAAGTCAGTGAATAGCAAGAAAAGCGTTCTGAAAAAGAAAATTTGTTCAGATCGAATATAAATTCTAATGATTGGGTACTATTTTACAAAGGTATTTGTGTGGAGTGCAGCCTTGTATGTAAGTGAAATGTGGGCGATGAACAGTTCTGTCAAGAAGACAATGGACACTTTCAAAGCGTGGTGATCAATAAGAATGCTGAAGATTAGATATGAGGATCGTGTAACTAAAGAAGAGGTATGGAATTAAATAGAGGAGGAAGAGGAAATTACGGCACAACTTTGACTACAAGAGGGGTAAGTTGACAGGACATATTATGAGGCATCAATGAATGGGGACAAAGGGGTTGGGTGATAGTATTTTGATAATAATCATCTGTTGAAATGCTATTCTACTATTTTATCTATTAATGTAAGCAGTGAATTTACTATTCCATGCACTCCTCCACAAAACATTTAAACCAAAACTGAAATCAGCTGAACACCAAATCTTTCAACCACTGTCTGACAACTACTGCATTCACTTTCAACTTTCTATAACTATCACTGGCTAGCCACACACACATACAGATAAAAGGAGAACGCAATTAAACAAACATTAGTTTTCAGCATATAATTCTTTAGGTTGGCAACATGTACATAAACAAACCAAACAGGAAGGGACATAAGGTGAACACACTAGTTACGACTTCAATTCAGTGTTTTCGGTAAAATGTCTACAGCTCGTGACAGAAGAAAAAAGAGCGAACGTGAAAATGTTCCATAAACTAAGTTTTAGTTCAACCTCCAGCATGTGACCAGGTGAGGAGAAACGCAGATGTCCGCCAAAAACTCGATTCACTGTAACCAATCAGTTATTCACGTAAAAAAAAAAAAAAAAGTGAACTGTTTTATAATCTGCAAGCATCACATATCAAAACAAAACTGAATCATTCTAGATTCCACCGAAGATGCCTTAAAGTAAAAGGCAAAACGCGTCTTGAACCAATAAAGTACACTGGATATAGAAAAAAACGTTTGCTACCTCCAAAGGAAATAATCAATAGCTGTGGATACTTAGCAAATTACATCTTATGACATACCAGCAAATTAGTCTCGGTTTAACTTCTCGTTCCACATGCTATTAAATGCCGTTTAAAAAAATTAATCTATCCCTTCCGAAAAACTGTAGTTTCTTTTATATCTCAGTAGATAAACAGATTTTGGATATTTATCATGCGGGAAATACGTGACTTTTTACAAGTTATCGTTTGCAAAAAACCACGTTTCGATTTCTTGAACCGTTTACGAAATTTGCAGTTGATACAACCACATGGTTTACGACGAGCAGGTCGAAAGTATCGGTCGCGTCGCGAGCGACCCGCGCGCGGTCACCACACAGCCCGTCCACCGACATATCATCCAATATCTCGAGAACGGCGATAGCTATCGTTCTGCTCTCAGCTTTAAAAACAATTTCGATATGTTGACTAGATTTCATACGCAATAATGTATTACCTAAAATGAACTGTACGCAAAGTCCACGCAATGCGTTTTTACCTCTGCACACTCATTAAAATTTCGTATAAAGGTTTACGTAAATGCGATACAGCAAGTAACCACGACGAATAACGAAAAGAAATTCGGTCCTTTATCGAGAGAAGATATCAGGTTGTAACATGCCCAAGAATCAAATTTTTCTACCGAATAGTTTCCTTGGAATCGGATGATAAGTATTTCATAGCTGCCGCCGCGTCCGCGCGAGCGGTTCGGCGAAAGCTCGTGTGGCCCGGGGTTCCGCACCTGACGTCACGCTCAGCACGTTCTGTGATTGGCGGCGCGGACCTGGGGCGCGGCACGCGGCAGCGGAAGCGGTTCGACATGGTCAAACCGCGACGCAGAGCCCGCCGCGCCGTGCCGCTGACGCCATTTCCATGGCAACCACGCCGCTGACGCGCGGTTTTGACGCGCGGCAGCCCTAGTGGGAACCGGTCTTTAGACCGCTCGGCTAATCCCGCGCGACACATGCCATCATACATTGGTATTACCTTTACTTCTTTTTTTGATGATTGGGAAGGAGGGGGGGGGGGGGAGCGGGGTTGAAGGGGAGGTTAATCTTCATACCAGTTTGATGCGGCCCATCACCAGTTTCTCTACTGTGCCCATCTCTTCATCTCAGAATAGCACTAACGTCTTGAATTATTTGATGGATGTTCAAATGCTTCAAATGGCTCTGAGAACTATGGGACATAACATCTGAGGTCACCAGTCCCCTATACTTAGAACTACTTAAACCTAACTAACCTAAGGACATCAGACATATCCATGCCCATGGCAGGATTCGAATCTGCAACCGTAGCAGCAGCGCGGTTCCGGACTAAAGCGCCTAGAACCACTCGTCCACAACGGCCAATCTCTGTCTTTCCCTACAGTTTTTGTCCTCTACACTTTCTGATAGGTACTCCCCAATGTCTTAACACACATCCTACGCGTGGAATGAATCACTGACTATGGAGAAACTGGAAAAGAAGGATGCTGGAAACTATGTGACCTGATAGATGAGAAGTGGGTGGAACCTCTATAAAACCGGCGAGCAAAGGAATGTGTGGGAAACACTAAGTTCCATGGTATTAAAGGGAGCTGTAGAGTGTAAGAATCACGGGGAAGATACAGATTGGAACATGTCCAACCAGTAATCGACAACATTGGGTCAAGTGCTACTCCGAGAGGAAGCTGGGAGGAGGGGGGGGGGGGGGGGAGTAGTCAGTACAGTTAAAGGCCTCCACTCAACCAATAACTACTGCGAGGTTTTGTTTAATACAGCACATTTGCTTCATATCTGGTGTCCAGGTCCTTTCCCTCCCCGCAAAGCAGTGCTGATGAAAGTGCCTACCACAAAAAGACTTCGCAACGTCCTCATCGCTGTCGAGCTCCGTCACACCAGCGTGCCTTAGAGAACAAGGTATCTATACCAGTAATCCATATACAGATCAGCAGAATTAGTATTGTGAACATCTTGAGGCGTCAGGAGCCATAAGAGCGGCCTAGAGTAGCGGTCTGTCGGTTCCTAGCTGGTATTCCCAAGATGCCGCAGACTCACGTCTTTATGGGTTGATTGGGTTAGGTCCTTTACTGTCATCAGAAGCGTATATGACAGATGAATTTGGTAGTGTGAGGTGTGTAGTACTTTGGTACGAACATCTGTTACCCAGCAAAGAGAATGGAAGATATAGCCAGGTTGGCAGCACCCTCGTGTTTATGCCCAAAAAACAGGGAGAGGAGACTGTCGTAGCGCATATTTCAGTACTCTCACAATTAGAATGCTGTCATACGCTACGTATCTACACGGCAATACCCTAAATAGCATAAGAGTTCCTTTTAGAATAATCCTCGCCCTCTTTGATATCATCTATTCACAATGTAATGCATATGAATCCATGTTTCGTCTGAAAAGACCACATGCCGCTTTATTTCTGACACTTCATATTCTTTCGTAATAATTGCGTGTACTATGCTTTTTTTTGAAAATGTGTCATCCAATTTGTACAACTGACGACTCGTTTACACTGGCACGTATTAAAATAAATCCCACGGAGAGAATAATTTTTATCAGAACTTCCTTGCTAGCTACTGTGCCGTGCAGTTGAATTTCGCCTTCCTTCGCTACCAGAAGGTCATGGAAGTGCTGTTCTGGCACTCATAGTTTGACCAGAGGGTGCAGTTGGCGGTATCTGAGATGCAGCCGCAAAGCTCCGTGGCTAGCCGGGGCGGTGCAACACGACAGAGCTTAGTCAGCTGCAGCGTGTCGTAATGACATCATCTGGAAGCCGCGGTGGAAGCGGCGGACGAGCTTGCGGCGTGTCGTCGGGCCAACGACCGGTGCGGCGAACAGTGGACCGATTCGCTTCAAAACCTACACAATGTATAAAAAGGAAGGTGCACGTTCCGAGTTTAGTCCCGCCAAATCTTGTGTAGACTGCATACTTGTTCAGTGCTACGGTGTCATTCTAGCCTCATATCGATATGATTCACGCATTGACAAATTCAAATGGTGGTGGTGGTTGTTGGGATGTTTAAGGGGGACTAAACAGCTAAGGTCATCAGTCCCCTAAATTCAAATGGCTCTGAGCACTATGGGACTTAACTTCTGAGGTCATCAGTCCCCTAGAACTTAGAACTATTTAAGCCTAACTAACCTAAGGACATCACACACATTCATGCCCGACGCAGGATTCGAACCTGTGACCGTAGCGGTCGCTCGGTTCCAGACTGTAGCGCCTAGAACCGCACGGCCACTTCGGCTGGCTATGTTTATGACATTTTTAACTGGTTTAATACCATATATCGACTCAAAACTAAACTACTACCGTTTTTATCCGTTGGCTCCAGTTTTGTAAATGGCTCTCCTACTACCTTAATAGTATAGTTAACATGTTCAAATAGATTTACGTGCAGATATTTGCACGTTTGTAGTGGACTGTCATTTTTCTAACCTGCAGCAGCGCCACACGGTAAAAATGAGTCTCATTACTGTAATTATCTCATCAATTATTAAATGGACAAAAAATTTCGTTAGGGTTTTCTGTAGAATTCTTCTACATCTACATCTACATATATACTCCACTAGCCACCCCTCTGTACCACTCGCGGATCAAGGGAGGGAAAAACGATTGTCTGAGCGCCTCTGTTCAAATGGCTCTGAGCACTATGGGACTTAACATCTGAGGTCATCAGTCCCCTAGAACTTAGAACTACTTATACCTAACTGACCTAAGGACATCACACACATCCACGCCCGAGGCAGTATGCGAACCTGCGACCGTAGCAGCAGCGCGGTTCCGGACTGAAGCGCCTAGAACCGCACGACCACACCGGCCGGCGAGCGGCTTCGTACGAGCTCTGATTTCCCTTACCTTTGAATGGTGATCATTACGCGATTTTAAAGTTGGTGCTAATAATATATGCTAAACATCCTCAGCAAAGATCGAATATTGGAATTTAGTGGGCATCCCCTTCCGTTTAGCTCGTCGTCTATCTGCAAGTGTGCCCCACTTCAAACTTTCTATGAGATTTGTAACGCTCTCGCGATAACTAAATGTACCAGTCACGAATCTTGCCGATCGCCTTTGGACCTTCTCAGTCCCTCGAATCAGACCCAACTGGTAAGGGTCCCATACAGACAAATAATACTCCAAGGTTGGACGAATTAGCGTATTGTGAGCTATTTCCTTTGTTAAAGGACTACATCGCTTCAGGATTCTACCAATAAACTCCAACGTAAAGTTCGCCTTACCCGTTACTTGGAAAGCCATGCGGAGTTGCGATCATAATTTTTCTGGCAAATATTTTTTTTACAAGATTAATATTTCCCCGAGTAATATTATTTCATTCGCAAGACGCTACAGAACTATTCAAATTTTGTACAGAGAACCATAGAACTGAAACATATCTATCAATAACTCTCAAAAAATGTATACTTCTCGAAAGTTGGGTGTCAGCTTCACGGGACGCCCAGCATTCTGCAGCAATGCTCGATACCGACAGTGATCGATAAATTTTGATGCTCTGATATGCCATAATCGAAACTGCTGCGTTGGCTCTTGGTCGGCTGTCTAAAGAGGCGCAGTAAGTTCCGAATGAAGATATCCAGCGTTACAGAGATTTTACATGCAAATATTCCCGCGGGGAAACGATGCATGTCATATTCCACCGGCTTTTGACATTTTCGGGTCCATTCATCTCGAGAGTCCAGAAAATGGCTGCTGAAGAAGAAAAACAAGTGCCACCTGAGGTAAGATCTGCTTTTCGAAGCATCTCCCAGCGACCCTTCTTACAGTTGACACCCATGCGCGACGATTGCTGTCAATATTTCTATTGCAAAATACCAAATGAAACGTTTCAGTAAGGCAATTTAGCCTTCGTTAGCTGCGACCTCACAGTTCTTCATAAGCGACGTTTCAGTCGAATTCGCTTAATTTATCATTTTTGATCCACCAAACTGGATCCGCCATATTGAATTTTGTATTTCTGACATCGGATTCCTAACCAGCGACCCAAAAAATGCAGTTTTGTAGGATTTTATATCCATTTTTCTATTATATCCACGTCTTGAAGCAAGTTGATCCACTGTGCGTTGGTCGATGTTGTCCGCGTCGATGTGCTGGGCCTGTCTGCGTCTTCAGCGGACAGGGAGATGTTGCGACTGCAATTTCAGCCACAGACGGAAGCCGCATGGCTAGCGGCAGACAAGTCATGGGGTGGCCTCAGTCCTACTATGGATCCTTGTCCAGACTTACTACGCGTGCAGTGTGGCGGGGCCGAGTTGTGCCGTCGCAGGCCACAGTTCGAGCAAACGACAGCAGCTGCTTGGTGGCCAGCAAGTGAGACAGAAGTTCCAGTCAGAAACGTAGTGTGCCGCTGGCCGCTGTGGCCGAGCGGTTCTAGGCGCTTCAGTCCGAAACCGCGCTGCTGCTACGGTTGCAGGTTCGAGTACTGCCTCTGGCGTGGATGTGTGTGATGGTCTTGGGTTAGTTAGGTAAGTAGTTCTAAGTCTAGGGGACTGATGACCTCAGATGTTGAGTGCCATAGTGCTTAGAGCAATTTGAACCACATAGTGTACCGCAGACCCGAGCAGCCTGTACAATCACAGCAATCAACAATGGTTTTAGCCAAGATGTTGTGGATATCACCTGCCTGGGGGGTGGAGTGTGGGTGGTGTCTTTTCCTGGTGGCCAGAGAACGTGGCAATCATGGCAGGAGAGGAAAAATGATGGAGATATGTTAATGCTGCAGTGTACTGATCACTAGGAGCGTGCTTTGGTTGTCAAAATTGATTGTTGGGCAGCCGACAAGTTGTCTGGCTGATGTCATTGTGCAGCAGTACTGCGGACAGTGAAGACAGCCAGTGGTTGGTGTGTGTGTGTTTGAATACAACTCATCTGTTACAAGCATAATATTGTATGATGTGGATGTGTGAACGCAATGTTGAGCGTTCTGTACTGGGTTATATTTTCACACTGACGGCGTGTGCAACCATATCCAAGAGGAAGTCCTATTTTGTAGTTGTGCTGAAGGCTTATTCAACTATCGCACAGATTTACAATTTCACTGAATTTTATGTCGATGTATGTTGCCCTAGACTATGTGGCCTGGTGTAAGCCTGTTGTCTGTAGCAGTAATGGTGGAGGCTATTGGTAGTAGAGGTAGCTCCTATTCTGATTTCATTCACTTATTTCATTGTGTTTTATTATTTGCCTTTGATAATGTTCTATGGACTGAAATTGTGAAGATGGTGATTTCTGTTCTGTTGTTCTTGGTTGGTGTTCACATGAGTGTCACAGGGGCTGAATCCGATTTGAGTTGTGCTTGGCCCATTTGCTTCAGACAAGTTTTACTATTTATTATTGTGTGTTGCCCATTTTACGTGAGAACTATTTCTGGGCAAAATGCTATTGATTTCTCGTTAATTGTCTTTGGCTGCTAATAACATTCAATAAGTAATGCAACACATTTTTTTCTCTGGCAATTTCGGCTGAAAAAATCCGGAATTTGTTGTGGGACAGCGTGGAACATTCCCGCTTCAGCTCCTGTAGTTTCATGAAGTTCCGATAGCTGGTGGCGCTACCCGTAGCCTTCAAAATAGCATCTGTAACGGAGATGCATTCCAAGGAGAGCGCTGTCGTTGAGTTGCTTTCGGCGGAAGACCGGAGCATCGCAGATATTCATAGGTGCTTGCAGAACGTCTATGGAGACGTGGCAGTGAGCAAAAGCACGGTGAGTGGTTGGGTGAGGTGTCTGTCATCAACACAACACGGTCGCGCAATCATGTCCCATATTCTGCTTGCTGGACGGCAGCACACAGCTGTGAGTCCTGCAGTGCTGGAACGTACGGTCACTCTCATTTGAGGTGATCGATGGATCACAAGCATTTCGCTGCTCAACTGGACGACTCTGTTGTGAATCCTGACACACTCGTAGACGTGTAGGGGTACCCAAAGGTGTGTTCCCCCTGGGTTCCTCGCCGTCAAACATAAGACCACAAAGAGCAACGAAGGACCATTTGTTTGATCCAATGAAGGATGCACCCCACGGGAAGCAGTACCTGAATGATGGGGAGGTTACAGATGCATCAAGACGTTGTCTCCGACGTCGACCAGTGGAGTGGGACCATGCCGACATACAGGCCCTCCTAGTAAGGTAGCATAAGGCCGTCGCATTGAAAGGAGATTATGTTGAAAAGTAGTGTTTTGAAGCCCAAAGACTAGGATATAATGTGGAGTATTGGAATCCTGAACAGAACGAACCTGTTTTGAACCAACCTGCTTTCAGAAAAAAATTGTTGTATTACGTATTGAACGCCCCTCTTATGTTGTACAATAAATTCTATTGTAAAATATGCTCACACTTGAACCACCCCCAGGCCAAAGACAACCCCACTCAAAACCTGCTCTACAGCTGGTCATACAGTCTGGCTGTGCGCTGTTCAAAAATGGTTCAAATGGCTCTGAGCACTATGGGACTTAACATTTGAGGTCATCAGTCCCCTAGAACTTAGAACTACTTAAACCTAACTAACCTAAGGACATCACACACATCCAAGCCCGCGGCAGGATTCGAACCTGCGACCGTAGCGGTCACGCGGTTCCAGACTGTAGCGCCTAGAACTGTGCGCTGTGCTGGTACAGCGCCCGTAGCCTTAGCTTTAGACTAATAAGAAATTGTGTCTTGTTTTTCTTTATGATGTTTCACGTATGGCTGCTAGGCAGGTATCATACGCATTATGGCTGCACAAAGAGGGTTTCGCTGTCGATGTATCTATTCGAGGGTGGTCCCCAGCAACTTCAGCAAGTCCTGGGCGAGACGCTGCAGTTGACAGCGAGGGTCTGGATGGATGTGAGTAGTGACATTGGCAATATTAGGTTTTCCCTCATGGACGTAGCACTAATACTGCAATTTTTTTGAAAGCGAGACACCTTCCACTGTGCAGATGCATAGGTTACTGTCAATGGCTATGGTTAATGAGTTGTTGCCGTTAATGAAGAAAGGAGAAGGCTGCAGGTCTTATGACTTACAAGTTATGGCAGTACAGGTAGTCGCTGCAATTTGTTTTCCTGGGTAGCAGGATGATATGGTATGTTGTATTGGGAGAGGGGCGTGTTTCTGGCAGGCGTAATTAAGTCCCCTGGATGTATGCTAGTAAGCTGTTGCTTCTTTGCCAGGTGGGCTTTCCTTTCCTCAGCTGGACATGGCCCAGGGTATTGTCCTCTGGTCGCTGCCCTGTAGAAGGAAAGCACAACCAGACGCTGCACCTTTCAGCACAACATTATCAGTGTCTTGTGTGTGTGTGTGTGTGTGTGTGTGTGTGTGTGTGTGTGTGTGTGAGTGTGTGATTGTGTGTGTGAGAGAGAGAGAGTGCATGTGTGTGTGAGTGTTGAAAGGTGGCTACACTGAGCCACAGCGCCAGAGATTGCGCCAAAGAGTTTTATTCCGCCGCCTCCACTGGCAGTGCTTGTCGAGATGTGGCAGTAGTCAGTGCTTGTCGAGATGTGGCAGTAGGCAGTGCTTATCGAGATGTGGTAGTAGTGAGTCGGTGTTGAGATGTTGGAGTAGGGAGTGCTTGTTCCATGTTTTATGCAGTTGTTTGATGGGCTAGACAGCAGATATTGTTTGAATGGAGATATTGTAATGATCAGAGTGCTTGTCGTCAATATATATGAAGGTTAAAAAATTCCATTTTCTTTTCATTATTCCAATGTCTTAAATA
The DNA here is from genome assembly GCF_023864345.2 of Schistocerca serialis cubense. Classification (NCBI taxonomy): domain Eukaryota; kingdom Metazoa; phylum Arthropoda; class Insecta; order Orthoptera; family Acrididae; genus Schistocerca; species Schistocerca serialis. The sequence continues at coordinate 558,858,933 of NC_064641.1, read as the reverse complement.
ATGCGTCATTACAGGTTCAGTCAACAAAGCATCTGGCTTGTGTTCTTGTATTAGAGTGTAATTCTGGTTTCCTTACGCAATTATAGTATTTCTATTTTTTTTAATTACTTCAGTATAAATGGTATTTAAAATTTCTTGTCTTATTGAAGAAGAACCGTGCCAGATGTGTACGTTGAATCACACTTCCACACACAGAACAGCTACACTTGTGTTTTGTTGTTTCCTAGGTTTTATAGTTGCTGGGGACTTAATTAATTAATTGTGTTAACGGAAATTTTCTTTCATTCTTTGTTGTTATTCTATGCAGTCAGATTGCGTACTAAAACTAGTCAGGGCCAACCGTTTACGAGACTTCGTAATCGAACAGACAGCTACTAAATCAAAAAATTAAAAATATTTGCATTAAATATGTAATTAAGCCCCCATGCACGTGGCGACCGCTGCTTCGGATCGTCCCTTGGAATTCTTCTGATTGTAAAAATAGCAGACAGTAGTATTGTTGAAGTAATTTGTAGTTTAGTAATTGTAGTCTATATTGCATGTGTAGATTTGGTAACTGAACATTTATAGTTGTCTTGTCATTCTTTTAATGGTATATTCGCAGAATTTAATTTTTGTTGTCTTGTATACGAGTTTGACAATTTTGTGCAATTATGAAGATTTCAATTGTTCGTTAATCGTGTTTGAGGGAAGCATTTCGTGTGAATGGTATTGTTGGTGATAAAGTGTCATTGTGTGTAATTTTCGTATAGTGACGAGTTTTGTATGTTTTGTAAATGATGAATAGTGAGAATGACGAAATTGTTAACATGGCGAACTCGCCAACACAGGAGAACAGTATGATGAATAATGAAGTTGAAAACAATTTAATAAGTCGGGAAAATAGTCCGGAACTAATTCAAAATTTTTCACAATCAAAAAATTTTCAGAATACGAGATTAATGACAGAAGTATCGAACACAGATAGCTTTATGGCTATGCCGAAGGAAGTTAGTTTTGCGGGAAATGTTAGGGGCGAAACGAATTTCGAACCAGTTAATATGGAGCAGTTGATGGGTGCTATATTAAATTTGGGATCACGAATGGAAACACGGTTAGACTCACAAATAGGAACAATTAAAACTGAGATAGGAACAATTAAAACTGAGATAGGAACAATTAAAACTGAGATAGGAACAATTAAAACTGAGATGGGAACAATTAAAACTGAGATGGGAACAATGGAAACACAGTTAGACTCACAAATAGGAACAATTCAAACTGAGATGGGAACAATGGAAACACGGTTAGACTCACGAACAGGGACATGTTTCAAAAACATGAAAGATGAATCAAAGAAAGAAATTAGCGAAGAAGTACAACCGATTTCGAATGCTCGCAATAATAGTTTAATTTCAACAGAAATTAGACAAGAGGAACAGGACAGAGAACAGGAAGAAAAAGATCGCGTGATAGTACAGAAATTTTCAGAGTTAAGTTTACAACGTGCACACGATAAGGAAGAAATATTTGAGAGAATCGAGGATTCCGTACCAAATGACAGAGTAAATAACCTAACACAACAGTATGAACAGTTAACTACTAAATGTGTTAATACTGAAACCCGAGTCGCGACACTTACGGAAGATGTAAATAAACAGAAAGAACAATTAGGTGACTTATCGGAAAGAGTTGAGGAGATTTCAGATAAATTGACAAATCTTAGTTTAAATGGGGATAGAGATTCACATGATACAGCTCCATTGCCATTTGCAGAAACAGAAAAGTACCAGAGCATAAATAAACGTGTTGAAAATCAGGGAAAATTTAATGAACGCGTTAAAAGGAAATTGGAGGCGTTAAAAAAGCAAGTCAAACAAATAGAAAGCGAAATCGTAGGAAAGGACAGTAGAAGAAATTTAGAATCACAGATAGCAGAAGGGTTTGAAGAAAATAATTTGTTTCATTTACGGGATGCAACAAGAGAGCGCCAGGCGCGCGAACTTGACAATAATCGACGTTCGGACTGGGGCAGACGCGGTAGGTCTTTGTCGCCACAAGGAGAAAACTTTGACTATAAACACTTCTTAACTGTTCGGAAATTTAAGATCTTTCGCAATTCTAAGAACGACATACATCCATGTTCATGGTTAGATCAATTTACGTACGCACTTCCACCAAATTGGCCACTAAGTCACAAACTGGAAATTATGTGTGGCTATTAAAGTCCTCAGGGGATTCACTACACTAAGTGAATATGTGCCGTAGCGTGCACAGGGCCCCAGGCTGTAGTGGTGCTATTTCCCTTTTAGTATTCTGCACCACTGCCTACTCTTTTACTATTCTTTGCATCTGTCAAAACAACTCTTCGACTATCAATCTATCTAGAGAGTCGGTAAAGAATAACCGGATATGACTATTTTACCTAAAAGTGATTTCGGAAATTACCATTTGGACTTACTGTATCTTCTGCAGCATTCATTCGTAGTTTAAACGAAATTTTACCTGTTTATCTTCGTGACAATATTACTTCATATGTTGACGATATTCTTATTGCTAAACGTTCTTGGAGTGAGCATAACAAAATTTTGGATTCATTATTACGTATTTCTGCAAGAGTTGGCATTACAGTGAACTTGTAAAAATCTGAATTTGGTTGTTCTCAGGTGAAATTTCTTGGTCATATTATTTCTACAGAAGGTATTCTTCCTGATCCAGAAAAACTAGACGCTATTCGTAATTATGCTGTTCCTACTACAAAACGTGATGTTCGTAGTTTCCTTGGTGTCTGTAATTTTCTTAGACGCTTTGTTAGATTGGACAATTTGGCCACCCCTCGTTTATATGAACTATCTGGAAAGAATTCTAATTGGTGTTGGGATGAGGAAGCTCAATCAGAATTTGAACAACTTCGTGATGCTTTAGTTGCTGCTCCACTTCTTTCACATCCGGATTTATCTAAAGATTTTTGTTAGACAGTATTATTTAGTTCGCAATGATATTCTTTTTAAACGAAAATCGGTTGACAACTCTTTTTGGTTAGTTTGCATTCCTGATGAGTGGGTCAATAAATTGATTTGGTACACACATTTCAGTTATGCTCACTTTGGTCCCAGAAAATGCTTTCATAAATTACGAGAAAATTGCTACTTCAGTAATATGGAAAAACGTATTCGATCTGTTCTTGCCAAATGCAAATTATGTCAGAAGGCTAAGCCGCCAACTATTTCTCACAGAGCACCGTTGTTTCCTATCATTCCAGCGAAATTAAAGGAGATGGCTGCAGTCGATTTGTTCGGTCCAGTGGTTCGTTCTACTAATGGCTTTGCGTACGTTTTGGTAGCAGTGGAATTGACATCAAAATATGTGTGTTTTACACCTTTACGCAAAGCAACAGCTCGTTCAGTATCTATTGCTTTCATCAAATATTTTCTTAAAGAAGTGGGTCATGTTGATAAGGTTATATCAGATAATGGATCACAGTTTCGCTCTAAAATTTGGCTTTGTACTCAACGGCGTCGTAAGATTAAACCAATTTTCATTTCACTTTTTCACCCTCAATCTAATGCTTCAGAGAGATGGATGAAGGAAATCAATAAATTGTGTCGACTTTATTGTCATCAGAATCACAGAACGTGGGATCAGTATCTTCATATTTTTCAAAACATTCAGAATGAACTCCCTAATGATTCAACTTCTTTACCACCTATATTGATATTAAAAAACAAAGCACCAACAAATCGCATTTCTGAAATCGTTCCTTTTCCACCTACACGGAAACTGCGGCATTCTGAAGTTGTCAACCTGGCTCTACAAAATATTGCGTCTGCGGCTGCTAGAAGAGAGAAATCAGCTAAGCGTCCTGGTCGTTTAAAAACCTTGTAAGTTGGTCAAAAGGTGTTAATTAAGTCTCACCGTTTGTCTCACAAAGG